>NW_027286069.1:6365000-6965000 GCF_022747635.1 Hetaerina americana | reverse complement strand
CCCTCGTGGGCTTTGGGGGAAATATCAACGAGGTCAGGTTTTGGGGAAACACGGAAAAAGAAAATGGGACGGTAGGGTGGGAGAGGGAGAAAGAGAAAAAAAACGGACGACGTGGAAAAAGTGGAGGGGGGTTGAAGGGATTGTGAATAGTTGCGTATGTCTTTTGATCCGCTCCTTCTCCCCGCATAGTGCCTGGCCTGATTCTGTTCTCATGCAAAAACGAATTGGTGGAAAAAGAAGGCCAAAAACCATTTTGCGACTCCCGACAAATAAATGCATTTACCGCTGACGACCTGGCCCTATGTTAAGTAGGGACGGATGAACACTCGATATCCCGGGAGGGACCGGTGGGATTGTGGGGAGTGGACCCACCGCACCCTTCCCTCTCGGACGATCCCACCTCCCTTGCCTTTTAAAGGTTGGTGGGTTGCTCCACGAGAATGCGGCTACTCCGCGGTCTCCCTGGAGGGACTCTCCTATTTCTTAATTTAGTTTCTAAAGGTTGCTCCCATCTTCGTCCGTCATTAAATTATTTCCGCAAAAATGATTTTTTTTGTAAATTATTATGATATAAGTTTATATTTAAAATATCGGTAACATTTTTATCCTGAAGTGTGCGTGAAGTGCTGAATCCAATTAATTCGGTTAACTTTGCGAATGATCGCAGATCATATTGATAACATGACAGTGCACACCATTATCACTGAAATATTTGACGATGCGATCGTCCCGAAGGTCTTCAGCGTTTGAGGCTCCAAGGTGACCGACTACCTGACAAAAAAATGGCATCGCGATGATTCCCCAACCCCCTTCCTCTCACGACTTGGCATCAGAGTATTTCCTATTCCCAAAAGTCAAATCCTTCCTGAAAGGACACTTCCATGGGACCCTTAGTGCCGCCAAAGAAGCTTGCCCGCGTACCCTTAAGGACCTTCAGAATAAAATAGATCTGAGACTGTATGTTTTTTGTAGTACCATATTAAATGAGTTCGTAATTTTCCACCGACCTGAGGTGATATAAAAAAATTCCACAAAGTGTAGCCTAAAAGTGTAAAGTATGCTTTTTGTTCTGTGTTTTTCAATCACTGACCAAGTTTCAAAGTAAGAACTTAGTAAACATTAATTGAATTTTGTGGTAATTTTAATCCATCAATAGCTTTTGAAGCATTCATTTTTTTAAATGTTCCCATATCGCTGTCTTCGTTGGAAAATTTTCATGTCCGTGCTGGTATTTAATGTTTGATCGAAAGATTATAAAAGAACTGCGTGCATGTTAGCCACCATTTCAAGCATTTATACTCGTAATATGTAAATACAAACCGTAAAATTCAACGTGTTTCAACTTATGGGAGGTAAATAAGGATATCCGAATAATTTCCGTATCTCATCACGATAGAGTAGCTGCGTATCGTCTCAAATTTTTGATGGACAATGGGGACCATTATTATCATAATCTAAAATTAACATTTTCAGCGGTCACTTCGACTCTCTTTATCATCCATCCATCATATATTTCCAATAAAACGTATTTTATAAGTTGTCAATCGTGCACTCTCTCAATATATATTTCTTTCGGTCCTTCTGCTCAGAGTCAATTTTTTGTTAGTCGTAAATGGATGCACTCACTAGGGCTGCTATTCTGACGACTTACAACGAACGCATGAAAAGCAGCAGTACTTGTTCAGCACCATTGTCGTTCAGTAATGCTTGAGAGAAAATATGTACCAGTGCAGCGGAAGTCTTTGTACCGAGTGTTTCCGAGGTGATTTTCAAGTAGGCACTCGTGAAGCCATCATTGCAACACGCGCTTGACAAGTTGTAACCATTTGAGCCAGCCCGTAATTACAACGCTGTGACTGTTCTGGTGCTAATGTCCTCATTTTGACGTGACTCGTTGCAAAATCCCTCTTTTCCGTACGGAGGGGTTTCTCCGGCAATTCGCGACAAAAAATATCCGCGGTGCTTTCGTACAATTTCACGCGATATTCAATACGCCCTCCAACGACGAGCGAAATAAATTCCTCGAACGAAATCTTAACTCGAATTTTTTTAGTGCGAGTCTTCAAAAAGGATGAGGCATATAATGCAAGGACGTGCCCATGAAGCGTTTTCTGACGGGTTTAATGAAGAGAAGGAAAGTAGAATGAATCCCTTGAAAGGGGATAGCAGAGGGGAAAATTCATCTTGAAGTAAATTATGGCGTTTGGTATATTCTTCCTTACTTCATTGTCATTATTTTTTCTTCTCCTTATGCATCCATTACCTCCTCCTTCCAATTGTTTCCATGGCAACCTCCTTTCAAATCCCTCCCCCAAGTGTAGGCTTCATGGGCCCAATGACTTTCGTTGCACTCTAATACGGAGAGTGGATTTCTCGCCCTACCACAGTCGCCCCGGCCCACCCACTTACGATTATATCGCCCTCAACCCCGCCTCCCTCATCGCGCTCGCACACCCCCCTCCCCTGCTCTTCACACCATCCCCTGTTGGCGAGGCAGCTGCACCCTGTGGCGTGAAGACGGCCTTCTTTTTCATTCCGCCGTCTTTGGCTACTCCGCTCTATTGGCATCTCCCGTACTCCATCCCGTGCTTGGAAACATGAGCGTGGTACATTCAATCAAATTCCGCAACCGTGACAATGATGTTCCAAAGTAAACGAATCGGGATGTGCGGAGGCTAGTTTTCTCCTCCCCACTGGTGTCTCCGTTGGCATTTATTGCCGGGAGAACGAGAAGCGTTCATTTGATTCGTTTATTTCACTCAGCCTCTGATCTCCCTGCGCCTGCAGAGCTTTTATGATTCTTTCTCCGTACACATGTTAGCCCCAGAAATGGAAACACACCTCTCGATAACTTCGTTGTGAAAAATTCGTCAATTTCATGTACCATATAGCATGTACCATTTCATATATATATATATATATATATATATATATATATATATCATTTCGCTACAAATTTAGAAAAAAGGCTGTATCTTAGGGATATTTTGCGAATCAAAAAAACAGGTATTGGCACGATTTTTTTATAACTTTGATATTAATGCTCAGAAATTAAATGTTACCGTATTCATATTATAACTTTATTTTAAAGAGATTAAATGCATAGCACTCACTACATGTAAAAAATATAGAGATCTGCACATATACAAAAGAAAAAAGGTATATTTAAATTCGCATTACCCGAGATGAAATACAATTAACATTGCATTGCCTTGCCTAAACTGCCAACAAATTTAAGTTTGAGACATACGATGGATGAAAATGGAGCGAGATTTAATAATTATATATCATATTTCTGATGGATACGATTCATTTAAATGAGAACATATCGTGTTAGAAGGAGACGTTGAATCCTTGAATTTAAACATTAACTGAGTAAATAAATTTGACTCGTTTCACATCGTTTAAAATTTCAAAATCTTGAGTAAACTTCATTATTTCAACTTTAATAGTTGCCAGTTAATTATGTTTCCTCCAACCCACTACGTTTAAACTGTGCTGAGTATACGCTTTGTATTCGCTAAGGCGATTAATCACACCGTTCCGAATTTCTGAAACGATAAAGGTCAGGTTAGGGCCAATAATTACTCATATTAAGTGGATCCATGTTGAGCTCAAATTTCCATTAGCTTAGATGAAGGCCCAAACTAGTTTCAATTTTTGTCCCTCTGACACAGATGGTAATAGAACACTGAGGAAACCATTGACTTAATTAATAACTTCATGAATAAACCTTTTCGAGATGAGTTGTTAGCACATAACGCGATAACGGCGTAATAAGGCATATACGGTTTAGGTTATAAGCGTAAATTATGGTAATAATTTGTCTTATGTTGCATTAAAATTATCTTAAAGAGGTTATGATCTTGAATCGACGATTTTATTTCTGAAATTTGAGTACACTCGTTCACTTTAACGCAGAGAAAAAGTCAAGGCATACGTAAATAGACGCAAAGAGTATTGCATTCCCCTTCTGGAATATTAAATTGCAAAAGTTATAACTCGAGCATTACCTCTGAGTTAATAATTTATCCTCGCGTTATAATCGTCTTCATACGCTAACACATCATAACTCAACCCTCTTCCTCTCTCTGCCACTTACTCGGTTTTAGTGTTCCTAAGTTTACAATACCTCTGGAGAGATGAATTGTAGCAAGGGAGAGGGTGATGAAATATACCTGTTTTATTAGTCTATTGAAATTCACAACAAGGGTACATATATTTATTATATGTACTAATATATTGCATGTACATTGATAAATACATCATCTAGCAAACGGCGTTGTTGCTGCCATTGCAGACGAAATGGTAACTTGCCTTTGAGTTTCAATGTTCTTTGTTTAAAATAATACGAATACTCTCACTACGCAAACGTACTGGCACGTACACTAAAGTATACGTGCTATTACTCATGTTTCAAATCAAATACCAGACATCTGCTAAGGAAACCTGGGCGTCATAAAATTGGCTCCTTCCATCTCTTGTCTGTTGCAGAAGAGAAATAAGATGAGCACTTCGAATTATTAACCATTGCATCTTTGAATCAACTTGTAAAACTCCGGCTTTGTCTCTGCTCCATGGTTTATGTCAGCGACTACTCATAAAATTGCATCCCTTTGATGCAGAGCTTTTAAGGCAAAGGAGCTCCATTGATACGTTCTTTTTTTTGTAGCTTTGAAGTTGAATGTTTATGGGCATCCTGCCAGTTAAAATAAATTTTAAACGACATTCGTTTCTCTCCCCTGAACTTCCGGGGAGCCTTTTTAGCAGGGGCTTGCGTGAGAAACTTTTGTGGCACATACTTGTGAGCAAGGAAATGAGTTATATTGGCTCATATGTACTCCAACATTGGGGCCACTTTTTTCTACCCGTGTGTATCCTCTGTTAGGACACAACGGCGAGGATTCTTTTGGCACCGCCAAAGTGCCTCGTCTCTTCTCGCTAGGATATTGTCCGGAAGCTTAATGGCCAAGAGTGGTCTTTCATTTTGAATGTGACCATGTTATTTTTTAACGGTACGAGTAAAATGTTTGTTGACTCACTTCTGGGATTTTTCCATGCGGCCATTATCTACGTAACCCTATATATTCTGTCCATAAAGTAAGGAAAAATGAACCAGTTACGTCTTCCAGTTTGGGCTGAATGCTAGTATGAAATCTGAAATATCAGCCCTACGTAGCGCGTTATTACTCCAGAATATTTTTATTACCAATGGCATGGCGATAAAAAGGTCTTTCATAGATTTTCTTTTATGTGACTTATTTTACATATTATTTGCAATTTGTAGCATACTGGACGTAAAACCATAAAAGCTAGTAATCATTTCAATAAATTTCTTTAGTAAGTCCGAAAGAACGTGCTTGAATTAAAAAAAATATTAAGCTCATACATTTGTGCCAATAGCCAATGCTCAAAGGCATGCCAGCTCGCTATTAATAATGTTAAATTTACGCTCTCTTAATAGGAAATAAAAAAATGGTGTAAAATATTCTGGAAACGTATTTATCTTGTATTTTTTAATGGGCAGCCATCATCATAATTAAATGCACAACTTACTTTTAGATGCCTAGATATCGTAGATGGATATCGTATAAATTTTAATTAGTCTAAAATAACTTAACTTATTTAATTCAAATTTTGTATAGTCGATTGCATTTCTATGAGGTTAATCTGATGATAAAGCTTAGTAAATTTTATTTAGGTTTCCTAATTATTGGACTCCAAAGTCACTCCTTCCAAGAACTACCCCATTGGAAATGATTCAGTTTCCTGTACCACCCCCAAAAAAACCACCTTGATTGCCGTAATTTAATTTCATTAATCAATACAGCATTAAACAAGCTCTACACGCCAATACACTTTACTATAAAGCCGTCTCTTGATTCATTCAGTTTTGAACTTAAGTTACATAGTTTAATGGCAATATTAGGGTTTAATTACGGCAATATTATTATATGAACATTTTTAGATAGCACAATATTTGGATATGTATTCTTGCTTTGCAAGTGGCATAAAGATTGTGCCTACCCTAAATAGTCAACCAAATATAATGCTGTCCTCGTAATCAAGAGATAACCCGATAGTTTTGATATTTAGTTTGCACAAAGCGTTTTTTTTTCTTCTTTTAGGATGTGATTTCAAAACCATATGTTCAGAATAATACATATAATTGTAGTATATTTGTTATTCGGCCTCTGTCATGAGTTTTAAATCTGAGGAGATGTTTGCAGTTGTGTTCTTCTACGAGCTCTGCCTTTCCTATCCTATCGTCTCGTAGTTATCTCCCATTACATGAATTTGCCATATCATCATTAATTTTCCAATTATGATGCATTAATAAACACGCACCCTCACATATATATGTATGCACACATGACGAAAAGGATTCCACTACTATATTTGTTTTAATTTTATCGAAGAAAATAATTTCTCAAATTAAACATATTGAGGTGGAAAGTACATATTATTCTTTAAAAATATTTTATCAACTTATGCCACTTACTTATCTGTCATAGACTTATTCTGTCTTGCATTACATAATTTACGGAAGATGACAGCCTACATGCTTTATTACATGCATTCATCTAATGCTGTTTTTATTTTAAATGGCCACTGTTACATGATCTCTTCTCATGCCTAAAGGCTTTTTACGTACAATCTTTCGTTATTTCATTTAACATAATTTCATTTTTAAATAATATTAAATTGATATATTTTTACAAAATTATAATTTTGCTAACAACTATTGAAATCTAAGTTGAAATATATAGTGAAACTGCCTAATTATTAAATAATATTGTAGCAAATTTTAAACTTGTAAGATTTTCATTCTGCTACTATTTTAACCTCAAAGTTAGCTACTGATACCTTTAAATATATTTGTATTTTTCGGTTTATTATAATCATGTTTAGTATCACCAGAAAGTTAATATTTTTATGAACAAAAATGGATTATCTACATATTTTCCTAATATTTCCTAACAGTTAATCGTTGTTCACATTTTGCTTTAAGACGATAGCAGTTTTATACTTCTATTTTAAATCATTGTTTATCCTTCGATTATCTAAGTGAATGATAAGTAAGATTTTTTTATTTGTACTCATATGTTTCTCTACAGAATGGTATTTCAGTAAATTTGATGACTTTTACACAGCTAATTGTGCTGTGAATAAGTCATTGAAATCAGTGCAACCACTTGCTGAGTATTTAACTCTTAAAATTGACGACGATTAACTGTGAGAACCCTAATTCTCCACCGGACATAGAGAGTATTTTATGTTGGTAACAATAGGTTGAGCGTAAATCCACTATGTTGATGAAAGAATAATTTTGTTTTAACTAAGAAATTTAATCATATTTCAAATTATGGTAGTGCAATACGGTTATGAGAGCATATTCTTAGGAGTTAACTTGAGCATATGAAGGCACGAATTATCAATCGAATTTGCGTTTATTTTTTAAAAAAAAAGCTTAATTATTGAGATTGTTTATGTTAGTATTGAAGATGTTTCAAAAGCGATTGCAACAATAATGTGGAATAGCTGCGAGCAATTTAAGTCATCTTCTCATCAAGAAAAGGAGAGTATACACCCATAAATGGTGTTTTGCACCTGTCGTATACACCGCCGCTCTATACGTATCATGAGATCTCGAATGCCTCTAAAACCTGCCACACCTCTGGGAATCATGCCAGGGCTCTGACGTTGGAATCCGTGCACCATATCTAGCATGCATCAAAACGCATTTAAGTTTGAAATTTGTCACCAATACTCAATCTTGACTGTCTCGACTGAGGGTAGTATGGAAATTACATTTTGTAGATACCAATTTTATTCGAGTAAGAGTTCTAAGGACTGATTCATTAGTGATACATATTATTCCACTAGATGTGCTCTTCTTCCAATTAGTATATAAATCTCAGAGGACAGAATATTAGTAAAACATATAATACGAAGTGACCACCTGAAAATATCTCTCTACACCGGTTATTTCATACCCTGTCATATATTAAATTCCAGCGGTAAATTCGGAATACGCATGAACGCGTTGAGAGAGCATTTACCGCGTTCTAGAAATTTTACCTGTGCATTGGAGAAGCATAACCACATTTCATATGCTCTTTTGATTTCAAAATGACGAGAATATTAAAATATTAAACATCTGAAAAAATAGATACAGCACAGACCATGTCACACTCATGGCCGCGTTGTCCCCCGGCAACGTGAATCACAGGGAATCCGTCGGAGATGATTTTGATGGGAGATGATGCTTGCGTTATGAATTTCTGCTGGTCTCCTGTTTTTAATTATTGGCCGATTCGATCACCTGAAAGTCTTCCCGACCCCTATCTGTGACCGCAACCCTTAAGGACTCCGGGGACCACTCAAATGCGAAGGCAAACGCCAACCTCCCTCATCAATCTGGGGGCGATACATTTTATGGATGGAAACATTTTCATTACCAATACAAGAAAAAGAAAGATAAAAAACTTCGTCTTCAAAACATTTATACCGTGCGGGGAGAGGAAAGACGAGAGAAAATAATTCAGCGAGTCTGACGGCGAGTGGGGGTGAGGGGGGGGGATTGGAGAGGAGAAGAGGCGGAAGCGCGTGATCTCGCATGCAAAATGTCCCAAATGATGGCGACGCAACGGGGGGTGGGGTGGGAGAGGTCGAGGGGGGGAGTGTGGAGGGAGGGGGGAGTGGGTAGAGTATGGCCGGGCCCGGCGGACTATAATGCCCCACGTGCTTCTCTCTCTCTCTCTCCCCGACGGGTGCCTTGCTTCCTATATATATTAACCAATCGATAGGACGGACGGACCGCCGCCGCCCAGAAGCCGGGGAACGGGAGCACTTACACACACAAGCGCACACACTAATGCCCCAGTCGAATCAAAGGGTTTTCGTATGTACATTTCATGCACGGGAGATGAAAATATATATGTATGTGTGTCCCGCGGAGCCGTGGTCCCTTTAGGTACCGTGGTAGGTGGAGGCTATGCTCACACGAGAGAGAGAGAGACCAGAGGGAGGAGTGGCAGCGGACAGTGGTTTGATCCTTGATTGAAAATCAATTCCGCTTTTGATGAGTTGCAGAGGGTGGGAGGGTCAGATGAGAGGGAGGAGAGACTCTTTGTGGGGGGGGGTGGAGTAAAAGAGGGGGGGTATAAGTGCACGCGGATGGAGGTTTCTGAGGTGAGGTGGAGGGGGGGGGCGGGAATTAGCAAGAGGGCCGCCGACCGAGTCGAATGCGTGTGACTGTAAGTGCGAGCGTGCGTGCGTGGGCAAGTGTGCGTGCCCTCGCTTCGTTGCCGCTGCGACCCCTTGGACCAATCCCCAGACCTCTCTAATCTTCAGCGGCCCCCTTCCCGCACCCACCCCACCCCACCCCACCCGCACCCCTTCCTCGGCGTCTCTCTCTCACTCTCTCGCCCCCTTTACCAAGCTCTACTTCTCCATTCCATTAGCCTCCCATCATCAGCATAAACCAATAAATACGTAACACGAACGTGAAGAACATGTCGATGATATTGATGAGGTGGCCACAATAATATTTTTCGAATGCATTGATATCGCCGAGCTTTGCGAGAAGAGAAATAGAGAAGATTTTAATTCACAACTCAAGCAAACGTACAAATGCGAATTTCCCTCTCGGCTGACGTATTCTCCAAATATCCTTCCTGGAGGGAGTATTTCTTCGACCGAAAATTCTATTATTCTCCATTGAAAGGCTATTTTATAATAAGTGTGATCTATTAGATAGGTAGATCCCTACCTTCTCATTGGTACCCAGGTGATGATGCAAAGGACATCACGGATCATATTTTATCGCTTTATTACTATTTTACTGATTGATATCTTATAGTTTTGATTAAAAGATAAATAGCGGATGAAAACTGTCGGTCGGAAAGCCAAAAAAAGGAAACCATTGTTGCTAGCATCTGAGTCTTTATGCTAGGATCATGAGAACCTAGCACGAAGTAGCAGACTCCATGTCTACGAAAAACTTGCATCGCACCTAGTTTTAAATAAGCGATCCGGTTAATCCGCCCAGTCCTAATCCATACTTAAGCGTGAGTTGGAGCAGGAAGAAAGAATTCCACATAACTTGCTGTGAGGTAAAAACTAAAGCATTGAAATATTGATGAAATTCCTAATAGTGGATGACTCCGTTAAAAATTACTGCAGCGACATCTCCCGCAGGTTCTCGGAATTAAAATATGAGTTGAATTTGGATGAGACGATTCAGAAATGCAAGTATCGTGAGCACTTAACCGTAGGTTGATTTGAAATTTTATGAAGTACCTAAGTGCATTGTAAATGAATATGATAATGGTATAACCAAATACTTCACTAAATTATTTCAAGAAGACAAAATTTATATTGGATAAATGCGTAATTATTCAGTTGAACTGTCGCCTAATGCAATGCAGAGCATTTATTATGATCAGCATATCGTATTCCTCTGGTATTACTTAGGTACTTTTTTTTATTTTCACTTGAAATAGGATATCATGCATTTCAAAAATGCCTCCTGGAAAGTACACTCATATCAAAGAGATCTGGAAGTAAATATTTGCACATAATTCGTATGAAGCTTATTTGTTTTCCAAATATGACAGTTTTATTCGTAGCAATTTTGAGAATAACTTGAATTCGATTTGGAAGTCGGGAGTTGAAAGTAAATCCGAGAGTCAAATTGGAGAGAGTTGGGATGTGGCCAATTTCTGGATCCTACATAATTTTGCAAGCGTTGGGAGAGTACTGTGGGATGCGAAGGTCAAAATATTCGCATCACTGAAGAGCGGAAGCGGCGGTTGGAGAGGCTTGGGTGAGGGGTTATGGGGAAGTCGGCGGAAGACAGAAACTGGAAATAATATGGCTCCCGTTCAAATTCTAACCCTGGATATGCCCTGAGACTGGGCCAGGGCGTTTCTAATTTCGATCATTTACCTAGGTTTACTTTGCTTTTATACCTGAGTGGCGGTTGTCCCAATTTCAATCCACGGTACATTTCAGTTTTTCCTGCCTTTTTCAAATGTCACGCTTACCCCTTAACCACCAGTAACATTTTTCCAAATTTTTTCTTGCTCTAGTATCGAGGAAAACTACACCGTTGGCGAGATGTTTTTCCACGTGTTAGATTATTGGAAGATTCTTCTTATTATTAGTGCATTTTGAGAGTATCTATTTAAATTCAAATACTTTACGAATTATGTCTCCCCACCCTTCTCGCCACGTGCCATATTTATTTCCCCTATGGTTAACCCCCTTCGATGATCCAAGGGACGGGGGGTGACAGAATATTTTCGACTTTATCAAACTAAAAATTAATTTGAATTATATATTTGGCAGGAGTGTTGAATACCCTTCGTCCCCCAAGCATACATAATACACTGCAGGATAGGGAGTTATTGGTATTAAATTAATGCGATTAGTGACCAATTCAAAAGAATTCCCATATTTTTTGTGCTTAGTAAGTTAGTGAAATTTAATTTTGTTCATTGTCACCCCCCTAGATGCTTTCTTGATCCCCTAAAGTTTTTATGCGATTTAGTTTTCACACTTTCCCTTTTTAAATTGGTCATTTTGCATTGGTTTTATAATCTCTCGCTAACCTGAATGTTTACTTTAACCTTCGGTTTTGGCCATAACTCGGTTATGTGAATGTAAATATCATCTGTCAGTTTGACGGTCGGTTTGAACTTTGCTAATAGTCATTGCTACTTAAGTTCAAAACCGACCGTTAGAGTACCCAATTACTGACAGACGATGCCACTACGGTTGCGCGGTGCACATTTATAGAACAAAAATCCTAATTATTCATAATATCGGATGTGTCAGGAATCTTCACGTTAAGTTTAATTTCACAGTAACTAAGGGCTGGATTTAATGAGACAAAATGAAACAGGGTCAATTCCAAGCAAATTTCATCTACCCAGTCAGATTGCGGCTAGTAATTCTAAAGTATTAAAAAGATTTAATAGCTGAAATCTGCGGCGGTAATTAAGCATTTTTAAGGATTAAACTTCTATATAATTTAATAAACTGCAACATTTACGACTTTTGACTGGCACAATGTAGTGGAGCCTGTTAAAAATGAAGTCCTTCAATCGATAAATTCCGCCGTATCACATTTTGACACCTCATCCTCACTGTTCATTTTTATAATTTTAAATTCAAATCTCCTCTTGGTTATTTCATGCATCAAAAATAGTTCGCCTCACGGAGGAGTGCCTTTGCCCATATCAGCAACCTCCACCCAACCACCATGCCCACTGGCCATCGCACACAGACAGATGGCTGGTAAAATGAATCCGATTCCTCGATCCACCGTCACAACGCGCACCGAGCGATTGAAGACCGCTCTTGTCGGGGTCGAAAAGGACTAATGTTGCTTTAATTGTCCCGCGTGTTCTCTGGACTGGATGCCCTCCGTTCGTGTTGGCACACACTTCCCCCCGGCTACGCAGCTTACAAGGATTGCTCCCTCGGACGGGGGATGAGGGGGTGTGCGGTGGGGAGGGAGGCAGCGATTGCGGGGCGGGGGGCGGAGGGTGTGGGGTCGGCTGGGGGAGAGAGGCTCGAAGGGGAGCAGGAGAGGAGGCGGAGATGGAGATGGGGCGAGGTATAGAATATTCAGATGCGCCAATTCAAGGGCGGTGATTCGGACTGTGGAGATCAAAAGGATTTGGCAGCAGGGTATCGAGGGGAGGTGCTGGAGAGCAGGTAGTAATGGAGGAATGAGATGTAAGGGGACAGAATATGCAGGGGCAAGGGGAAGAAGGGAGGGTGAAAGAAGGAAAGGAAAGCGATGAAGTCGAAATCGCGCCGCCAGAAGGAGAGAGATACTATATTCTTTTCTCAAAAGAGATCGTTGCGGGGAGCGCGAGCATAGAATCCGCGTTCCTCGACATCCCACCTCCTCCCGCCATTTTCATCCCTGTTTCGCATTTTCACCATTTCCATGTACTTGTATCTGTGTATGAATTATAAATATGTATATATATATATATATATACATTTATATTCATTCTCGTGGAAATTGATATAATAAAAATTAATAGGAACACAAATAAAAGACGAACACACACAGGAATGGTGGAATTGAGTACGTGAATGTGTTCCCATCCATTTTCCTTATATCTATTTCAATGTGATTGAATATGTGTTCACCATTGGTGAGTTTCCGCTCTTGAATGTGTGTAAATACGGGTGTGTGTATATATATATATATATATATATATATATATATATATATATATATATATATATATATATGTATATATATATATGGGCGTGTTTGTGTGTGTGAGTGTAAGGATACAAGTCTCAGGTACGTATAGATCCTGTCATCCCCTCACCATCGTCCTCTTGTGTCTGCCTTTTTCTCTCCAACTTGCTGGGCGCATCAAAAAATTTGGCAAAATTTTGAAAAGAGAGCATAAGAGGTGGAGGAGTACCCCAGGAGCAGGGACAGAAATGCCTCCACGGGCGGTGGATGAGAAAAAGACTAAAAGATACAAAAAAAGACAGAAAGGAACTTCTCGACTCCACGCCCGTTACGAAGGGAAAAGGGGAGGAGGGAGGAGGCACAAATGGGCAGGTTTGGGGATTTCGTTAAGGGCATGAGTGCTGGGGAGACGGAGTGGCGGGGAATTCGTGGGTGGTCGGTCCCTCTCTTTTTTTACCTTTCCCTCAGCTTTTCTCTCGAGAAGAATGAAGGACAGCGGCCTTTCAATCGCTTCGAAGTTTATTTTTTCCCTCCCCGATTTTTCCCCGGCGGAGATTCAGGCCTTTGGCCGGCGTTCCTCGAATCCTATTCCACTAATTCCGCGTTGTTCGCCGGATAATCTGTAAATTCTGAATTGTATGGATCGTGATGAATGGCGTCTACGGGTGGGTATTTTCCCAATTTTTTGCAACTTCTTCAAGAACTCACTCCCTCTCTATCGGGGAACTTCCTCGCTTTACTTTACTGTTAAAAATCATTATAATCATCAATATTAGCGCTAAGTTCTCCGAATAATAATAAATACGATGGGTATTAAGTAAATTTTCCTCCATAAGGACATGCTAGCGAAACAAGTATCAGCGCCACTTTGACAACTACGACACAGCAGTCCCTATGTTACACTCTCATCGCTGTCACAGTTTTTCTTTAAGTATGAGAAAAGAAACAAGATATTCTTTAAATAAGGCTGTCTTTTTATCTACGGCCGATTCACTATAATAGTGCATCTGATAAGATACCATCACTCTCAATAAAGTCTTTACAAAACGTGTGTTAAAAGTAAATCTTTCTCGCTGACAATCCGTATGGCACTATTTATAGTTCAAATAATTGGATCCCCGTTTTGAAGCTTGCATGACTTCACAAATTGGGGAGGCCAAACTGATTTTAATACATTTCATTGTTAAATGAAAAATGTCTTTCGCATATTTTTGATAGATTTTGCATGGTACGCCTATTCAGCTGGTTAAGATTTTTTTATCCTAACCGCATTTTTGTTTTCAATAAATGATAAACTAAGATTTATCCTTGTTTCTGAGGTAGACTATAAGAAAGTGATCATCGTGGGGATTATTTCATTGCAAAAGTGAAAAAAACGTATTTCATGCAAATATCCTTTTGAATAAAATTGTTCATGTAGAATCCTTTTATGTGGTAGTATATACCGGAGCAATAAGAGTTAAAATGTTTAAGGGAGTTATAATACGGACATAGTTCTCTATTAATTCTATAGGCTGTTTTAATTTTTATTCTTGAATAAATTAGATTAATGAAAACTCTAAACTACTGATCTTACTTTTACTTATTATTACACTTGAAATATCGTACTTTTCATTTTTAGTTGTTTATTGATAAATATTACACCGAAAGTTTAGGTATATTATTAATATTGATTATAATAAAACTTGCTATAAGTCGAACAGAGAACGTACTAAATACGTGCTTTCAAGCCAACTTCATTTGCATTTCGTAGAGTTTAAAGTAAGATTAGTCACAATTTTAAAATCACAAATAGATGGGATCTCTAATTCGGCAGAGTACCGTTTACGAGACCACTAATTGCTGAAATTTGAATATGCGTTTGTTCAATAATAAATCACAGGCTTTAGTGATCCTGTTTGATCCTCACTTATCCTTCTATCTGTCATGTTTTGTTTCACGATTGCAATAAATTGTCTCGTCTTATAGATGCATATCACCGTCACAAGCCAAGATTTTATTCGCTCTGCTAGCATTCAGAACTTTTCCTCGACCTTTGTCTGCACTTGTCAGAGTCATGCTATGTCATTTAGGGAGCTCAACCTCTTCGCCTGCACTCGGTGAAATATGAGAAATTTCCACGCAAGGGCTTAATTTTTTCCAATCTTTTTATCACGATGATGTTAATCACCGCATGCTTTATTTTCTTATTCCTCCTAGCTCATAACCGAAACTACTTTATCCGAAGAAGACGCGGATCGAAAAACGTCCACCCTGCGTCAAACAGTAAAGTTATGGTACCTCAATGACCTTGCAGTTAAACTCACATGTTTAGAGCGACTGTTTTGAGTGCACGATTATACTTCACCGCGAAATCACTTGGGCATTCCTCGCTCTGCTTGGGCCTGGAATACCACGCCGTCATCCTCCAGGCCAATAACTACTCAAGAATGCGAACGAACAAGGCTGATCGTTAAATCACGATACTCCGTCGCTTGAATGGAAGCATGGCATGTACGATGAATTTAATGGTCGACTCGCAAAACACAAATCAAGTCGTGGATACTGACGGTGACGCAGACTTTTTCATTACCGTGAGCATTCTTTGTAGGATATATTTTTGAAACGGCTATATTCAAGCTCATAAAAACATCTCATCTAAAAACCCTTGGCCTTCCCGACCACTTTTTTGACTCGTGTTAATTGATAACGGAAACTTTTTACCAGGTGAACTGAACTAAATGTAAGGAGCTCTCTAAAATCGCATCGGTTACTCTTTTTGAAGAGCACTAGTTTCATAATAAAATGGTCCAATTTGATAATGCGCGTAAAAAATTACATATGTTAGCTTTTGGGTATGTTTTTAATAAAATGGTAAGCTATTGGCTTTGTGTTATATGCAAACAGCCACTTACATATGTCTAATTAGTTCAAATTTTAATTTTATAAACCCATACTTACATAATGTGTAATACCTGCAAAATGTGTATCCTTCATTCGTGAGTGATTCAAATTCTTAATGTTTCAGGTTCCTTTAATATGTTATCATTTGATGGGAATTTAGAAGTGGGTTCCCCTGGCAAGCAAACACAATTGAATGTTACCGTAATATCAAATATCAAGTAAAAATATAATTTCCCAATCTTCTAGTGCACCTATTTTTATAACAATGAACAAAATAACTAACCTCACATGACAAGGGATCTTTAATTTAATAATACGTTTTTAAGGCTTAATTCGAACTAAAAAATATATTACTAATTGAATAATAACTTTCAACACCCCACATTCCCTTCACTATAATTTGACGGAAAATTAAACTTCATGGTGACTTCTACATGAAGTCCACATGTAAGTAGAAAATTAATGACAAAATATTAAAAATTCACCTATGTTAATAAAGCTCAATCGGTGTTTAAATTATTTCTTTAGCGTTCCAAAAAATAGCTAACCCATGAATCTGTGTTGGTAAAAACCTTAGTGAAATGGTCCCTGGTTTGGATGATATAAAAATTATTTATTGATTCATTGTTAATTGTTTGTTCCATTATTCTAGGAAAGTAGTTTGCTAGTTTTGTTTTTTGATAAAATGACTGTCATTTCTTTTATAAATCTCCATTTAAGACCTTGCCTAAATATTTCGAATTTGATGGTCTATTGTTCCTTATTTCGGTCTTCTGAAACTTAAGGATCTGATATTATCCGAGGAGAGATACAAAGTTAAACTTCTACGTTCCAAATTGACTGCTAGGGTTGTTACAGAGTGTGTAACGTACGTACGTTTCTAGGAAGTGAAGGATTTGGAATCATACGGAAATCCATTTACTTCTAGACTATCATTTGGTTTATGCCACACAAAAGGCCCTTAAATTTGAGCTGTTTTCTCAAAAATCTCTCTCTTTAGACAAATCCCTCAGTCCTCTGCACACATCGCCAGCCATCAAGTTTCAATGTTGAATCATTTTCCTTTGAGTAATTTGCTTCCTTTACGTTTACCCTTCCGCGTTTTTCATTAGAGGATTCCTCCTCACACATGATGAGCCACCCTGTTCTCCTTTCATATTCCCAAATCCACCCCTCCCCTCTCCTCCTCCTATGCCGGCTCCATGGGCGCATCCCCCTCGGCGGAAGCGCGGTGTGACGCCCATACGGTTTACGAATAATCATAGCGTCTACCTTGACAAATGCCTTATTGATGCCGTACAGGGTAATATGTAAATGTAGATGAGTCAAATATGCGCTCATGGAGGTGAGAAAAAGTTTTCCAATTTCTCATGGATGCTGTGATTCAAAGCATTATGGGAACGGCTGTTTTACTCTATTCAAGGCATCCTAACCCTAACCATTCATCTAATTTTCTTTGTCACAATTAACAAATATTTTTTAAAGGGACTTGTCAAATTTCTATTAAATATTTTTGAATGTTAATATGTGCTTCATATTTTCCACGTGCTTGTATGGTATCTTTTTTGACACTCTTGGTATAATTTTTGGCTAGCAATTTAAATGCTCTAATTCGTCTAAATTTATTTTATTTCTTTTTATTATATTTTAACACTCAATTTTCAGCCAATTTTTGTCATTTTAGGTAATATATGTACTCCAATTGCCAATATACGCTGAAAAATTGTTATTTAACCGGATTGGTAGTGTCACTTTACCTGTTCTAATCTATTCTTACAAATTTTGGCAGCAATTCTGTACGTATTACCTAAATTGTCTGGATTAATGACGTACAGTAATATTTTTTAAAATTTCAAGCATGTTGCAACCTTCCTCTATGCAATAGAATTTTATATTTTCTTGATTATCTGTTCAAAGTATAGTTTTTGTTCAAGTTTCTAATATATGCCAATTTTCGTGGGAGTATCACAGTGGAATTAAGTTGAGTATTCGTTCGAATGTTTCATGGAAACCAGTTAAACTTTCATGTCCCTATAAATGTATATTTTTGGCCCTTTATTAAGAGGCCCACATTATTCCACTTTAATCTCTCTTACCATTAACTTTTTTTAAGAAATTTGATATTCAACCAATATTGTACCCGCTTCTTTTCATTATTTAACAAGCTGGAATTCTGATTTTAATTTTTCTGTTGCAAAATGAGGCCCAATTATCTTATAATTACATTTTTTCAGTCATAACTTTTGGCCTTCTGTTTTCTCATAATTGGAATTTTCGTTACTCCTATGGTATAATTTTGTACCTTTTCAACATTGTATGTTTTTCTAATTGACAAATTTAGTATTGAGTTGCGTTTTATTTTCGAGTCGTTCCAATTTTCAGGCTGAATGTTCCTTCTTTATCAGTCTCTGTTAATATCTGCGATTGTCAATACTAAAAATCATCCGTATCATTTATCTGATATAAGCATCTCAAAGAGCATAGTACTTTCCAGCACGCTCTATCGGCTTTTTTCCTTAAGGCTTCATTTTTTAAATAGATTAGCTAATTTAATTCAACACCTAAATTACTATTGTGTATTTATTTGTGCAAGTATCTCTAAATACATTTTTTACAATATGTAATGTAAAGCAGTAAATGGAGCTATTCAATAAAAGTAAAGGCACAAGTTCAGCAAGAAGATTTTTTTCAAGAAAATAAATAACTGTAATGGAAAGAATATTTCTGACGCGCCAGTATTATCAGTAATCAATGATGCCGTTGAAAACAACAGAGAGATACACGCATTAATGATTTAAAAAATATTACTTTTGAGAATATACGTACGGTCAATTTTTAAAATAAATGGCGCATTGCGAATATATACCTGAAGCGTAAAATTTATGAACTTGAAGTGTTATCTATCGTGACTGCATTTTTCTTCGTGTAAATATAAATAATCATCGTCAAAGAGATAAAAAATTATGGTGCTACTTTTCAATGAATATAAAGTGATGATTTTTAAATTAATGCCTCACACAGACATTGCTAAACGTATTAATTCTGAGATAAATCATCTCCCAATACATATCAGAGGTTATTTAATATTTTCATTTGAGTTGCTTGATAGCAGAGAAATTAGTAAAATAAATCTTAATAAATTACGGTCATCATGAAAAGATTTGTGATATGCTCGCAGTTCTACGAGTTTCCAATTTTTTTCAAGGCTACGAAAACTATGCGCTGGCAACGCTTAGATGTCCTCTGAGAAAGGTGAAGCACAAAAAAAGAGTGCAATTACAATTCTAGGTAAGGCTTATGTTCGCACGTTTGGAACAAATTCTGTGCTCTTAAAATTAATGAGCAGGAACGCGGGGGGTGGGTGGGCGTTTGGCGGTTTCAGTCGATTACGACCCTCGAGATAACTTTCATCTCACTTTTAATCCCTCCGAATATTTCACGCTGACGAGTCGAAGGGGACGGGCTTTGCTTTGGAAGCGACGGAGACCTACTTCCCTCCTCTCGGCCGAACCGCGGCGGGCTCGCGCGTGGGAAAGCGGCGATCTCGCCCAAGCGACGACGCTTCCTCGGGGCGCCTCCCCGGCACGGGCGACCAAGGGAAGTTTCCGCGGCGAAGGCTCCAAGTCTTCTTTGTGTGTGCCATTGTGAGTGGGGGAGGATAGTCTTGTTGTGGAGGGAATGGAGGTGTAAAAGGGAGGTGGAAGGGAAGAGTGGAAGGGAAGGAAAGGGAGTCGAAATCAGATTTCGATTGGGACCGCGGTGCTTACGCAACTTCCTGCTCGAGCTGTTGATTTTCCGCTTGCCAGATTATAACTTTAAATTATTTTTCCCTATTACACCTGTTTTTGGCATTCGGGTTGCGGCATCGGAGGTAAAAGCAAAAGTAGGTGAAATTCACACGGACCGAAAACCTCCCTTTCCGCATCTCCCTCCTCCCCCTCCTTCGGTTCACCGAGTGTGATAATTTACGGGTGTTCCCCCGGGTTCTTTGTGCGGCTTATTTTGAAAATCTTCTGCTTCTGCTCCTCCCGTTCCGCCACCCACCACACGCACGCACACGCCCTCCCTCCCCATTCATTGCGGTTATGTGTGTGTGTGCGTGTGCGTGAAGCAGGAGGGAGGTTGGGATCCCTTTGTTTTTATATCGCATTAATATTTCCTCCGGAATTCCTTAGAGGGCGCGGGGAGCCGGTCGCCGCTCGTTTTGCACCCGTAGCGTTTGAAGGTTAAACCCCACTTGCGGTCTAGAGGAATTCGGAATCAAAGACTAATGTGATGCCTTTCGCGAAATTTCGCCGTAATTTTGCAATCTCTGTCACCAATCTCAAAAATTAGTGTGTCGTGGTGTTTCTCTCTCCCTCTCTTTCCCCAGACAGGAGAGTACACCCAGATTGGTAATGGGATACTTACTTTTCCCAGTCGACGTCCGAATCTCAAAACTTTACAAGGATATACAAACTCTATGATCGATAAGTTTATTATTTGGACCACCCTAATCATGGATTCTATCAAATAGAGTAATGTTTCACTAGTGCTAGGATGGCCGCACTGCTCATTAAGAGCGAGTTTTAAACAGATAATCATTTCTCATCGAAATTGTTGATTAGCATCTAGTCATTCCCAAATTAACAAAAAAAATCATGAATATCAGAAATAAGGTTGTATCATTTATGATGTACATTATCGATCGGTATCCTTTATGTTTAGAGTTTGAAATGAATCTGCCAAGATTGAACTATGGATCATTTCTTCTTAATAGTAGGATTATATATAAACGTAATGTTAGATAACAAATAGCAAACGAAATAACAAATATTTTATGTTTCAAAGAAATACGAAATTTATCAACGCACGTACCTATTCTTCTTCAGCTGTTTGATGATTATTTTCATTTTTTGGCGTTATAATGAGAACACTATTTAGGCATAAAATATTTTTTTGGTAATTACGAATATTTCCATAAATTATGTATGCAGTACATTAAGTTTAGTTTAGCAATGGAGACAGGAAGGGTTAAAATTTTTCTTCTCACTTGGCAAAGACGTTCTAGATTTTTAGGATGCTTTTGCAGGGAATTTTTCAAGTTATCCCTGCGGCGTCTTATCTCTCACCTCTTGGTAGTGTTGGCAAATGCAAACTCAGAGTGGAGCCAATCGATTCCATAATTTTTTCGCGACTGGCGCATTCCTATCTACCCCCGGCTGCAATCCCCATCCATTTTCCCGCACATTAAAACAAAAACTAAAAAAAGGAAGGAAATAGAGACTGTTTGCATAACATACGCGAGATGTCTCCCTTCCATTTTAACGAAACACGATGCTTCATGCACGTGGAATTAAAGTAAAAAAAGAGGGAAACTAAAATCTGTTTCCCCAAAGGACAAATGACTTCTTTTTTTTATCCTTTGCCCTCCGTAATTCCAATTCCCTAGCTTAACCCCCTTCGTATACCGTACGTATATTTCTTCAAAACTGCTTAACCGGCATGAAATTCGCTCGGAAATGATTTTTTGTCATAATTTCCATATTTTGACTCTTGAATTTCCATTTTTACGGCACCCCCAATTACTTCGGCTTCATTTAGCTCGTTTCGTAGCGTTTCGTTTCATCGATTTTTCTTCTTCTACCCCCTCTCTATACCCTCCCCTGACATACCCTTTCCACCCATCCCTTTCCCCTCTCCAACCAACCGCTTCCTCATTTCCCTCTCCCACAACACCCCCCCCCCCCCCCGCTCTCTCTCTCTCCTCAGAAAACACATTTCTTCCTCCTCCACCCCGCCCCTTCCTCCTTTCCCGAAATCCTTTCTTTCCCCCCTCCATCCCTCCCGCCACTCTGCCCCCCCTTAAAGGGAAAAAAAGATGATTGTTTCCTTCGGAGATGCCGCCGGGGAACTTTTCGGTGATGGGCCTTCTTTCGCATTAGCTCTCCTTCCCACACACGCTGGAGCCCTTCCCGTCCTTTCGACTCACCCCTCGCCTCTGCTGTGTCTCACGTGATCTGCTCCCCGCTGTAAGGGGCGTAAGGCGGAAGGGAACAGGCGGCGTTCGCCCCCCCCCCCTTCGCAGGATCTTGTCCCTTCGCCCGCATTCTTCCCGCCCGATCCCCTAACCGTCCACCCTCCCTCCACCCCCACGCCCCAGAATGTTTCCTGCACCCGACACCCTTTGCCGTCAAAAACCTCCAAAACATCGCACTCTCCGTCCGCCCACCCCTCGACCGTAAAATTCCACCGCTTTCCATCACTCCCCGTTTCCCGTTATCCCTACCTTTTTGCCCGTCCGCACTCCGGTCTAACCAACCCCTTAGGAAAGACGGCTCAAAATATAGAGGGCGTCTCTCTCAGAGAACAAATGCGGGTCGATTTTTCTTGTAACCTCAATAGGAGCATCGAGAGCATCTTCGGTTAATCCAGCCGTGGCGTGCGAGTGAGTGCACTTCCTCATTAGCTGACCTTTTTTTAAGACAAAGCTTTCGATTTCTTCACGTGCAGGGTCAAAATCGAAAACTCTCAAGGCATCGAAAATGGTACCAAATACTGGCTCATGGATTTAAGAAAAACGAAAAATGTTAAATAGCTATAATATCCTCCCGTCCATTTCGTATCCAATGTAAATGTTTTCATGTATCAGACTATACTGAAAGCCTGATGCCCTGGCATTCATTGTAGCATGTGCTAACGTCGTTTAAAAGAAACGATCTAGCTGCCTAATCTCTTTTTTTTGCTTCTAAGGATATCACAAACTTTGCATTCTGCCCATGTATATAAGGCTATGTGGTCATAAAAATCTCCACTGAACCTAGGTATTCGTTTAAAATTCAATAATGATCATGAACTTCGATACTCTAAGCAAAGAAATAGGAATAATATATTTATATTAAATCGATGAAGTACTCCATTCAATTTAATCTTTATTTTGCTTGAATAATATGATTGGCCACAATATTGTGTATAACTGTGTTTACCTTCAATTCTCTGAAAAACCTATCAATCAAAATGGAATAATCGGATTCTCGCACCTGAATGATTCAGGCAATAACGCCACGAAAAGCCAGTTTTACGTCTACATCTGCATAATACCCCGCAAGCCGCCGCAAAGGCGTTTAAAAATTACCATGAAATTCTTATAACGCGTACTGCAATGAGTCATCAGGTTTAATATTGAAAGCATTTTAAGTTGAGCAGCACATGTGAGAGGGAGAGAGAGAAAGAAAATATCTGGAATAGAAGAGGAAGCGAGAAAGGGCGAGTGGCGTTTCGCGAAGCATGCCGGGGAAGGACTTGAATTTCACCGGTGGATGCACCCGCACCCCCTCAGCCTAAATCATGCTCGCACTCACTCTCGGATCGGGGTACGCCCGGGATAGCATGCGCCAGTTCCCAAAGGTCCACTTATCGACGTTTCAATCGGCTTCCTCCTCCAAATGGCGTCGTCGTTTCATTTCTTCGACCTGTTAATCCCCTCATTCGTCATGTCCAACCCTCTAAGCTCGGATAATCTCTTCGCATAACTCACGCCATAAACACTTATGAGAGGTAGGAGGCTTTTATCCCAATCCATGGTCACATGTTTCAAGGTCGGCAAAGCCTCTTACTTTGTTCACACTTTCGTGGACCTTTTTGCATTCACGTAGCCTGTACGGCAAATGTGTAGGGCTGCAATTAAGGGAAATCGCGTAAAAATTTCTCGGTGCATGCCACATTGGCGTTAAAAATGTGCAAATTTGCTTATTTTAGCTCCCGAGTGGCTCGCTCCGGCATAACAGTATCTTATCTACCAATCTGCTTGTCGTCTTCCCATCTGCTTCCTGTTTCCCCGGCCACCATTGTTATCTTCCTCATCCCCCCCCCACCTTCCCCTCGCCGGTCCCATTCCCCCTTGTCCACGTCACGCCCGCCTCCTCCTATCCTAACCCTCCGGCCGACCGACCACCTCGCTCTTCCCCCGCACTAACCCTTCCTCCCTCCCCGTTATCCACCCCACAGCCCCCGGTAATTCTCCCCCAACGTTCTCTCCCTCCCCAACTCTCGTTACCTCGACCCAAGCGGGAGTCCTTTTTGAACTGCAGCGTGCCTCGTGCGGCCTCTTTACGGCGCAAAGTTTTCCGGGATCCTTTCGCCGTTTTTACGTGGCTGGCGGCGTCCTGAAACGGCCCGCCTCTTCCAAAACGCCACCCCTCGACGTCAACTCCCACTCCCCCCGCCCCGCCATTACCCACCTTGTACCTTAAACGTTCCCTAATGAGTGGATTATCACATAACGTGTGTTTGCAGACCGCCGTGGCCCGACAGGCGAGGGGTCACGGCGAAGAGTACAAACACATCCCCACACACCCACACACACACTGAGGTGGTCGTCAGGGCAGCAGCGCCCGCCGAGGGGCAACGAAACCTCTCGTGATTATCAGGAGGGAAGAGAGACAAAGGATTTCGGCCACAATGGTGCGCTATAGTGTTACACCAAATATGTCCTTTTCTACCGACTTTATATCATGCAGCATAAACATCAGCACATCATGCTTCAACGAAGAATTCTCTTTTGGCGCTTCAGAAATGTGTTAAAGTGTGTGTGTGTGCATGTATGTAAGTTTCAACATAAACAACAATGAATCGCAGGGATCTGGAACGTTGACACATTGTTATTTTCTCTAATTCTCGGCTCTGAGCACGAGGATTCTTTAAGCTGCATGTAGCAGTTGGATTTATGCTCCTCTACACGCAGTTTAATTTAGTATTGAAGACATGACTGAGGAGCTAAGAGGCGGAGGTGACCACCGATACAGATATGTGTATTAAGTATCCATAAAATGAAAAGCTTGATTCGTGAAGGATTCTCGGGTCTTCCACCGGGTCAAGGGTTCCATATTGGGTTTCAAATACGCCGGGAAAGCACCAGATCTTACTTAAAAGCTTGATTGTTGCTAGGGCTGAGGAAAAAAATATAGAGAGTGATGAAAGAATACCTGACTATAAGGCCTGAAGATATTACGGTGTAACGAAATTTGGATCCAAATAAAAATGCCTTATGTGGCAAAGAAAAGTGTATTCTTTCATCATGAAGGATTTCTACCATGTTACGGAAACTATGCTATTTAACCCATAGAGTGTTACTGCTATGCCAATTCAAATTTTTAATTATGTGTGATAGTCTACAATCATTTTATTCAGTTGAGGTGATGGCCAAATGCAGTTACAGCACTTTATCGCAATTAGTGAACAAATTTTACATACATTGAGGGGGTAATCGGATTCGTCGTAAACCTTCATTATGTTTTAGGAACGTGGATATAAGATAACCACTCCCGGTATTGCTTCTTTCAAAATTTGCACATCTTCCTGTCTATCCCATGGGAATCTTATTTAACCCTGAATTGCGTACCAATGGCTTCCAGGGTAATATGTAGATGTAGATAAAGACAATGGGGAGGTGAAAATCTGTGGGCGGATTCCCTTTCGCTGTCTTCTTATTTTTTCCCCGAAGGTCTTTACGCCCCGCGAGAGACCGCTCGGGAGGGGGCGAGGAGGTAGCCCACTCCTCCTTCCGCCTCCCGTCGCGCCCCTCCTGCCCTCGGCTTATCTCCCGGAGGAGGCGTCTGCAGCGACCGAACAACCAATGCCGACCCCTCCCAGCTTCTCTACTCCCCGCCCCCGTCCTCCCCCTCCCTCCCTCCTACTCCTCCTCCACGAATGCGCCGACATGCAACCTACTTAGAACTTCCTGCACTTAATTTTGGACTATCTCCCTGCCGACACATAGGGGGAGAAAGAAGAAGGAGTGGGAAGGTGAGACGGGGTGCGGGCGAGAGGGTGAGAGAGAGAGGGGGGTGAAGGGGATGATGGGGGGGTTGTGGGTGGGTGCCATAAATTAAGGCGAACTTGCAACTTATTCGTATCACCACCGAGGTGATGGGGCGAGTGAGAGGATGTTGGGGGAGGGTTGACTCCGCGGGAGGGTGGGATGACGGTGGGTGGGGTGAGAGAGGACAGAGAGAGGAATTTCGAATTCTGCCTGATAAAGAGGGTGGTATCTGCAAACTGATAGGGGTGGAAGAGAGGAGGGAAATGGGGGGGAGAAGAACATGAGAAACAACGACATTTCCATTCCTCGATAGCGTTTCATTTTCCGTCCGATCCCCACAGCAATCGCTTCTCACGTTCTCT
This sequence comes from Hetaerina americana, assembly GCF_022747635.1. Classification (NCBI taxonomy): domain Eukaryota; kingdom Metazoa; phylum Arthropoda; class Insecta; order Odonata; family Calopterygidae; genus Hetaerina; species Hetaerina americana. Next base: position 6,938,722 of record NW_027286069.1, on the reverse strand, counting down.
CGATGCCATCAATGATGAAAAGAGTCTTGCTTCGTCCCCTTACTCTTGTTTAAAAAGATAGTTTCAATTGATAGTGTGATGTTTTTAGAAATTACGACAAAACTATTTAGTGAGGGGATATCGCATTTTCCAATCACTGATATCTATATATCTGTAATGGTATAGTAATAAATTCCAAGAGATATTATGTGGCACTTTAAAAACATGTTGTACATAAGTATTAAAGGATTGCTACGTCGCTTAAATAGTAAAATGGTGATGAGATCAGTTTACTGTGAAAGAAAAACTTTATATTCCATTAATTTCTTATAGAGAAATATCTTAGTTTTCTCTAATGCCGTCACACTTCTGACCAAGTAAACCTTGTATTTTTTCACAAAACTTTATTACACTGGTACCGGTTTCGACGCGCAGACGAAATACCTCATGATGTTACCTATGCCTCGAAACCAATATTAGTACAATTAAGTTTGGTGTGAAAAAATGTTAACTTTACTCATTTAGTGATCTTGATTTTTCACGAGGCATAGCCTGAAACGAATCAAAATGATCGAAAAAGCCGGAAAATAATAACTCCACTTTCATAAATTAATAATTTACAGTGGGTTTTGCAAATGGTGTGATTTTTCCGAATCCATAACATAGTTTTACGGCGAAATGAAATGTGAAGTAGAACAAGTAAAAGGACGAATTCCGAAAGCCTGGTATTTTCGACCGGGAATCATGAATTCCCTTGCTGAGGTTCAGCAAAATACCGCCATCCCTCTTTCCCTAGCATTCTCTCAGGAATACTCTCCTACGGACGCTCTGGAAAAAGGTACAGTTGAGCAGCCGCGTCGCCCATGCGCTCAATGGATACCTCAGGAATTAAATGCAACCAAAGTTAAATACAACCAAAATGGTTGCATAAGGTGGAATGAATACAAACCTTGACTGCAAATATTTGTCTGTCGAATCAATTTTTTGGCATCATACCCTACAAAAATTGGTCCTCTCAAGTAATTGCTTGTTTTTTGACCTACCTTTGAACGAAACGAACCTTTGCGCCACGGCCTCCCAATATTCACTCACCTCAGATTTATTTGAATTTATTCGACATGAAAGATGCTCTTTTTCCATAAACCTGCAAGATTGATTGAGGTTATCATTTTATTATTATTTTTTTCCATAGAGATTATTCGTCACTTTCGGTTTTCCCTCAGCCATTCAGTCTTCATGCATAAAATCTCAGGAACCAGAAGAGAGAGACCAAGAGAGAGATTCGAGGGAGAGTGAGGAAGAAGCCACTGAACAATATTGGAAGGATGAGTTGCTATTTTATTAAACCGTGAATAATTTTGCAAAACTAGTAATTTTGAAAGTTTTGGAATAGTTAGCTGATAAGGTTATCACGTGAAACATTCTACTATGGATAAGCATTTATGATTGCTATATTATAAAAAGGAGCTCATGAAACGTCGGGAAGTTTAATAGAGATGAATCAAAGCTCTAGATTAAGAAACCCTCATAATCATAACAGCGATGACTTTTAAAACATAAGAATTTAAAAAAGTTATAAATCTGGCAAGATATATTTTGTTATTTTGTTGCGATGGAAGTTCGAGCATAATAAATGAGTCTCAGAAACCGATGTCTGTTGTTAAATAAATCCTGTTAAATAAATGTTCCTGTTTGAATTGTACTGATATGCGTAGTATACTTATATTCCATAAATAACTCTCCTTTGAGTTGAAAACTAGACAAAATAAATGGTAAAACATTACCAACTAAGAAACAAGTCTTTTGTTTTGATGTAATTCTACGCTATATTGACTCGCATTTGACTTAAAATATTTTTCTTTTTTATTCAAGCGAGAACGTCATTATTTTCGTGGTCATCTGCTCACCCGGAATAAATGTGGCAGTAGCTCTCCTCATATTCCTGTATAAAGTGAAGGAGCCGCGAAGAACGAATTCCGCTACCATAGGATGTTTGTGCCAAAACATAAGCCTCATCATTTAATATCAAAATTGCCTTTTAGTTCCAAAGAGATACATCAATTGCATTCAGAGAAAGAGAGAGAGTGAGATTGTTTTGAAGTCATGAATTTCGGACAAAGTTCGAGCGTAAACCACGCGATTGTAAATTTGTCGAAATCCCGTCGAGGGAGAGCAGGGAGAGAAAACTCCGCAAAAAATTTTCACTAGTAAAAGTACTCGTGAGTTTAATCCATCATACGTCGAATCCCGAGCATCTCGCATCCCCTACACCTTCCGCAGCCAGTCACCTATCCGACTAGCCATCGTTCAAGTGCACTCACACGCCCCTGTGCCAATTGAAACGCCAAACTATTCCGCCAAAGCTATATGTTTCCATGTTTCGATAACGAAACGCTCATTAGCGGAGCGGTGAGGTCCGACTCGGGATCTCGCCCACTTATTCCTCCGTATGCGTCGCCGCCGTGTCGCTCCCAATTACACTCCCTCCCTCCCTGTCTGCCTGTCTACCTCCCCTTTGCCAGCTCGCCCAGTTTGCGCGAGGGATGGCGAGTGAGGATGTATCCAATTGTTGGAGTTAGGGCCCGGGAGGGGTCTATGGAGGGAAGGGGAACGGTGGGCACTGCGTTGGGAAGGGTTTTCCAAATTGCCACAATTGAGTGTGTCCACAGGGTGCGTGATGCGTGTGGACATAATCAATAAGGGTCCTTAGCCCAGGGTACACACATGCAAACACGCACTCACACAACACGAGAGCATATATCCGTCGCTTTTCTTCCCTCTTCCTCCCCTCGCAGATCCCTTATGCCGTTATATTTTACAATGCGAGCAATATTGACGGGTTCAAGTGTTTGTATTAACTAGAGGTTTTCGGTATGGTGTGCACACATTCCGCGATCATTCGTAATTGTTTCGCAATTTCTGCTGGAATTAAGGAGATGCTTTAACCGGAGCTGTTTGTTTAATCACTTTTCAAGTTGCTAATTGATCAAAAGAGGAGAATGTTTGCATCCAGGTTCCCGCGGTATTGTTTGATGATTATGATATGTTCCCCTCCCTTTCTCCCCCTTTTCCGTCTCTCTATCGCGGTATTTGATGTCGAATTGAACAACCGTGTCTGCCGGTGCACACACAAATTTTTGCGTGGCCTAAAATGATGCATGCAGCTGCTCCTGGAGCCATCAACTCATTTCGAATAGAGATTATTGCTTGGTGTAATTTAGGGGTTCAAATACGGAATGAATTTTAGATGTAAATGATAATTCACGTGAAAATTCTCTTTTGCATTCCTACGCATTGACGTGTGCGCGTCTGCCATTTAATGTCTCTTCGCCCGTGTGTCTAGCATTACTTTATGAACAAAGTAGAAATATATTTGGAGATTTTAATTCAGAAAGAAAAAATATAAGATGTTTTTCAGATTAAGGTTCACTAAAAGCTGCTATTTAGAGTTTTATTTTCAAAAGTATTTGGTTATAGAGTATTGGCGATAATAATAATACATAAGCCCTTTTGGCAGTAAAACTGTTTAAAAAAGTTCTACATAGGCATAAATATTGTTATGGATTTAATGGGTTCGAAAGTAGACAACTATCTAAAATAACTTATAAATCAAATGGAAAATTCCCACAAAAACAGACACTGTATTTTTTTATGGGGACCTTCTAGGTTCTTTGAAGGTTGGGTTTGAAGATTATAAAATAGAGGGGTCAGTAAACTTAATATAGTTAGTTAAGTTTTCCTTCAAATCCATGATGCTTTAAATTTCATAAAATAACGGTACTCATTTCTTTCTACTAAGTACTCCAATTGTCAATCTAGAATCACGTTCTCCCAAAAATAAATCATATCTCTTTTATGTTAGGTATATTATAATTTTTCGTTATGGACAATCCTCTTTTCAAAAAACGAGGGACTACTGATGCCTAGAAATTCCTTTTTCATGAATATTTTATGTTTTTTTTTTCTCATCTAAGTATTCGAAATCTTTCTCTCATCCTCAATTGGCAAAATGACAAAAGCAAAAAGTGACGATCTTATTTCAAATGTGCAAACGGATTCAGAGATCGTGAAATTCAGAAAAATTTGCATTCCACGCAATTCCATCGTTCCCTTCATCCTTATTTTTGGTTGTCAAAAAATTCGGAGAGGTGATCGGATGTCCTCGTCCTCATCTCCCCTCCCCCGCCTCCCCACATTCCATTATGTGAGAGCATGTCGCCGCGGGGACCTTCATGAGGACAGCTTCCTGCCCCCGCCGTCGGCTGCGCGCCGCGCGCACGTGTCATTTGAGCAAGAGAGAGAGGTCCTGGATGCTTATCACTCGACTTTGAATTGATTCCGCCCGGAGATAAGGAGTTGTCTCCCGGGAGCAGAAGGCGGGGGAAATGGGCGAGTTGGCATCTGGATCCGCACCGCCCCCCAGTGACTGCGGATCCCCCATGCCGCGCCCTCGCATGCCCATCTCCTCTACCCCCCGCACTCAACCTCGGAAAAGACCCGCGTGGGCACGAGGGGGTCGCGGCGTGAAGCGGGTGAGAGGAGGACGTGGTGAATGCAAGGGGCGTGGAGGCGCCGGCGGGGGCTTGCGGAGGTGCAAGGCAGGGGTCTGTGAGGCGTTGGTGCTGGCGTCGGTGGTGTCGGGTGATCCATGGGAGGAGGCGAGAGAGAGCCGTTAATTATTACTCGGATCCCGGAAACGTTAGCACGTTGAATCGCCGGCGGGGGTGAGCCATAAATGGAATAAACGTGCTGCACGGGAAATCCCCGGCCGATAAGCCCTGACCGAGTGTTTTTTTTTCGTCCAGCCCGTTTTCTGTTTTTATCGGTTTAAATCGGCACGAAGCCTCATTTTTCTGCAAAATAATTTTTTCCCACGCACTGAGCATGAGGTTATGCGGACGCGTGGACTCATAACCAATAAATAGGGGACGGTTCAGAGCGGGATCAAATTAAACAACGAATAAAGGGAACAGTGAATGATATTAAGTGGCCCAAGAAATTGGACCGATTACGGGTTATTCGTCCGCGTGGAAAGGCGAATTACTCGCTCGATGATTTTGTATTATTTTAAAGCCATTAAAATAAAGAAACAGCCAAACATAGGACAGCTATCCTGAGCCCTGGACGAATTAATAGTTTAAAATTTGTCATCTTCAACACTCTTTCAGGCGAGCAGCGGAAAATTTAGCGACATTGTCAGCTCTTGCTGTTAGGAAAATGTTGAAGCTTCGTTTGAATTTATATATCATTAAAAACCAAAGTAATTCATACTAATAATTCTCCTCTGGAATCATTCACAAGATTAAGCTTCAAAAGTTACTTCAGATAAAGATATTTTTTAACTCGAGGTTAAATTCTCCGGAGAAAAAACTTTTCCGGGCAGCATGGATATTTCCTTTGCTTTCATGCCCGTATTCCTTCTTTCCTGTTGAGACTTTCCAGCTATTTCCTTGATTCTTTCCCACATCTTTCCATCTGGCGCCGTCCTCCTGCCACTGAACAGAAGACAAGAGTTTTTGGAATGATTTGTTTTCCTGTTGTCTCTATATTAAACACAAAGAAAATTTCTAAGTATATGCTTTAAGGAAAAACTTCCATAAAATTATGACTTAATATGATGAGAAAAAGTTTCGTTTCGTTTTCGCTTCTTTTTGGTACCTGCAGCAAATAAATGTCATATTCTTTATCAAACCTTTGTTTATGAAAAAAGTAGCATTCTTTGGCGTAGAGACCTTTAAAATATTGATTAATACGGGAGAAGTATGTCTCTGTGGTTGGTAAGATTATTTTCCTTTGATGGCGGTATCTTCCGTACATCGTGAGCACTGCGGTCGGAGTTGCGTTAAAGAAACATGAGGTCACCAGCCTTACGTGCCTCAGGCCCTTGGACTACGAAGTCACTTTGACCCATAATACGACCATGCCTCGAGTAAGACTTAGAATCCACTCCTACGAATTACATTTACATTTCACGAAAGGGCGAACCATGTCTACATCATATATAAATTCCATTCCTAACAAATAAGCACGCCTTTCTAGCAAACGCAATAAATATTAAAGGCGAATATTCATTCAGTTCTTCAATTTAAAGAGTTTCTCATTCTTCAATGTCACCAAATATCAATATTTTTACAGAAAGATGGTAAAATTTCTCCAAGATCGTATAATTTCAGGTAATATGCAAAAATTTCCTATGATCCAAGTTTTATTTCCGACTCCAAAGTTGGTAATGTAAAAATAACTCCAGAATTTTCAGCTAAAGTCTTTTTGATACGATAAGGATCCGAGGGGAAAAGATGAAAATGTCCACGCTACTTATAAGTAATTGAAAAAATTACTACCCTTAATGGTTCCCGAGACTAAAAATGGGTAGATGAAAAATGGAACGAAGAAAATTGAGGGCAGGAGCAGACTGGCTTCCTGAAGGAGATGGATATGGCGTCAATGACAGTAGAAAATTGAGTCATTCAATCTTATCTGAATTGGGATCATTCTCATAATCGTATCTTCCCATTAATAAAACAACAGGGTAAAAAGGGGAAGAAAATGAATCGGGCGAGAAAGAAACTGGCACCAACTTGGGCACCAAGGTGTCCTCCTCCCTGGCTATGAGAAGCCCATTATCCTTTTTTTTTGCATGTTTTAATTTGACTGATTCTCGACCGCTTTGTGGCGCCTCAGTCGTCCAAAATCATGCGATTACTTCCGGCAGGAGGAAAGGAAGGGAGAGGGGTTTTGGGAAAGAAAAAAAATGAGTAAAACAAAACCGGCAAGCAAAATGCTTTTTACGAGACCCGTGTCGCGTGAGTGCGTGCGGCAGTGAAGGGAGGACGGGGTGTAGAAGGGGTAAGGGGAATTTGGGTGCGGGCGAAAGAGTCACGTTATCCATTTCATGACAGCCGCCGCCCTGGTTCGCTTTTACTTGCTCTCTTACATGTTTCGGCAGCAAGGCACGCTAGGAATTTTTTGGAGAAAACGCTCCGACTTGAGCGGCGCTTTGATAATTCGATACGGCTGACAACTGCGTGTGTCGCCGTTAGTGCACACGTGACCTTAATTAATGCCACCTAGAATTGAAGCTAGAGGACTAATCCACTGAAGTCGAGAGCGTGGAAGACGCTTTCAAACGTTCGCAACGAGCGGATAAAATTAGCAGATGTCGCGCAATCCCGGCCGACACCCTGAAGTTTCGGATTTCTAATGCGCTTGCATGAACCAAGTTTCTGAATGAAAATTACTCCATGTGTATCCACATATTGCAAAGACTCCGACGGAGAAGTTTACCCTTTTCACTTCGGGTTTTCCATTTTTTTCTTAAATAATTATTAATTTTTTCTCGCCATACCCAATACTCCCCCCCCTCTTTCTCTCTCTCATCCCACCTACGCTCCCTCCTCCTTGCTTCAATCCTTTCACAAGGAATGAAAAGAAATACTCTTTGCGAGGTTATTAAAATCGTCTCACAATCTTCATTGTGGGAGGAATATATATGGAGGAATAAAAAAAAGTGGAGGGGGAGAGAAATAGGACGTTCCCTTCGCGCGCGCACGGCGAGGAAACTCCCCTCTCTCTCTCTCTATCTCTCTCTATCTCTCTCTCTCTCTCTCTCTCCGGCTTTCCCTTCTTCTCATCCCCTCACTCTCCTTTTGTGTGAGAGAGAATCGAAAAAAATAAAGGAACCAAAAGGAATAAAGTAAGCCACAAAAGTTCCGACTCGGGGAAGGCAGAAGATGCTGTTCGGGACGGGAAGAGTGGGGGAGAAATTTAAAAGTCCACGAACGCCTTTTTTATCATGTGCCCCCGCTCCCCTTTCGTTCCTATTCTCCTTCGAATATTGTCGGCGGGCATTTTTTTCCGTGCAACCTCTCCCTCTCTCCCACTCTGTTTTCCTGCCATCCCTCCCGCCCTAACTGTATACTCCCTCGAGTGCGCAGATAAAGGGGAAAAAAGAGGAGAAAGGGCGGAGGGGGTGGGAGTTGAGTGTGTGGCAAGGAGGAGGAGGAAGGGGGAGGAGAAAACAAAACGTTACGCCCACTCCCCTCCAGTCTTCTGTTACGCTGCTCAGTCTCTCTCTCCCTTCCCCTCCCCCACCAAGCCTTTCTCTGAAACGGGAAACGCACTCACGCACACTCTCTGAGCGCCTTGGTGTCATCTTGACATGGTCGCCAAGAGAAAGAAGCTATCGGAAAATCGTATTTCGTACGTTGAGTTTCCATTGATGAGAGAGGTGGGGGTATCCTTTGATCCCCTCCCCTGCCGCACCTTATACCCATCCATTCCGCACTCCCGCCCCTCCATCGCCATTTCATTCCCGCCACCCCCCCCCTTTTCCCCCCTCTCTTAGCTCTCTCCCCCTTAGAATCCTCCCTCCCTGGCGGCCTCCTCCCTATTCAAACCCCGACCGCCCGCCTTTCCCTTTAGCGGAACCCTTAAACCAACCCCACCCCTCCCGCTCTCTGCCCCTCAATCCGGCTGCGGTGAGTGGTGGAGGGCCCCTTTTCACGCAGCAGGAAATACCGAGACGTGCTGCTTGCTGCCTACATCTACGGCTGAATGGCTAAAGCCCCACAACCCGTGTGGCCCCGGAGCAATAAGTCAACACGGGTTAACAAGAAGAAGATGGAAAAGAGCACAAGAGTGGAAAGGGTGGAGGGTCGTTTACATACACATACACACACGTGCAGAGGCGTGTGGGGTCGCGATATATGTTCACTCCCGTTGATGTGCGACAGAGGCTTTAGCTCTGTCGGTCGTAATAGTAAAAGGTGGGTTAGCTGGGTGGAGAGAAGGAATAAGAGATGGAGGAGGGGAGAGGAGGATTGAATGGAAAATGGACAACGAATCGTTTTCTTATTGTTTCCCGCGTCTCTGATACTTTTTCCTCTCTTCTTTTGCCGTTTTGCTTTGTTAAATTTAATAATTCTTAATCGTAAACAAAATGTCAACAGTAAAATGTTCTTGAAAGAGTTGGTCCTAGAATTGCCCCATGATTTTGCTTAGTTCACAATAGATAAATACGAGGATCCTATTAATATATTAATAGTTGGTATAATCACATCTTTCTTATCAAAACTAGTTTTCTACCATTCCCACATAAATTCATGAGAGTAAATTTTGCTCCTGTTGATTTTATTTTTGTGTGTACATTAGTATTTAGCTGTATATGTGCTAAGCGCCAATCAATGGACTGGTGGAAGCATCAATAATAAATTACGGGAAGCTCGAAGGCATCGCATTTTCAACCTCTCCGATCTTTTTTCTCTCTTGCTCAAGTTAAGTAAACTCCACGTATAATTTCCGACGAACCGCTTCCTTATATCTATGCTAACATTTTTTTCTCGTCATTAGGTAGCTGATAACTCTGATAGAAGCCTTATTCGCCATCCTTTTGTTGCTGTTAACTTTATATTGGTGTCTTCTTCCGTCGTTAGTGATCCAACGTCTTAAATGGCAAAACTGATCCTCCAGTTCTAATAAGACTTTTCCTTGTCTCAGTCAAAGACTATGTACCAATGTTAACCGCTGAAAAATACTCTAGCATTTTATCTTGAAGCCGGGATTTTTTCATCTAGAGCTCTCTTATACATGCCCTATCTCTATATCCTTGTCAAGTATTTTCTTCTCTGCAAATAGCTATGCTGTCCATTGATCGCAGCATAGTTATACATTTCATTGTATTCGTAAGATTCCTATGCCACTTTTACCTTTTTCATTACCTCACGAATTGTTTCCTAAATCATATTTAATTATGAGAACAATAATGGCACATGATGCATCATTATTTTCTTCTCTAATTTAGCTCTCTCCCTGCCCAGGCTACTTCTGTTCTGAAGCCAGTGCAAGGTGTCGAAGAAATGTCTCTAGTTTGGGTAAGCCAGGCGGTCGGACAACATAGTTCGTTTCTCGATCAAAGGGTTAATTTTTCGTCAAATTAGTCCTGTGCCTTATTTTTTCGCATTTCTCCATGTAGTGATTTGGCACCACTGGCGAGAGTGGTGATCCCATCGCTGACCCCACTGTTTACTCGTACTAGTTCCTATTCCAAATGAGAAATTGATTTCAAAGACAGTACTCCACGAGTTTGGGGAAGTCCTTTGAAACCCCGAAGGTGATTTGTTCCCTGACGATCTATTTTTGAACTAAGAAATACACGCTCCCCACATGAAGCCAAAGTGATTGAGCCAGGTATTTGCACAGACGGGAGTAGGTATTAATCTAACTGGGGGTGTCAATCTGGTACACCAATGGTCCGAACGGTACATCTTTTTGTTTGTGAATTTTCGGCAAACCGTAGAATCTTGGTGGTTTTGTGAACGGCAGGAAAAGGCCTGTTCTATTTTAGGATTAGATGAATTCTTTATGATGGTCCTTGTGCTCCGTTCTATTCTGGTAGTCCGATCCGATTTTTAGTTTTCTGCAGGTCGGATCCTCGAGAATTTCAGAGATTTTCCTCTGGTATTCCTCTTATGAGATTAAAACAGTATCATTGTCCTTGTCGAAACGTAATAAAAGTAATGGACTCACAGGCAGATAAGATTATTCAAGAATTTGGGGAATAAAGGTAGACTCCAGTAGTCATTAATCTTACAGAAACCTTTCCGGTACACGACCACCCTACGATCGAGTGCGGGCGTCAAAAACATCTCAACACGACTGCAATGATAGTTCTTCACCGTGCCAGGATGGCGTTGCTGAGGTAACGGCTTTACCACTCAGTCATACTCTCAAGCACAAGGTTATGATGTGCTCATTCACACAAGGTCTTCATCCATTTATACTGACTATTCTCGACTTTCTTATGAATGATTTCATCTTTTGGCAATATTTTATCCCTCCATTTGTTCTTGATCTTGGGATTTGATTCCTCGTTTTCTCTCTTACCAATCGTTTTTCTTGGATATGCATATTTTTTGGCATCAAATTTCCATTCTTCTTTCAATCTCGTTTTGCTCTTTTTCTCTTTTCTCCCTCTTGCCTCGAATCCACCCTTCGTTCAGTCTCTTTCAATATGTCTGCGTGAAATTAGATCCAAATTTTGTCGTTTAGCTTCTTTGATTCGAGGTGGCACTTATTCTTCTTCCTCGTTTTAGTCCCAATGACTTGAGGTCAATTTTGAAATTCATTCAACCTTTAACTAGTCTTCTTGACACCATATTCTCCCTGGCATGGTACTCTAGCCTATCCTTTCTCACACGCTCCATGGTTTCCTCAGCCTTCCTCTTTTCTTCCTTCCCTCTACTTACAAGCTCGACAAATTTTTACCAACAATTTACTATCCCGTCTTAAACCTTTGCCATACCACCCCAAATTGTGCTATTTCCTGTTTACATTTACGATTATTTAAATCCCACGGACATTTCTGAATCCATTCCCATAACTAATATCACTTTTTCACCGCAACATTCACATTTCATTTTAATACCATCTTATTTTATGGCTATATTTAGTATTCCAGCATTTAGAACCGTAAAGTATCACCAATACACATGTATTTAATGATGAACTGCTAAACTTAGCTATATATTTTTGGGTTGTATTTTTCTGTCGCGTATCACTTTTTTCACCGATTTTATTTTAAACCAGGTGGCATTAACCTTGGTAACAACGTTTCCGTGAAGACTTTTATATTCTTCCATTATAGCCCAAAGATATCAAAACGTATGCACTCATGGTAATATTTTAAATTGCACCGTCAAACTTATATGAAATTTATCTGTACAGTTTTTGTCATACACATTCTAATCCCAAAATAATGCAGCGCATAAGTCCGAATGTTCTGCATAACCTATGCATTAATAATGGTATCTCCTATAAGTATGAAGTCGTCTACAAATCAGTACACAATAAGTTCATGTTTGGAAAGATAAAATAGCATTTTTCTACAGATAATATTTGTGGAAATGTACTATTGCATTTGTGCTTTCTCATAATTATCCGCAATTTCTACGCAGTAAACCTTAAAACGGTAACAGAATGAAGTTCTGTTGTGCTTTATCCTGTCACAAAATCTACATTATGCTCCAAAAATCGCCGTTCGTGTGAAGAGAGTTGTTAGATCAACAGATTTCGATGTACAAATCTGTACTCATTTCGAAATATGATTATTTATTTGGTCATTCATAAACATGCGTTCATTTACGCACACATATATGCCTATCTATTTAGCATGTAATTACAAGTAGTTGAATCAGTAAGTATTGGTATCCTTCACCCTTATCCTAGTGAATCAATCTGCAAATGCAGCGTGGGATCATAAAAATTTCCTCGGTGTCACGAGTAAACTCGGCTGTCCTTTACCTTAAACATAAAAATGCTTCGTGCTTCACCCTCGAAACTTCAATATTTGGCATTGTCTTCCATTTAAATAATCCTCATTAATTACAAAAATTTGATAAGCAGTCTACCGATAGGTCGATAGATATTAGCACGTAACTGCGGAGGCATATCGGATAATATGTCGTCGATTGCCAATTAAACAGTTAGAACCGACCGTTACTGTAAACATTCCATTAGCAATGCAGCTGGTCTCGCTCTTTTCTTTCGCCAATGGCACTTCAATCGTATTGATTTATTGTAGTCGTTGACATCCACCCCACACAGGTTTACAGTTCTTTATTTGGTCATAAATCCTTTCTTCACAAGTTTTTAATATATTTATTATATCTTTATCTTTTCATTTACCATATTCTTGCGCGTCACATTTTCCACATGCATTGCGTTCTTGAACGGTGTTGAAAGCGTGGGAATGCCACAATAATTTTTATTGCTTGCCAAGGCTGAAAATTTGATCTCATATTACTTTTCATTTATTTGATTTATTTATTTACCAAGGACAACTTTTTGATCATCTCTAACCGTTACGAATTAACTTTTTTATTTCAGGCGCGATGCGGGGGTAGGCGAATATGGTCGTCGATTCGTAGCAAATATTAATTCAGTATTTCACTGTTAATAGTGAAATAGTGCATTATATTGGTAACAAATAGATCCAACTATTGCATTATGATATCCAAAGGTCGTAAACTTTTCAAACCAACCTCGTATATATATATATATATATATATATATATATATATATATATATATATATATATATATATATATATATATATATATATATATATATATATGTATGTATGTATAACGCATATCAATATCTACCGATAATGTCGAAGCACTCATGAGAGCAATATATCAATTGGACGGCACAATAGAACACAAAATAGATACAATTAAAAAGACGCTCATATTTCAGATTGTTTGACCTATCGAATACACGCATATATATAAATATATATATACGTATATAAATATATATAAATATATATAAATATATATATATATATATGTATATATATATATATATATATATATATATATATATATATATATATATATATATATATATAACTTAATTTGTGAATGCTTTGATTTCAATGATTATTGCTGTGTGTGTGCATTCCAAACCCCGAATCCATTCCAAAACGCAAGGATCATTCAGTTTACGATATTCTTCTTTCTCTTTCCATTCCTTTGATTTTTATTTTTTCGTTTAAGTGGACTCGGAAGGAAACTCAGGGAAAATTAACCCTCAGCGTGAGAGAAAGGGAATACTGAAACCTCAAAAAGGGGCCGTGCAAAAGTGCTTCTTTCATATCCCTTCCCCTCGCCCTCTTCCGTTCTTTTTCTTTGTGAATGTTTTCGTTAAATCCTTTGCGATTAAAAACTTCTCTCGGTTCATTTTCGCTAATCGGATTTTAATGGCGAACAGCCGGTTTTTAAAGTTCCGTGCCACATCCTGGGAAAATGGCCCGGCGGAAGACCAGGTGGGCATTCCGAGGGCGCAGGGGCGTGTTATTCCGCGTAGCATTCCGGATAGGGGGAGGATTGCGAAGCCTGAGGGGGAAGTGGTCCTGCAGCGTCCTGGACCCTGATACACAGTAGGGCTGCTCTGGAGAGTATACTCAGGGGAGGGGTGGGATACTACACTCTTTGTCTGTTTTCGTGTTATAAATGCACGTATGTATACAGTATATATAAATATATATAATATATGGTATATTTTATGTGTATGTATGTATAAAAATAGCACTAGCGAGCGAAAACATAAACATACAAAAAAGAAAATAAACTCACACGTTTTTTTGAAATTGTGCATTTCTGTATTTTTGTTCGCTAGTGCTATCTTCATATACATTATTATTCAAATCTGTGAGAATTTCACATATGCTGTATATATATATATATATATATATATATATATATATATATATATATATTAAGGTAATGTACCGGTTAAGGTAGGTTTTTGGATGGGCACAACTACCAAACAAACATTTTATTACTCCTAACAAAACACAAAATTCATCATTCTACTCTATATCATGTCCCTCTTCATCTCATATATATATATAAATAAATATATATATATATATATATATATATATATATATATATATGCTGTCGATCTTCACCCTGTGACCTCCCACCGTTGTCTTGAAGCTTCTACAATCTTCCACGAAAGGAACACGCACTTCAAGTTGTGGCTAAGTATATGTTAAAGAGATCATTAAGGCATGTTGAGATAAAAAATTGTACTACTAACAAGATTCTACCAGAATAGCAAGGCAGTATTTATAAGCCACCATAATTAGAAACAATACCTTTAGGTGGTCTAAAAGAAATAGCTCTCCAATCTAGGTTTACAATAAGGGGGGCATTTTTTAGCTTGCACATAGGGTTAGTTTTATAATTAGACCGTTAAATTTTTTTTCCTGATTCATAGTAATCGGAGTTTTCAGGTTATTAATAACGCCATAGTAATCTAAGTAAATGTGTGAGTAATTTGATAATTATTAAAAGTCAATTCGAAGCTTTTTATTGTTATAAAAGGCCGTTTATCCTATCTTATTACATCCAATTCTACTCAACTCCTATTCGCGGCCTATCAAACACCGGGTAATAATTCTCAAATAAGGTTAAATGATTTTAAAAAGTGTAGAAACCTCCATTAACTAATCTGGTGGAACTATCGCACTGAAATACTTCTAAATTAGAAAATAACTCTCTACAAATCATATATCTACTTTTCTCAACAGTCAAAATTATCTCCTCTTGGGTCGAGTTTAGTTTTGCAGCAATGGATAAGCAGTGAGTGATCTCGTTACCCTTTGCTCCTCTCATCGTCACTGAATTCAGAGCCTATATGGTGTTCATTGAGGGAACCCAACCTGGCGCCACTGGTCGTCCCGACCCCTCGTGAGATTTCTCTTACTAATCTAACCCACTCAGCGTTAACCCGTCATGTGACAAAACACAGGTCCCTTCCCGAGGTGGAAGATTCGAAACCTTTGGGCTGGGAGACATTTTAGCCACACGGCAAGCACGGAAGGCGAAGTTTTGAAGGTAGGTGATTGAAGTTCGGTGGAGAGGGTGAGTGGGGAGGCAGCGAGTATATGGGAGGAGGGAACCGGGGGGGGGGGGGATGGGGGAAACAGGAAGGAGGAGTGGGGGAGTGAGGGATGAGACAGATGCCTAAGGACGGGGAGTGGTAGTCGATGTTGATTATGAAAATCGGGAAGTGAAATAGCTATATTTATTCTTAAACTGCAAAATATGGCTATTTACAACAACTCCTAATTCTCATTTAGAACCATCGGAAAGTTTTTAACATAAAATGTATGCAAGTATATGCTGACGATATCATGACTCACGAGGTAGTGTATTCATTTAAACGCATTCTTGCTCTATAACATATACTTACTCAGGCATGAGAATAAATCTACGATTGAGGATTAAAATGAAATTATTTGGGAACTGGAAGAATGACATAGAGCCAAAATGCACACTGAAAAGATGTTACTCTTTACCCTGTTACTGCACCCTTTTTATTAGGGGTAGCTAATGCAACAGGTTAGTCTGAAGACTGTACATTAAATGTTTCTGCTATTTTTATTTCTTATTATAGTTCATTTCACAATTTTCATATTCCAGCGTATGCTTTAGACGACGAGGTGTGGCTATGGCAATTTAAGTTGTTTTGTTTCCATATCACCACTGCGGCAGGGGTCACTTCTTTTTAACAGGAGTTTCAGAAATAACTTTGCAGCTTCCACATAAAATAACTTATTTATTTTCTACTAGTTTCGCTACACTGTAGCATTTTCAGGAACGTACGTAAGTACGTTCCTGAAGATGCTACAGTGTAGCGAAACTAGTAGAAAATAAATAAGTTATTTTATGTGGAAGCTGCAAAGTTATTTCTGAAACTCCTGTTCGCAATGGATTTCCACAAAGTCTCGGCCTCAACCATCAGTCACATCACTTCTTTTTGTCAAAATTCTAGATGAAGGATAATATCTGAGAAGGTACAAGATTCAAGCTATTAAGTTGAGACAAGAACGGATAAACAGAAATGGGAAATACAGGGAAATATTGGGTGTTAATATATATCAAAATGTGGTGGCCTCCGTGTAGCGAATTTATATTGCCGGAAGCTTAACTTGGAAAGAATATATGACTTTTGTAGCCATTCTAGTTTTCTTGCAATCCATCAGATGGGCCATCGAAGCATAGAAACGGCGTTGAGAGAAAGTTCTTAAACCTGGAGAAAAATTAGTAGAACTAGAGTATGGGTTGACAAAGTAAAGGAAGAAATAAAAAATGCGGCCGTAGGCAGTAGTTTACACGGGAGACGCGAGACTGCCGAGAGCAATGCGCCCGCGAGGGAACGTTTCTAGGATATAGTATGATGCCAACCATGCGGTAATTTTACGAGGCAATGATTGAAACACTGCTCGGGTTAGAGTAATTTAAGCTGAGAGAGTCGGTATGACCCTACTACAGAGAATGGATACCCATGAGCTAACGCACCACACAAGTAGAGACCAGGAAGCTACTGATTCCCCAAACCTTCCAAGAGAATCGAGCCTAGAGAGCTATGCCAAGAAACTGGGAAGTCAGCACACTCCCGTGCACCACAACCACAGAAGACCAAACCGATTCCCTCGCAAGAAAGGAGACAGCGGGCGTGAGGAGAGCTCGGGGGATCGGAGGTAGGGCGAGAGTTGGAGGAGGAAGTGGAAATTAAGAAGGGAAATGAGGGTGGTGTGCGTGAGGGAGGGAGGATGCGGGGGCGGGGATTAGGCGCATGAGTGCGCGTTCGGGGGCGTAAGGGATGGAAGGAAGCGAGGTTCGAAAGGGCCAAGTGGAGAGGTGAGGAGGTCGTGGGTTTGGACTGGCCGTGAGGGCAGGGAGGAGGGGCGGGAAGACGGCCCAGCGGTTCGCCTGCGAGTGTCCGGGTCCAGTGGGGGAAGGCGGCCGGCCGGGCCAACGTTCTCGGGAAGGGGAAGGGTTTTCGGACGTCGGCGTTTAAGAAGGGATCAGGGCAAGAGGGAGGGCGTGCGGGAGGAGAAGAGGGGCTGCCCGTTCCAAGGGGGGGATTGTGAACCCCCATCGGGTTACAGGAGGGAGCATTGGAGGGGGGAAGAGGGTTCGAGGGCGGGCGCGTGCTGGAGCATCGGCAAGGGTGGGTGGGGGTGGAGGGAGAGAGAGAGGATGGACTTGGAAGGAAGGAGGAGACGAGAGGCGGCGGGAATAGAGGTGGCCGCTCGTTTGAGACCGAGAGGAGATCGGGAGGAGAGCGAGCGGAGATGGTGTGAAGCCCGCGGGGCGAAGACGGGGGAGGGAGCGATGGGGAGGCGGTAAGGGGATGGACAGAGAGGCAGGTGGGGTGGAATGGAGAGGTTACGAGAGGGAGTGGGATAGGGTAGGGCGTACGTGAATGAGGGGGAGGGTCGTGGAGGAGCGTGTGAGAGGAGGGAAGGGGTCTGGCGTAAGGGGAAGGGACCTCCGGATGGTAAAATTGCGGTTGCGATGTATCGACCCCTCTCTCTCTCTCTCCCTCCCTCCCCCTCTCCCTCCTTCCCTCTCTCTCCCTCCCTCGAAGGTCGCCGCTAGAGGCAGATCGATCGCACTGCAGCCGCCATGTGGGGGGAGTGGGTAGAGTGGGGGAGGGGTGGGGGGAAGCGGGGGGAGGGAATGGGGAGGAAGAAAGATGGAGGAATAGGGAGGGGTAGATGCGTGGGGGACGTGTGTGTACACGTCGCCGAAGGAACAGGAAGAGGACGAGAAAAAAACAGACAAAGGGCTGTGGGGGGGGGTGGAGGGGGAAGACTACAGGGCAGCTCGTAAGAGGAAGGGGATGAGGTCGTAGTAGTATTAGGAAGAGCGCGTGTATGTGTGTGTGTGTGTATTTTTTTTCATATCGGCTCTCCTCTTGGCTTTCCCAGTTAGGTCCACACTTCCGGTTCGCGCGGGGAACTTAATTGATAGCGGTATTTTTTCCTTCATTTTGTTGGTCGTGACCTTGTCATAATTAAATGGCGATGATAATGATGCAAGATTACATTTGTTTCCCTCTTTGGCTTCCCTGGCACATCTCCACCATTCAACTTCCCCCATATCGACATGCGCCCGACGACTCCCCCATCCTCCCCCTCCGGTCGGCTCTCTTCCCCGGAAAATCCACGCCACCCAGCAGTTGTGTGATGATCTTAGGGCCTCTTTCTCTCGCCCTCTCCCCTGCCCCCGCTGCCCCAGCATCTCCCTTCTCGCCGGAATCTCCTACCACCCTCCCCCAACTTCCATCCCACCTCTCCCTCTTTCCTCCCCATTGACGTAATTAAAAGGGCGAGAGCTTATGAGCGGAAGAAAAAGGGCCACGAGGAAAAGGTTTTTGGGGCTATGGTGGCAAGGAGATAAAAAGGGGAGTACATGAAATCTCTCTCCCTCTTTCTCTTCTCCACCCCACCTTTTCCCTCTTTGTGGTGAAAGGTGTATCAAATTAGGGTGAAAATTTTCTCTGACGTGAAGATATTTCCATTCATCATCTATTGTTGATCATAACGAAAAAATCAAAATGGAACAACCTTCAAGAAAAACTCAGAAAAACGGGATAAAGACAGAAGAGGGAAAAGAATTACTTTGGCGTGGTGTGAGGATGGAGGATGCCTGAGTAGTATTGAAGCCGCGGAGGGGAGGAGGAGGAAGGCTGGGGGAGAGGGGGTTGAGTTCTTCCTTTTCCGTTACCACCGAGGAAATTTGCGAAATTTGGATAATTTGATTCGCAGGGACGTGATTGTGATGTCGGAGAATCGACTTCTTGACGTTCCTGCGCGAAAGTAGAGGAACTCGTAGATTAATTCATTAAATTTGAATTTTCAGCGAGAAACCATTTGAGTTTACGTAGTTATTTCAAGGCAACTGACGGAGGCGGAGCTCGCAAATTCATTAACTGAGTGTTGGGGCCGGGGTGGGGGGAGCACTGATGGTTCGAGGGTGGGGAGGGAGGGTGGGCATGAGGAGGGGGGCGTGCCGGCGGCGGGGGAGGAAGGGGTGAAGGCAGGCAGTCAGCCAAAGGGAGACTCACAGGTCGTGTCTGTCGATTATTCGCTTCCGCGAACACGTATGCATGCCTTTCTCGAAATCTTCATTTTCGGCGGTATTGGTAGATTACCGTCGGATTAGTGAGCCTACTCAATTTCATTAATATTTAATTCTTCATAATGAATTTATGCTCTTGTTTTTTTGTAAATTAATCATTTAGTGCGAGTAGCCACGAACGGTAATCGCACACAGCTGTCGAGCCCTCGACCTACCCCGCTGCATGGGAACAAATCAACAGCACTTCCGCGATTTAAAAAAGAAATTGTTATAGCCAACCCATCACAGGAGGCCTCGTCACTTTATGAAAATTTTGATAACCGACTGCCTCATTGGGCTAAAAAGCTAATATTTAAATCCCCCAGCCCAATATGTTTAATAATTTACTTCCTACGACACCAATTTTAAATTAATAATCCTAATACTACTCCAATGCATACATTTAGAAATCCATTGTAGTAGGATCAGTAGAATATAATGCGTCGTGTAATAGATTTTACCTAGAACTATTAAGCCCCTTGCTGTCAGAAGATAAGCAAATTTGAAACAGTGCGCATTAACTATTATCAAAGTATTATATGTAATGAAAATTATTAGTCATTTTATTTAAATATATCATCATCAGCTTCTAAAGGCAATCCTTTAATATTAGTCCCACGTCTCTCTTTTTAATGCTGTTTCCTTCAAGTTTTCGTTCGAAGTCAAATCCATTTATAGCTCCATGTCTTGGTCGTCCTCTTCATTTTGAGCAGGGGCAAGAGCAGCACTAGCACCCATACTAAGGTCAACGGACGTCGACAAACTGACAAAAATAAGAATATATACGGCTTGTATCCGCCCAATAATCACATACGCCTGCCCCGTGTGGACGGGAATGACGACGAAATTCGCCATCGAGAGGATCAGCGGCCTCGAGAGGCGATGTCTCCGGGCCATCCTATGCCCACGCCCAAGGTGCCGCGTTAACGTATATGAAAAGACAGGTGTTGACAACATCCTGTCATTCATGCAAAAACGCTCCCGAGACTTTTTTGAAAAAGAAGGAGAACATGAAGACGACGTAATTAGACGACTGGGCGAACACACTGTGTGCTTCGCCTATGATATTCACAAGAGACCACGCTCATCCACGGGCGAACTGACTGACCTACCTCAGCCCAAGAGGCCGAGGCAAAACTAACATCCCGGTGGATGACCGGGAAAAGAGGAGCGGCTAAGCCGCGAAGAGCGACAAGAGGATAAGCCCCGATGGAGGCAAAACCTCGATTTAGTACATTGATCAAACAGCCTCTTCATTTTGTCCTACCGCAATACTTAATAATAGTATTATTGGGAACTTAATATTCATTAATTCATGCTCAATCGTTATTACCCATTTCTATCCTAATGTTTTTAAAAGCAATTAATTATCTTTCACTTCTTACGACCGTTTTTCATTATCAATTTATATCTGCTCATCTTGTTCCCGTCAGTTTACTTCAGATCCAACTTTCCATTGTCAAAAGATTGATTCATTCCACCTCCCTGATGGCCACTCTCACCCATTTCACAATACATTCCAAATGAAAATTTTTGTGAACTTTTTCCTGATTTCAATGTTTACAATATTATAAATTAGTAATTTCTATTCACTTTGAAAATCTTATTTCACTAAGAATATTATTCCCCCAATCTTGTCTCAAATTTATTTTCAATTTTGCCAATACTCCACAGATAGCAAACACTTTCAATATATTACTATAGGTCTATTTATATTATTATTTTTTATCATTTCGTCTTCTTTTTCACGTTGCCATTATTTTAGTATTATTTCTGTTGTATTTCATCTCAATATCTAGTAACTTTTTGGACTGCGTTTTGTGTTTCCTCTTCCTTATTCATTATCTTAACCTCGGATATTTACATTTACATAAACACGGGCCGCAAAATGGACAGCGAGCCGCCAAAATGTTGTGTGGAAGGTGGTGCAAGCACCAAGTGGGATGGGAAAGGAATAAGAGAGAGGGTGGTCTATGGTGGTCTAGGGCGGCGATGGTGAAAGGTCTAGGAAAAAGGAAAGAGCTATATCATCCCCAAAGTGAATACTGTGAATACTAATTCTTCTTTTCTTTTTTATGCCGTTGGTATTTTCTTTCATTTTTGTGACTGCCTCCTCCATAAATAACATATATATGCAAAATGATAGGGGATAGCCTTGTCTCGCACATATTCCTATTTGTGCATCTTTCATACATTCGCTTATATCAACTTCAATTTAGGTCTTTTACAAATTTAAAATCATTTTTCCATCCTTCCAACCAATAATGATCTAATCGAAATGGTAGTTTCAATATAAATCTCTAAATGGCGTTCCATAGTTCTAATAAGGTCGCACAAACTTTTTTTTCCGTCTCAATCCTGGTTTCTTACATATTTCGTAACGCTACTGTTAGTTTTCTGGTACTTTTTACTGTCCTATTTTCAAAGTGATCATCTCCTGATTCTTTTACACTGCTTTGCTTTATATTAAATAAAATTCTTGTCATGCGAGACAGTATAAATACTGGTCTTAAGTTAGCTCTGTCTGTTCCACACTTTCTTGAGGATTGCTGTTAGTTAGCTGTTAGTTAAATCTACAGGTTCCTTACCTGTTTCGCACTAGTATTCAATAATTTTAAGCAAGCGTTCTTTTGTTGTCCCTTCTTAATGTTTCCGCATGTCTTTCTATATATCATCTCATCCTGTTGCTTTGTTGTCATTCAATTTGTTCCAGGAAAAATAAAAGGGTATTAAAGGTGTTAGCTTGTCAATTGTCATACTCTTCTAATCTCGTATGTTCTCATGATTACCCTTTATCACTATTCCATATTATAATGTTTTGTATCTCCCTTCCATCTTCCCTCTGCAGTGTCGTTTTCGATCGGTGCATTTCCGTATTTGTTCATAATAGCATTTTAACTGGTTTCCCCTGTAACTGCCTTGATTGCATGCTTGCATATCCTTTTTCTGATCTTTTGTTGAGACATCCTCTTCTATTCCCTCACTTCTTTATTTCATCTACTTTTTTCCTCGCAGAATTTATTAGTGATGAGGATTTTCATACTTTTGTATTCCCCAAATTTTCGTTCCTCCTCTTAATTTTTCTCAATTAAATTGCGTATAATTAACGCTAAAATACATATTAATAGTTTTATAATTAAAAGTATTACTATGATTAAAAAATAAATACTCTATGGAAATTTTTTAGTGTCATTTAAGGCGGGGCTTAAAACATGGATCCATCATAAATATGCCTTCGCCTGTAGACTCTTTTAAATGATAAAATTAAATTGATAGATGGATACATTGGAAGAGTTTAAATTAGGTATCACTGAAATGAATAGGATAAAAATAAACCGCTAATCCGAGAAGAAAAGCTTTCCCTCCTTATGAAATGCATTCCCATCCAACGTGCGATACAAGGTACATGGATGGGGCCACGGTGACCTTTGCTTTTCAACATGAGGATCGAGTGTGCTGCGATCATCTTATTTGTTCGCACGTGACGGAAGTGGAGTCCGCTGACGTCGAAGAGAGCTCTCCGCCGTGACAATGGTCTTCAGAGACGTGGAGAGTGGCGCGAGGAAATAAAAGCACTACTCTCCGGTAGTGAGCCCGGGGTGGGCACAGCAACAATGGGTTCATCCCGGCGACACAGGGAGCTGCCCCCCCACCCTCCCTCTCCTTCTCGTCCACCGACTCACACACACACACATCCAGGCCATCTCTCTCTTTCCGTATCTCTCTCCGGTCCATATCCAACCCCCTCCCTACGCCTCTCCCCGCTGAGCCTTCCTGGGGCAATGGGAAGCTGGCAGTGTCGATAAGGGGCGACAGGGGTCCAAGTCCCCTTCTCTCACCTCCCGCTACGCCCCGCTCGCCCCCGGTGCAACCCCTATAAGTTCGATTTTAGTGTCGTTTATGCTCCCTTCACATGACAAAGACCTTCCGGCTCGAGAGCTTTCATCACTGCCAGAGCCTAACATACGATTGCGACCCGTAGCGTTTTCTTTCTGTCAGTAATACAAACGACTCGCTGGAACCCGTTCACACTGATCTGAATAAAAGGGCTATTACCCCCTTTCCCGCCTCCTCCCCCCACCCACCCTCCCTGCTCTCCTCGCCTTGCTCTCTCTCTTTCTCCTCTCCCATTCACCCGCCTCCACCCCCTCGCTCCGAGGATCTCCCAAAGCCCACGCCCCCAACACCCCCCGCCCCGTCTCCTGCTGGATGCGTCCGCTCTCACATCAACCAAACACTCCGTTCCTTACTACGACGACCTCCCCTCCCGCTACCCTCACCTCCGCCGCCCCCGCACTCTTCGAGCCGCCTCACCCCCGACACATCAGCCTCCCTTCCCCCGCGGATGGCGAACCCTCCTCCCGACCCTGCGAAACACATCGAGCTGGAGCGTGGAGCAGGCGAGAGCGCGCCTCCCTTCCGTCCTCTCCCGCCCCTCACGCCCTCCACCTCCCTCTCCACTAGACTCTCTTGACGACCTCCCCCAACCCCCTCCCCCACATACCAACCCCCCCATCCAAAAGCGCGGTTATTCTCCTCCGCCTCCCCCATGACTCCGCGCACTGCTCCCGAAATCTCTTTGCATCTCATCCACCATTCGGTTCTAAACCTTAATCCTATATTTTTTCTTGTTTTCTTCCTCCTCAATCTCTCCTTCTCCTTATCGCACTTGTACCCGAGTTCTTCTCTTATACCTCCATTCCATCTCTTCTCATCGTCATTTCTTTTCGTACCGCCTCCCTCCCTTCCTTCCTTCCTTCCTCTTTATTTTCCTAGTTCCAACTTTCTGGTCGTTTTACAACCGTTTTTCTCCCTTTTATTTACCCGCGTCTATCTCCATCCCTCACCCATCCCCTCCACACTCTCCTCGCCACCTTCCTCTTTTTGCATTATACATCTCCGCCGCGATATTTCCTCCTGATATACATATATACATGCATATATCTGACGTCTCCTCTCTTCTCACTTCCCCCGCTTCCCTATCTTCATTTTTTTCTTCTCCATCCTTTAATAATATATGTTCTTTTCTTTTTTTCCTTACCATTCCGCATATTTTCTCCGGACTTGTGATTATATGGAGTGTATCTGAATAAAGTTTTTATGATACAATATTAGAGAGCTTAAAGAGAGATATTGTGCATGTAGTTACGTATGATGTGGGAAAGCTTTGTTGGCCTGAAGTTGGTCCGTTGCACACCGCGTATTGGATTATTTATTCGAAGGTTTTTTTAAATTATTTAATTCCTATGCCATTGAAGAGTTTAAAGTTTCGTGTCGCACTAAATCTTTTTGAGTCAAGTGATATTTTCTAGCAACCGTTCTTATGGTTCCTTTGAGTGGAATCAGGAGGCCAAATTCAATCTCCCTTATATTATGCATACATACTGAAATCAAAGAACTAAGTACGATTCGTCGCTTTTATACATATATGCCCCAAAATATTTTCTAAGAACATTTTGCGATGTATTTAGGATATTTGTCTATTGTGATTTTGATTTCGTAAAAATTAAAATTAATTTTATGCTAAGAAGCTGCAGTATTTACTAATGATAGTTCGAGTAGTCCAGGAATATCTGGCTGTATCACTTAACCAAATTTTCATATCTTTTGTTTGAGTGTCTTATTCATTATCATTACTCTTTTTTCTTTATTTTTTATTTCTTATATCTTGCAACAAACAGGCAAGTGCTTCGATTTAATTTTAAACACCAAAATATTACTTTTATTTGAAATTACTCACTTCTTTGATATTAAGTCCCATAAATGAAAGTATAATTAAAGATTCGTTGAAAACTAATAAAATACTTACATTTTATTTATTTTTATTTTCCATTTTATGTTTCGGATTCTTGATTAAAACTCAAAATTATAAGTGAAGGAGTAGTAACGGGGCAAAGCGCTAACAACCTTGAATTTGAAAAAAGGTATTTTGAAATAATCTAAAAAAATCATTTTAATCATTCTTTAATGATTACCATCTCGCGCAACCATTATGAATAAACTATCATAATTTGTGCAAAATCTCCACAAACTTCAACCTTGTTTTTAAATTAATGTGATTTTATGTACGTTTTATTTAGTATCTATATTTGATGACCCAATGTCTCCGCCATATTTAATTCTTTAAAGCACGATGGAAAATGAGAGGTTATGTGGCATATTTATCTATCATAATTTCATGTTCTGCCTTTATGAGTTTGCCCCAGTATACTGCTCAGTACTCGAGTATCTCCTTATCGTAATAGCTCCTCATAATTTGTCAATATTACTTGTATATATTGATCTATCACACTCTGAAGATTGGATTTTGGAGTAAACCTAGTACTTGAAAATGATTTTCTTTGCCTTTTTCAAACTTATCTATAATATTGCGATAACATTATTATTGTAGGTGATTTTAACTCCGATTTATTGGAGACAAATTTGATATTCAATTCATTTGAATATTAATCTTCCCTTATAAACTTCCCATTGTACCCTTTGAGGCGACATATCCAAACGGGTCTATACTCATGTTACTGGACTCATTTATTCACATTCGGTAATCCGGATGAAGTCACCTCATATTCTCAAAAACCTATCCCTTTGTAATCTGCCCATTACCTAATCCAAGTTATTATCACTTTAAGTGATAATAACTTGGATTTATACTTGGCTACTTATTAAGTTCATCCAATGGCTCCGTGTTCCTTTAAATTTCCTAAGTTGATATATTTCCGTAATCTGAAGTTTCAGAATTAACTAGCGTCTTTGAATTGGAACGATTTTTCTATCTCTGACTCGTTGACTTTAAGAAAAATTGCTTTAATTCAGTTGTTCTTGAATGAATTGTTTCCTTAGCCCCGTTATAAAAATTTCATCTTTAATGTTTTCAATCGCCTTGGTTGTATTCGGGGACGAAATCCAGTGCCCTATCAGGGAATGTAATCGGCTACGTGGTTTTAATGTTTGCACAAGAACAGTGACAACCCCTCGACCATTTAAGAATGCATGGAATTTGATCACATCTAGCATAACGGAAGTCAAGTGCCGAAATTTTACATCAAAGCTTCCTCAAGTCAAAGATCAAACGTAAATATGCTGTGAATTGAGCACTCTCGAATTACGGCATCAGCGTTGTGATTCACTTTCAAGACATATTTTTTTACCACGGAAATAAATTTTCTTACTCTCTCTGTCAAATAGTGCGAATGAATCAACGCTACATTCTTTCCCGCCCGATGATCGTTCTGCCTCAATCGATGGAAGTAGTTTTTCCACCGTCATCTCACACCAAAAGCCGCCTTTAAGTACCTAAAACTGCCTAAATCTCATTCCCGAGGAACTAATCCAATATGGATCATGTTTTTTCGTACGAGTTCTTTAATCAGCTTTTCTTGACATTTTTAAATGTTCTTTATCACAAAATTGACTCCAAAAACTGGCTTATCAACCCTTTGAATGGGGTTAGTAGCCCTGAAACTCTCAGATTCTCTTAGACTCTAGACGTTTCTCTAATATTTGTACTACCTCTAAAATACTTGAACGCCTTGTTCATTCCCAAGTTCCTGAACAACTTAAGTCAATTGGAAAATATAGTTCCCTTAATCAGGCTTTTGGAAGAAAAAATAATCAGACAGTACTGCTTAAAGTTAATTAGATATTTATATATTCAATGGTAATAGATTGGTAGCAATTGTGTTCTCATTCGATCCCAAGAAAACCCTTTGATCGCGTCAATCTTTTACGTAACTCTCATATGAAATGAATACTGAATTTTCCCAGCCGTGTATTAAGCTGGTTTCGTTCTTACTTGACATGGACAATTTAATTAGTTATGGCTTCCTAAGATACCTTCCCTTTTTGGTTTTCGGTTTCTTGTAACGCTTCACGGGAATCTCTCTGATATAGATTTGGCCTACTCATATTCTTCGTTTCTCGAAAACCTTAATAGTTGAAATCATTTCTGAAATATTCTCTAATAATAAATGAGACTAAAATATATTTGTCTTCAGTTGAATAGAACTAAGGCACCTGAAACTTTTTTAGTAACTTTATATTTTTAAACAATGTTGATTGTAAATATATTTAACAGGGTACGGCCTCACTTCATTGAAGTGTTTTATATATTCATCAAATAAAAGCGAGAACGTTCTCTTCAACTGAATATATTTGGTTTGGGAAAATGCGTTTCACCATGATGCGGTATCATAAGGTCCACACTTGTAATAAAATACATGATGCAAGATACCCATTACTCTCAGCACAGTTGAACCTGATAAACCAACGCATACTCCACCCCTACCCTTTCATCACCCTCCCCCGCAAATCGTCTCATTATCCCACCACCCCATATTGACCGCAATTCCCTTCCGCACATTTTTATACCCTCCTGATTTCTTTTCGTCCCCCAATATACCTACCCTTCCCTTAGAATTACTAAAATGTTACCTTCTATTGATCACTGGTTCCCATAAAATTAGCATTTCCGAGTGAGCTCCAACTCACTCCCACCCATTACACTGTGTCTATATATACCCCATGTGTATCTTGTTACACATTTGTTCCCAATGATGTCCTATCACGATGAAGCGCGTTGTACCAAACCAGATTAATTCTGTGGAAAAGTGCGTTGTCTCTTTCATTTGACGGGCATTGAGTCTATTCCGCTTATCCGGGGTAGTGACTATTATTCTATCTAAAAAGAATGCGCAACAAAAATCATGATTTCCTTTATTTACTTGAATTACAAAATAAAAATCTTTCCGTATGCACAAAAGTTTTAATTTTTGGATTACTTTAATTAATAATGACGCAATCAATGATCTTGTTGTGTGGTTCCAGTGGCTCATTGATTGCACTGTGAGATTCATATTTGATCAGCGGAGAAATTATCATGATATATCAGTACTTAATTGACTTAAACTGGTCAAGTTTTAATGTATGAAGGGAGTACTTCCTTAATTTTTTTCTTTGCCTCAGACAGAATCCTTTAAATTTACATAATATCTTGACGCTTGGAGCATGTATTTCGAAAATGGTAACCTGTTTGACGGTAAATTTCTTCATATGACCGGCATTATACTAATTATAATTATTTCATTATTTTTGCCGTTAAATTTGTGCTAAATTAGCCTCTAAACTCCTTACGATCTCATATTAAATCTTCCCAGCCTCTACGTAAATTCAGAGTTACATCGTATTTATACCTTAAAAAATATATTTTTTGAATTCTCAGCTTAAATTCATGACACATGAATAGAATTTTGTCCATTTTTAACCTCTATAGCTGTTTTAGTGTTTCTCATTTCTATGCTCCTCCATTACTGTTGATTTCGTTTTTCAGCTATTTTACGAAGCCTAATGTCCTTATTTATTTTTCCTTGTCCTGACTGGTGTATGCTTTCTACGTTTTTATGCTAAATAAATAGATTAATTTCTGTTTCTCGTGGGTCCTCATGGTTAAATCAATTAATTTATTCAATATGACATTATTACAATTAGTATATCGGCTTAGGGTATCCTCATGATTAACCCTGGTAATGCACACTCCTCAACTTCTAAGCCCTAGCTAACGTGAAACCAAATGTCCGCAAGTCCCATACTGTATATTACATGAGCTCGTTATTCAGTTGAACATTCTTTCCTCCTCCCTTGATTTAATCAAAAGTGCTCATTATTTTCCTTTCTCTATCTTGCTTTCCCAGCATTTTTCCTTTCTGTTACCGTCTTCAACATCGCATTGTCTCTCAGTATCGTGTTTATTCATCTGTCCTGGCTTCCTTGAATTACTCTCACTCTCAATAGCCTTTCACTCTTCCCAATAGTATTCCTGGATAGTCATCGTTCATCGTTCAAACTCTCCGTTCATATTGTTTCTTCATTCTTATCCACTCCTACATCTCGAAATCCCTCAGCAAGCACATATCCTCTTTCCTCAGCAATCAATTTTCCGATTCATATAAAACTGTGAAATTCTCATGTAACTACTTTAAATAGCATATATATATATATATATATATATATATATATATATATATATATATATATATATATATATATATATATATATATATATATAATGGATCAACTCAGGACGAAACTCCTCGTATACAACGCAATATATTTTCGAAGTTTTTTCCGTGGTCTGTGTGTAAGCCCTGCATCACACGTTATTACCCATATCCCATCGTCGTTTTTTAGCAAGTAAGGGATATTCGAGGCCAGTGAATTCAGCACAATGAACCGCACATGAGAGCCGTTATAACGGGAGGTCACAGAAGCGTGCAAAACGACTGCATAACAAGCACCTTTGCCGACGAGGTGCGCTTGCAAACCCGTGAGACGGTCGCAGGTGCGAACTGAACGCACTCTAGATGGACTAAATGCCGCAATCCCGCTGCATGGGATCCGTTCGGATGCAAGGAAGGAGGGAAGGGGTGGGAGGGGCGCGATAAATCTCTCCTTAGCCGGAGCAGGGAAATTACTAAAATATTGGGGAAGGGGGATCGATAGGCGGTCCCGGAGGGCAAGGGAACAAGGGATCCCTATGCGCAAAGTGTTTCCGCTGCAACCCGTTGAATTCACCGCGTGCACAGGTCATGCAATATGTAATTGTAGTCTCAGGACTCTAGTAATGCAATTTGAAACACATTTCTCAGATATTTTTTCAAAGATTTTATCTTCCCGAGCCCGTTGCTTTTCATTTCTACTATTTTTCTTTTCAATTTGAAATAAATTATTTCCATACTCATACCCGAGAAATAATTCCAAGGGCTCCTTTATTCAATGAAATTTTATCTTCGTAACACCAAGAGTTCACACTCTAACGATTGGTGTAATTATTCACGGATTTTTTTGGTTTCATTAAAATTAGCGAAGCATATCACTTGGCGGAATGCATCACAGGATACCTTGTTCCAAGGTTATTGAGAAACTCTTAAAAATGAAACCAAAATGACTCCAAATTCTCGTATAGTTCATTGGAAGGTGGATCAAGTAAAGCTATTCCTCCATTCAACAAGTGTACTTTAACGATTTTTTAAATATATTAAATTATAAATCTGTGCAACGTGCATTAGAGGTTAAATAAACTGTGTCCCTTCGCTTATATTTTCGTGTATATTTTATATTAACGTATTTAATACAGCTCCAATGGGTTAAACCGAATACCTTAGGCTTATTTCGCGATTTAATTTGACCCCAAGTATTATCGTATTTGATGTATGTTCACTGAAGGTAAAATTTAATCTTAAAAACGAAAGATCAAAAAATTTCTCCGGCATAAAACTCGTACCCTCCAATTTGTCGGAAAAATAAAGACCTACAGGCATTCGCTAGAAAAGAGGAAGATTTTTTTAATGTTAACACTTGGCCGATAAGAATGAGACCCACATCTTGTTATCAGGACCCAGATTTATTTCAAGACCTATTTTATCCTTTAAGTCTAAATTTCGCGTCATTGAATTCAATGCGGCCTTTCTATCAACAGTATTGCTCAAATAATGGCATCCAAAAAGCGGAAATCTTATTATATATTTCTTGAAGAGTACTTCTGTACAGTATTTTTACTTTATTTTACTGACTTCCTTGGAAATTCAGACCCATCATTATGTTGAAATAATCCCCTTGAAATTTTGCGTCGCAGGTAGGTATTTTGAAAAGTAAATAAATAGTAATTTATTTATTTATGAGACCTACTTTAGCCTAACTTAAGCCTTACTTATGAGACCTACTTTAATTGCAAACTAACAGTTATTGATTTACTTTAAAGATATTTAATTTTTTAGCTACGCTAACAATTCATTCCAAAATATGTGAATTATAAATTTAACTCTGAATATCATATATACGTCAACTGAAAAGAGAAACCTGTGCAGTTAGGGCTACTTAGATCACTCAAGTAATGTATTAATATATTATTTGTCGTTATCCATGTGCCAAAACCGAGAGGAAGTTGAAGGCAATGCCTATTTTATTATCAAAAAAGTGTTTTCCTCCTTCCTTAGGGACCTAACAATTGATTAAACATTGAAATGTAACAGGTCCATAATAAATCACACCATTCTCTTTTCTGTAATCCACTCATTCATTTGTTGCTCCAATTATTCCATGCATCTTAGTAATATTTTCCAGGCTATTTCAATAATGCCTAGGCAACAAGAACACTTGAAAAATTACACATAATTTATTTTTGTCATTAACAGTAATCATAGGACCACCCAATCATTTGTTTTCTCTCCAAGGTGCTATATTTGAGCTCGTTGATGGTCCACACTAATACGCATAACAGCTGGGCCAAACATCACACGTATCACACTGCTAAACACTATGAAGTATTTTTGGCTTTCCTGTTACTGATCACATATATTATTACTGTTATTTTTAGCTAAAAGCAAAGATTATTTTTGATTCTCCACGTTAGACTTGTATAGATCTTTCTTTCGCAAAACATCTCTAAATGGGAGAACAATTAATACAATTGCACTGAACTTTTCTTTACCAAGGAGCAGTTATTTTCCTCAGGGTTCATAAAAATGAATTTTGTTAGCCCTCATAGCTAGGTCATGAAGCCAGGTCATTGTTCAGATGTGCGTGCTACCAAATAGCCATATTGATAGATAGATAAAGGTCTTTATTCGGACGGAATTGAGACCAAATGGAGGAAAAAGACAATAGGAAGATATTGAGAACAGAAAGATGAAAGGAGAAAATAAACAATCGGTTTGAAAGAATAATTTCGGGTTTTCCTTGAAGGAAATATTTTATAGCGTTGGAGTATTGGAGGGCGACGGTAGGTGAAGGAAGGAATGGTAGTGAAGTAGGGGACTTGAGGATTAGAGGAACAAGAAATGACCCCGGAGGAAAAGCAATATAATTCTACAGTAGATAAGGAATAATCATGACAAGCTTTCGGTTTACACAGCTGAGCAGATGAAGAAGGATATACGTAAAACGATCCCAGGGATTCAAAAAGATATCAGTTAGACTATATTATGGTTAGGCATGGAGTGAGGAGTGCCTTAATTAATGCAGTTTTCCGGGAGATGATCCGGATTTAGATGATAATTTAGTGCTAATGGAGTTTAACATCAGATTTAAGAGGATATGATGAGGGAATGCGGATGAGGAAATGGAAAGTAGAAACATTAACCAGGGCGATAAAAAAGGAAGTAACAGGATGAGCAGGATTTAGAAATTAGAACATTTATTAGTGAGGATAGAGGGATGTGAACAGTAGAAGGAAAATGGGCAAAAGTAAAAAAGGGATGGAAAGCTTAAAATGAAATCATAGGAAAAGTACAAGGGGGGATTATATGACGGGATGAATAGGAAAAAAGAGGAGAAAATGTAATAAAAGAATGCAAATACGGAGTGAATTAGAAGAACGTACAAAATTTTAATTAAGAACTGAGGCGGGATACTAATAGGGCGAAAGAAAGTTGGAGGGAGATGTAATGCGAGAGCATGCAGACCTTACAAAAGAATTGTAAAATGGGCGCTGGGTAAGGAAAGTTGAAAGAGCTATCAAGAATCAAAAACGATGAAATCCGTGCAATTTAAAAGATAAGACAAGAAAATATTAATTGACCCAGGAAAGATTCAAGAGTGATAGAACAAAAACAAAGAGGATATATATCGTAAAGATATTAGGCCAGAAAGATTAGAGATATAAGAAGATTCTGACGTGTATGGGGAAAACTGAGACCCTCGAATTTTATGTTGCAAGATGGAAAGGATGTTAAAGAGTTGAAATTAAATGAGGCAGTATGGATTGATTAAATTAGCGCGGAACTATTTAGGACTTTAAGAAAACCTGAGAAAAAGATTTTTGTAGGCCACTTTGAGGCATTTATGAGGGAGAAATTTTTCCGGAATATTATATCTGGTCACTGTTAGTTACCACCTACCCAAAAAATGGAAAGGCAGCAATACCTGTATATGAGGACTATAGAGCAACAAGTTTCATTTTACACGCTACAAAGATAGTATTAGGATCATTAATACAAGAATGAGAGAAGGGAAAATGTTTACCAACAGAGAAGATCAGTTTGGTTTCAGGAAATCGACAGGTAAGCATGTTACCACAGCAGTAATGAGGTCACTATTAAAATTGAAGATATAATACAATGAAGAGTTGTATGATAGTTTTTTTTAAATTAATAAGATGTTTGATAGATTAAATTAGGCAGAATCAATTAGTTTGTTCTAGAAAATAGGACTATGTTTGAGGGAAGGGTGACTTACACCCAACATGTCTCAGATTGCACCAGTCCGTGTGGCCGATAGGGAGTTGGGATGTAGAGCGTAAGGAAGAGGGGTGAGGCAGTGATACCATTATCAACTGCCCTTTTAAATAATAATATTTATGTATGTATTTATTTATTTGTATATGCGGAGTAAATTGGAAGGGATGGAGGCAGGGCTGAAAGTTGGTTGGGAATCCATAAAATGAGTTAGTTTTGTAGTCAACCATTAGTTAGTCAGTCAGCCCAAGAAGCATTCCTCAACGTATTACAAAATCGGTTGCTATACTTGGGATGAAGATCAAAATTAGCTTAAAAAATGGTTTTAGGTTTTTGAAGAATGCTTAATTATTGTTTTGGGGTCAGGATATCTTTGGGTGGGGGGCTAATAAATATAGGAGTAAATACAGTGAGAACGTAGGATAGGAGAAGTTTGTGTCAATCCAAAACCTATCCAAAAGGTAGAATACCAAAAATAAGATATGCACATTTATATATACAGGGTCGCACCTAAAAGTGGTAGGACTGATTTTTTTACAAGAATTTTATTGACGATATACTTACATTGACTTAATAATCTTCAAAGTATTCTCCTTGAGCTGCTAGCTAGGTTAAGCGTCGGTCTGTGTTCAGCAGTGTCCTCACTCTGTCCACATTCGTGTCGGTTCTTGCCGTCGACGGCCGTCCGGAGCGATGGTCGTCTTCAACGAGCTCCCTACCCTCTTTAAACAACTTGTGCCACTCAAATACTGTGGAACGGCTTAAGGCAGTGTCCCCATAAGCCTGCTTGATCATATCGAGGGTCTCAGTTGCCGTCTTCCCGAGTTTCGCACAAAACTTCACGGAATAACGTTGCTCTAAATTCAGATTCATTTTGTTTTTCGACGCGGACAAAAAACTTGCTTCACTAAAAACGGTGTCCTCACTCAACGACAGCCCGCAGGCGACTGAGGTTGGTGTCGGTCTGTTGCTAAGAGCCCCCTCCACCTTACCCTGCCAGGCAGACCTCCCTCCACCGCTCCGTTTGCGCCAGAGAAAATCAGTCCTACCACTTTTGGGTGCGACCCTGTATAGATCGTTTGACTACTGACCGGAGGGCCCAGTTTCGATTTACGAGAACGCCTCTGGATACCTCTGTGATTTTTTGGGGGCCAAAATCTTCTTGGAAAGCCACCAACCATACCGCGGAACAAGGAAAGGATCTGGCCCTCCTACCCTGATATGCGCATTTCATACGCCTTTGTTCTTAGTATTGGGTGAACTACACCTTAGCCTATCAAAATGACTTTCGGTTTGATAATGGGATGTTGTGCTTATGGTTGTATTAATACACACACACATACATAAATATTATTATTCACACATACCATACATGACATGCACACGTACATACCGAGTATGTCAGTCCGCGCGAGCTTTACAAGCGCCGACGGCAGTGCATGCAGGAGCACGGTCGCCCCAGATATTAAATCGGGGCGTGGGGGAACAGAAAGGGAGCTATATTTTTTCAGTGCTGCATAAAATACGGCTAATTAAATGTCAGGAGGCGGTGAGGGCTTGATTTTGGGAGATATACGTGCTGCGCGCATATCCTTACTCGATAGCCACTTGTCCGAGGCAAAATTGCGCTTTTGTCGAGTGTGTTTTATTTCCGAGGGACTATTAAGAACGTTAATTGGACATCCGGTACAGTGAGCTGGGTGAATTAGTCTCCTAAATAGAAAACAGCGGCGTGGTGAAAAGCGTGCGCTGGCATGGGATATGTGAAAGTGCTCTCGGAGCGACAGCATGCATAACCATAAACTGTCAATGTCAATAATGATTGCTCTGTAAATTATTATAATTGATACCTATTAACCTTTAATTTACAATACTTATTTTAACACATCTTTTCTCTTTTTTATCATTCGTTGTTAACCAAAAAATTCATTTCCCTTTTCAAAGTCATCTCATGTAACTTTCACAACATTTCTGCCATTTTACTAATCATCATGGACCGAACAAGTATTTTGAAATTAAAAGCTCTAATATCGAGTCACAGCCCAACATTGGCTAATTTCTATGAAGGGGAAGAAAATTGAAAATTCCTGCATAAGATAATTTTTTCATAAGAACTATTTTCAGAACAATTAGATCGCGATATTTAAAATTATGGCTGAAAAAGCAGTAAGAAATAGAAGCTTTAGAAACGGTTATAGTGGTATATGCCGAGGGTCAAATGGATTAAAGAAATGGGGGATCGAGATAGTACGGTGGCTATCATTCTGGTTTCCCACCCAGAGGGCCCAGGTTCAAATCTCGGCGGCGTCGAATATTTTTCAGTATCTCGATCCCTACTCAGCCCTACTACCCTAGTGCCCTCTTTGGTGCTTTTTGGTGGGCACTTTGAGTGAGTACGCTGCACATCGGATGGGACGTTAAGCTGCGGACCCCTTGGCGCCTTTCGTTAAGAGTAAGCTAATGCCGACGCCGGGTTCTCCCCACCCTTCAATCTTTTCTGTCCATCCCTAATGGCGCAAGTTACCTCAGCTGTCGGTCGACTCCCCTATATACTACTACTATGTCGACAGACTACGTGAAATCCAATTCATCATAATACCACTACTAAATACTCTAATAAGGTATTCTCATTCCCATTTAAAGCACTCCACTTCTTTCCTAATCTAGCTGTTCTCAATATGTACCACCATCCTATGTTTTACATCCTCTTAGCTTAGTAAATCTCTTTCCGCTGGCAGGTTATTTGGTAGTAGTAGTTTTTAGGGGAGGCGACCGACAGCTAAGGTCATTTGCGCCATAGGGGATGGACAGGAAAGGATGAAGGGTGGAGAGAAACCCGGCGTCGGCATTAGCCTACTCTTTACGAAAGGCGCCAAGGGGTCCGCAGTTTAACGTCCCATCCGACGGACGGCGTACTTACTCAAAGTGCCCTCCACAAAGCACCTCAAGTAGGGATCGAGATACCTCTGAAAAATATTCAACACCGCCGGGATTTGAACCCGCGCCCTCAGGGTGGGAAGCCAGCACGTTAGCCCCGGTTATTTGGTTTCCCTAATTGTAGTATAATAGGTCGCAACGTTACAGTAGGTTATGTGTTAAATTAAAATATGCCTCAAGTTTGTTTCTTAAATATATTAATAAATTCTATGTTATTCGCGGATTTATGAGTTCAGATCTGTGCTTTACTACTTCTTACATTTCAATTTTCAAAGTGCTTGATAAAGATATATCACTTCTTTCCTGACGTACTTATCCCTTTCTCTCTCAACCTTTTTTCGAAATTCTTTCTTCAATATCAGTGAAGAGTGTTCATCATTCATATCACATTGTAATAAATCCTTCTTGACTGATAAAGCTCACTTCACTCACGTCTGACACAATGCTTATCGTGAAGCAAATCTTGGGAAAAAATTAAGAGGAACCCTACTTTTTCAGCGTTAAAATATAGTCCGACTTGTGATAAATAGGCTAGATATAAGTTTCATCATAGAAAAGGTTTTTGCTCATATTCCTTGCTTTGAAACACTATTCTAAGAAAATTGCTTTTTTGCTACGCTGACTTAAACAGTTTATTCTGCGAAAGTCTCACGGATGTGAATAATGAAGCAAACGAAGGATATGATGTTGGCCAACACAAATATAGATAGGAACATAAAAAAGGGCACTTACACATTCCAAAATTTTTGGCGGCCCAACCACCTTCTTCCGCAGAGAGAAGGAACAGAGGATAAGGATGAGTGAGAGGGGAGCGGAGGATGGAAGGAAAGAGTCGGGACAGGTGTGGGAGGGGTAGTTAGGGCGGGTTGGGATTGAGATGTAAAGATTTGGGGTAGGAGAAGGAGGGAAAATTGGGGAGGGGAGGGTGTTTAAAGTTGGACACTGCCACCCGGGAATTTAAAGGCGTCTAAGGGCCAAATGTACGCCTGCTCTTGTGCCTTTAGTTTTAGTCGGATATCGGTGGGGAAGAGGACTGCTAAAATGCTATAGCTATAGCATTGTTAAATTGTGTTGTGTTGGGAGGCGTGCTTCAGGATTGGGAGCATCGCAGACAGGTAAGAACGTTTGCGGGAAGCGCCATCATTATTGTTCGTAATGCTAAAGAGTGTGGCAATCTGACCAATGTAGAATACGGAGCATAATTGGCACTTCAATAGATAAACTGCATTACTGAAGGTGCATGAGGAGAAGGGATGAGTGGAAAACAGTCAAAAGGCGGGTGGGAGAGGGACGGGACTTGGGTTTTAAACATAGGACATATTTTGCATTTTCGCTTACTGCAGGACATGGGAGTGACCTTGGGACGGAGCGGGGACTAAGTAAGTGGACTGGTTGATTTGAGGAGATTTGATATGTTAACGGAGCGCATGAATGTAACGGAGAGGCTTTGTTTGAGAAGAAGTTTACCCGTGGAATAATGGTACCTGAGGATGGGGTAGAGGTCTTTTTAGCATGGATGAATGAATGGATAGAACGGCCAGGGTGTTTAGGTGGTACAAATATGAAAGAGGTGGGATTTGTGCTGGAGGAAAGTTTGGGAGTGTGTACTTGTACATGTTTTCTGACTATTTGATTCCGAAGGAGTTTTGGGTATCCTTTTTTGAGGAGAGAATTATGTAGGTTTGAGAGGAATTTGTCAAGGGAGTCCTTATGATTGCAAATTCTGCGTCAGCAAATAGGATAGAAAGAAAACGTAAGGGATGAAGAGTTTTATATGATAAGGGTAGCAGATATTATAGTGGAGGTATTGATGCTTGTTAATTGGTTTTATATGTATTTCTAGAAGTATGGAATACGTATGTTGTCCATCAGTTATATATATTTGCATCTAGAAAGGTGACTCGGGAGGAGGAAACAGTAGAGGTGAAGAAAAAAGAAGATAAAGAGCTGAGGTGGGAGATGATGGTTTTAAAGGATTCAGCAACATGTGACCAGAAAATATTATGAAGAAGTGGGTGGAACTCTTTAGCAAATCCGCATTCCGTGCGCGGCGGGAAAGTAGGTGATGATTACGTTGAGGTACTCATTACAGATGGTATTGGATCTTGGAGTGTTGTAGAGTTGAGGGAAGCAATTCTATTCAATTAATTTTCTCGGTATCAACTCTCTAGGGTCTTACACAATGCGCTAGGTGTAGGAAGAAGGAATTGTTGCAAATACGATGACCGCGGATGGAGAGAGAAAAACGGAATAGAGCTTTTGATGTGCCACTGGTATTAGCTGTTAAATTAGAGGTATTATTGGTGGTGGGTGGGTTTTATATGGAACTAGAGAGTGGAATTGGTTGTTTTGCCCTTATATGTCCATGCCTAAGACGGTAATTGCGGACACAGATAGATGAGCAATCAATGCGATCGAGAAGGAGAAGTACAGAGAAAGAATGACGGAGGAGTGTGAATCGTATCTGCGGGGTCAGAGGAGGAAGATATCATCTGTAAAGCGTGCCCAGAGAAGTGGTCGGAGGGTTTGGTTTTGTAGAAAGTTTTATTCCAGGTGAATCATTTACGGGTTTAGGTTGACCAAAGCCGTGGCCATGCGCGGACCCAGGTTGAATTGCCTATAGTCGGTAGAAAGAAGCTAGTCGGGCTCGCTCTGGAAAAAAATGCCCAAGTATCAACAACGGTTTTTCAACAGCAGTATCCAAGTGAGAATTCGACTTCCATGTGGCAAAGTACGTCCTTCCTCACTCGAGGTATTAACGTGAGCAATTGATACCCACACCCCAGTCTCCTCATCACCTCCCTTCACTTACCCTTCCACTCGCCAAGTCCCATCCACCCTGGGGCCTCCTCTCTCACTTCACACTCCCGCTGTTCATCCCCTCATATCCCGTCGCCCAACTCTCTTCCCTCTCGCTCCCCTCTCAACCCTACCTCCCTCCCTTCAACCATTTCCTCTCCTCTGCTTCTCTATTTCTCTCCAGTCCCCCATAACTCAGCCGAGAGAATATTCGCTCTCGGGTAATTCTTTTCCCTGTCTGATGAACGCGGCATAATTGCCGAAAGTTAAAGCAAAACTCCAGGTGAGTTCCCTTTTTTCATCCGGTTTCTACATTTATACATTTTAGATATTTAGTAATTAAGTTCTTAGAGAGATGTAGTAGTAATACACGGTTTGAGCTCAAGGAAATGAGGGGAAAATGAGCGGTGTTCTATTAAAAAATAAAAAGCTTGAAAATCATAATAAGATATTAATGGAGTAAAGATGATAAAAGTTAACGTGTAATGAAGAAAATGTTTAAAAAAATGAAAATCGATAATCTTAACAGTATTACACTTATCAAATCGTAATAAATGTGAGAAGATATGGTTTAACTTTATAAACAGTGCGGGGATATACGCTAGCAAATGAAATCAGTCGAACTGAATGAAGTGGTGGACTGCAATGGACAAAAAACAAAGTGTCACCCCAGGAAAGTTGAAATTTCTTTTAGAACCGTGAAGCATTACCCCAATGACAAAGAGAAAAGAAGAGTACTATACAAGATGGGAGTAAAAAAAATAACTGTTGAAGTTACGGATGAAGTGCAGAAATTAAAACTGTGGCTATGATAACTGTTTGCTGGAAAGAAAAGATTCATGCTAGTGCTTCAAGAGAAGACCTCTTCGGCGTGGACGGTCTCCATCCATTCTAGGAGCAGAATTTTATGATACAATATAAAGAACTTCCGTAAAATTATAGTATACCAGCAAATTTATAATAAAGTTTCAGGAGTCAAGAGTGTGTAATCTGTCACTCTGCAATAATTATGAACAAAAAGAAATCGATTTGGTTTAGAGAAGAACGTAATCATCGCTTAGCCTAAAAATAAATAAGCAGTCAAATGTGAAATTTTCCATGAAAACAGCCTGACGCTCCTTCTATTGAAACTTATGATAAAAAAATCATCTTCATAACGATGAATGAGGAGGAAAGAAAAGATTATTTAAGACAACTTTGGATTTAGAAGGAGTATAGGAATGAAAGGAAAAATTCTCGTTCCCAACAATTTCGCAAAGATTAAAACAACGCCAATTTAGCTTTGAGACACTTAAGAATCATGAGGAAATCCTTTGACGATGTGGAATTAAACAATGGGTATCAGTTGAAAGGATAAAAAAATTAGACTTTCTTCATAAAATGAATGTACGATTTAAGGAGGATTATGAAAAAAGTAGGGAACTAATTGGATACATAATTAGACATGCTATGTAATAATGATCACAATCAAATAAACCATAGGATGAAACAATTACAATGACCAAGGTTGAATTATGAGAAGTGAGAGAGTAACGGATTTCATCCAGAAAATGTGTGGAGAAATGGAAAGATTATCAGGCGATATAATGATATAAACTGCTGCAACGACCAGCCAATTACTAATATATGTTGATAACTATTAGCATATATTAACATTCATAATTATGATAAAGTTTAAACATGAATAACTGCATTATTCCACAAGCGAATAGTTTCATAGAAATTCCCCTACTGCTCCGAATGAAGGCGAATGACATTTTATACAAGTAATCCTATTATTTCATGTAGATTGCAAAATTTCGTCACTTTTGTAGCGCAGTTCGTGATCCGTAAACTCCCTCAACATATAATGACCGCTCTGAGCAAAAATCATTGAATATCACGATAAAGCTATGATTATGTTCAAGAGGTATTAGACTTCGAACTTTGAAAACATAAACATTATTGTGAGCTAAGTTGTAGTTAATGAAATCTCTCAAAACTTGAACTTTTCATTTGAACAAAAATTATATCTCTTCTAAGTGTATATGACAGGTCACTCGAAAAGAATGTTTTCGCGAAAAGCATATCTACAAATTATACCTTATTTCCCACCCAGGTTGTTGGACTAACCCCAGGCGCTAGTTTATATCCGTGTAAATGCATGGAGGCCATCACTTGATTGTTGCGATTATTTTCAGGGAAGTTATTGTTAAAGGGGTCAACTTAATGAAAATTCTTTTTAGCTTTCAAACACTTACTCGCCTCCGCACACATATATACATACACACACGCGCTTATATATATATATATATATATATATATATACATACATCCATACATATATACATACATATATATATATTATATATATATATATATATATATATATATATATATATATATATATATATATATATACACACACACACACACATACATGTACATTCAAACACGAAAACCTGCAAAATGGCGATTACATATTCATTCATATAGAATATAGGTAGATATAAGGAAAAGGGATAGGAACACATGGAAAACGAACACAGGAATAGTGGGGAAATCGGAATCGAGCAGATTTCCTCAAATGGAGCCATTGTTACTATTTTATGAGTTCCTATCTCTTTTCCTTGTAACTATTTCTATGTGAATGAATATATATTAATATGCATATATAAATTAAAAGTAGAAGCGACATATCGCAAGCGCACAAAAACACAGAGAAACCCATACAAATGGAACTCACAAGTATTCCAAATTTTCGGTAGCCGAACCACCTACCTTTAGTTAAAGAAGGAAGTGTTTCTTCTTTCCCTAGAGGAAAAAACTTGATAGAGGAAAAAATGTCGGATGAATGAGGTAGAGGAAAGATAGATAATAGGTAATTTGACGGCTGTAAGAACATAAAAAATATATGGATTAGAAGATTTGATTACATTTCTTTCAACGCCTAAGTTTTATTATCCTGAAAAGTTGTCCTTGTAAGCCTATGGCGTGGTGAAAAAGAATGCAGGGCCCTTAAAAAACTGTCTCCTAACGACAGACTACAATTTGGAATGATATATCCACCCTGAGGACATTTGTCTATGAGAAGGCTGCATTTGAGGATTATCAAAAAATATCACTTAATGCCCCAGAATTTTATGTTTTAAAAGCCCAAAGCTCAGC
This sequence comes from Hetaerina americana, assembly GCF_022747635.1. NCBI lineage: Eukaryota > Metazoa > Arthropoda > Insecta > Odonata > Calopterygidae > Hetaerina > Hetaerina americana. The sequence goes on along the minus strand of NW_027286069.1, from coordinate 6,896,153 downwards.
CACGCTTCAACGGAACGAAAGCTTACTCAGTGCGCTCCCTTGTAATACCCAATGTTTGTGGTATCGATCGCTCATTAGGTGCGCAGGGCAGGTGCAGAGCTGCATGGCAAAAGTGCCGATCTTCCATCCTCTACTTTGGCCGATAGGAGGGCTGTCGCTGGTGTGCCTCTTCATGCACAGAGCATGGAGTCGTAGTCTTTCTCGTAGAAAATGCTGAATTTCTAAAATTGTGCAATTTTAAGTTGTTCACGCCTAAATAATTCTTTTGAAGCCAATTTTCAGTTCTCAACTGTCGATTTTAGAAAAGAAGCCTCAGTCCATCTTGCGTGAGGATAATTTATTTCTAAACTCGACACTATGGATCCGCAGGTGCCTGTAGGAGAACCGGCCACGAGCTTTTCTCAACGTGGAATGACGCGGTGGATGCCTCGAAAACAGATTAATGTATTGATCTAGTGCATCTACCTTACTTGTTACCTTCAGAGGTTACCTTTGATTTACATTTCTTGTACGAATGATCGAGTCAGCCTTCTTAGATATTTAGCAACTCCAAACTAGCTGTACTAGAAAATACGAAATGCAAGGTGGTTTGCAAATAACATTCACATTATCCGAACCCATTAGCTTTTTCAAAGCACGAGCCCAATTAACAGCCTTTTATAGGTGAAATATCAATACCTAAACACGAACCTGGTATATCTTCCCTGATAATTTCTTACGTAGGCAAGCAGAATGGACATCATCCTTGAGATTTGTAGTCTTTAGTGATTTTTATAATTGTTTTAGTATTCGTGAAAGGAATAGGTGGATGACAATACTTACCTATCTGAAAATTCACCCTTGGTTCAATTGTGACAACGAGTTATTTAAGAGAAGATCAAATACATATCTATCAATTAACTGTTCGGCGTCTATTTTCCGCTTAATTTGTCTCGCCTAATCACTTGATTTAAATACTGAGTTTAAAAATTTTTCTCTGTCGTAGAATTATACCAAAGTTCCAGAAGCGTTTAAAATGTCTTCTTTTGGCTAGTTCCCTTCGTGAAAGGTCAAATTCCCATCTTGTGGCCCCTGATTCTTCTGCAAAACTCGTAATAAATTGGAAAAATCCTGCGAATCATCTTTGAATGTAGATAGACCGAATAACCTAACCATCTTTGGAACGCACTTCCTCAGAATAGTCCGAAGAACCAAGGATCTGTCTTGTTCGAGCGCCTTCCAGATTCTAGCCCTTCCTTCGGTATGGTGATATTTGTGAGGTTTGATTCAGGCGAGTAACATTTTTTTTAAGATCATCATGGGAAAAATGTTTTTTGAAAGTTGGTCATTTCCACTGGCTATCAAATATTGTATGATTTTACTTTAAAAGAGTTAGCAGTTCAGTCTGCAGACAATCCTTCGATGAATAATTTTGAAGTTTCTCATAACTGACCTCATAGCTATTTTCTTTGGAACATGAAAGAAAATACAGGTATAATCATTATTTCTCTACATGTACAGTGAGACTTCTATTGGCGTGTTTTTGAGTTCTATCAATAGATTTTCAATCATTTCAAACTTCTGAAGTTATTAGAGTTTGGAGAGTCGGGTGCCAACTCAATGTCATCCCGATCTTCCCTTGAGTTATCTTACCTCATTACTGCTCCATTTTAGTCTCCCCTAAAATGCGCTCTTCCCTTCTTGCCTTCACTTCGACCTCTCAACACAACTTTCAAGAATCCTTTACCTCCTTCCTTCGAAATTATTTCGCTTGATCGTGTTTTCTTTCAGATTTCAGATCGTTAAATTTTCAATGTCCGCCGAATCCCGCTAACTTTAAACTTTGAACCTTTGAAAAAAGAGGTTAGTTATACGATTATTCCCAAATCACACCCTTAATTCAATTTTGCACTTTTCACTTCCATGTTATATATTGAACTGCGTATGGTTTGGTGTTTTTCCTATGCACGATTGCGGTGAAATTGGCGGGTTATCCACCTAGTGGAAGTGCCCTAATCTGGTGGAAAATCCGCAAAGACGTCACCACATCTATATATATATATATATATATATATATATATATATATATATATATATATATATATATATATATATATATATATATATATATATATACACGAGGTCTGTTCAAAAAGTATCGCGACTTTTGTGTTTTTTCAAAAAATATATTATACACATGGATATTATACATATGGATATTATACACTTGTATTAACGTTTTTTTCAATCCTTGAAGCACTTCAAAAAATTGCTTTGTGATCTTGTTCAGCTCCTCCTTCGATGCAGTCTTTATCTCGTCAATCGTAGCGTAGCGTCGTCCTTTCATGGGCCTCTTCAGTTTGGGGAACAAGAAAAAGTCACTGGGGGGCAGATCTGGGGAATGCGGTGGCTGCGGAATCATAAGTGTGTTGTTTTTGGCCAAAAATTCGGGCACAAGTAACTATGTGTGAGCATGGGCGTTATTATCGTACAAAATTCAATGTTTTGTTCTTCTAAAACTCCGGGCGTTTGTGGCGGATTGCCTCACGCAAATTGCGTATAACTTCCAGTTAATAACGCTTATTTACCGTTCTACCCTGTAGCAAGAACTCATGGTACACAACACCCCTGCAATCGAAGGAAACTGTAAGCAAAACGTTCACATTCGACCGAACTTGGCGCGCTTTTTTCGGTCTTGGCTCGTGCTGCGGCGTCTATTGGGATGATTGAGCTTTAGTTTCCACATGATTTGCCACCAGTTATGACCCTCCGGAGCAAATATGGGTCGTTGCGTAACACCTCATTAGCAATGTTAATGCGATGCTGTCTTTGTTCAAAATTGAGCAATTTTGGTAAGAATTTCGCGGTGACCCATGCCATGCCCAAAGCATTGGTAAAAATCGAATGGCACGAGCTAATCGATATGTGTAGGTCCTCAGCAACTTCTCTAAAGGTGATTCGACGATAAGGCTATTTTCACCACTTCATCAATATTTTCGTCTGTTGTTGACGTGCTCGGGTGTACGTCTTCGTCATTCACATTTTCTCGACCCTCTGAGAATAATTTGTGCCACCGATAAACGTTGCTTCGGTCCGAGATAGCTTCTGAATATGCTACATTCAACATTCGGAATGCATCCGAGCACTTTATTTCGTTTTTCACACAAAATTTGATACAGTTTCTTTGATCCAGTTTTTGGAACAGACAAAAATCGAGGACCAGCCAAAACACGTCCAAGCAAAACAGCTGTCAACAATTAACTGAACATTCAAAATTGCCAGAATTTTCGTCATAGGTGAGGGACATAAGAACCAATATAACGCCACAAAAAATCGACAGTCAAATATACATGACCCGGGAAAATTCCAATTTCGCGATACTTTTTTAACAGGCCTTGTATATCCTATCCTTCATGGCGTCGTATGATCGATAGCTCAAGCGGTTAGATCATCGGCCCGGCAAGTCGAAATAGGCCCGAATAGTCGGCAATAGGAAATAGGTAAGTTAGGGAAATATGTTTATTGTGATCTCCTCGATTCTGCCTACTTTACCTCTCCTGTTTTCGTCCCTTTGCCTTGTATCTAATTCCACATGAATGCATATTTGTCTGCCATATGGCAGGTTTTCGTGATTGAATGTGTGTGCGTATGTATGTATGTAAGTATATGTATATATATATAAACACGCATATATTATATATATACATACAAATAATTATATATATATATATATATATATATATATAATATACTGGTTAAGGTAGGTTTTTGGATGGGCACAACCACCAAATAAATATTTTATTATTCCTAACAAAACACAAAATCCAGCATTCTACTCTACATCAGGTCCCACTTTATCACTGAGTACTTCCTTCGTCCCTTCATCCCGTCCAACATCCCTATCCTGTTCTTTCCCTTTCCTCGTTTGCCTAACATTGTCCCCTCAATTACAATCTTCAGCATCCCACTGCCGGTCAATACCCTCTTCATCCACTTTTCCTGCCTCCATAGGATTTCTCTCAAAGAACACCTCTCTTTGCACACCTTACCAAGTACTACCTCATTTGTTTTCTTCTCATTCTATTTCACATTCTCCATTCTTCTCCACACCCACATTTCAAAAGCCTCCAATCTACGTCTATCCTCCTGCTTCAATGATCACGTTTCCGCGCCGTAAATAGCTACACTCCATATCAAAGTTTTTACGAGTATTTTCTTAACATCCTTACTCAGCGTGCCTGTCATCAACTCCCTCCTCCTTGAGAAAGCCTCTTAACCTAGCGGATTTCTTCTCCTTACGTCCCTACTACTTTGACAATATTGGTCCAAAACACTTCCGAGATACGTAAACTGTTCTACCTGCTCCAGTTTTTGCCCTCTTATTTTAATATTAAGCTTAGCCTTTTTCTTCCTAGAAAATCGCATAACCTTTGTTTTATTAATATTGATTCTCATCCCATATCTGTCACACGAATTTCCAATTCACTCAGCAATGCTTGCAGCCCCTTGGCTGACTGAAAAACTAAAGCTTGGTCATCAGCGAGCCTAACTGATTTTACAATTTCCCCTCCAACTTTCATTTATATCTCCAGTTCTTCCCATCACTCTTTAATCATTTCCTCCACATATACGTTGAACAGCAACGATGATAATGGGCAACCCTGCCTTAAACCGCTTCCTAACAGTGCCCACCTGGAGTCCTTGCTCCCCACTCGCACCTGAGCAGTCTGAGATATGTACAGGTTGCGGATTAACCTCCTGTCCCTCCAATCTATTCCTATTGTCTGCAGAATACTCATTAGTTTTTCCCATTTCACTCTATTTAAAACTTTTTCGAAATCTAGGAAACAGGCAAGTACTACCCGATTGTAATCCTTATTCCTCTCGATTAGTGATCTCATTACTGCAATTCCATCACGCGTACCTCTCTCCTTCCTGAACCCAAACTGGTCATCCCCTAAGTATTCATTTGCCCTACTCTCTATCCTTTTGTTGATGATCCTGAGAACAACTTTAGCTGCGTTGGATATCAAACTTATTGTCCTGTAGTCCTCACATGATGTAGCCTTTACCTTCTTCGGAATAGGAACTAAAACTGATCTCACAAATTCTTCCGGCCTGATAACTTCCTCATAGATACTAGGAATCAGTCCATACAGCCTCTTCTTCCCAGATTTTCCTAAACGTTTCATTAGTTCCGCAGGAACTTTATCCACCCCCACGGCCTTATTTAGCTTCATCTCCTTTAGTGACCTTTCTATCTCATCGTCGAGTATGCCTGGAACTAAGCTATCTTCCTCTACGTCATGTTCCTTTTCTATGTCTAACCTTGTTGGTATAAGTTCTTTACTATACAATTCTTCTATACATTCCTTCCATCTCTCTTGGATCTTCCCAGTGTCAACTATTATCTTACCCACCTTATCTCCAAATGTTAGCATAGATCTTCCCTATAAAGATTTAACTTTACTGTACAGCGCACCAGTTTCACCCTTCCTCTGCAAACTTTCCACATCCTGGCACTGCGTCTTTTACCATGCTTCTTTTGCTTTATTTGTTACCCGCCGCAATTTATTATATATATATATTATATAAATAATATTATATATTTATATATATATTATATATATAATATTATATGTATAATATATTAGAATATAATATATTTTTATATACACACACACACACGAGGGTAATCCCAGAAGTACTTAACCCAACAAAGAAAACAAAAATTTTGGAAAAAAATGCATTAATTTTTAACATAATCTCCTTTCAGCTCTATGCACTTTTCCCAGCGATGTTCAATAAGTTCGATACACTTTTTATAATAAGGGCTGTCTTCCTCTATTCTCTCTCTTCCTATTAGCAGCCAACGTCACTTCTTCATGGTTGGAAAATCTTTGTTTTTCCAAGTTTGCTAATAGAGAAAAAAGCAGAGGGGGCTGAATCTGGCGAATGAGATGCATGAGGTTGCAATTCAAACCTTTATTGATGAATGCCGGCCATTTCAATAACAGATTTGTGAGCTAGAGCATTGTGTTGATGAAACAACGCTTCTCCTTTGACAAATGGGGCCGCTCTGTTTGATTTCTTCGCTCAAACGTTGCAATAAGTTCGCATAATACTCGCAGTTGATAGTTTTTCCTTTTTCAAGATAGTCAATGAAAATTATCCCACGCGCATCCCAAAAAACCGACGCCATGACCTCAAACCTGCGCATACGTATTGAGGGGAAATGTTACTTCCACATGTCACCATAAGTGCTTCTGAAGGTCATATATTTGGTGGTCTATGAGCATGTGTGTATTAGTTTTCAGCCTACCCTCATATTTTAATATTAAAAATAAAATGAAATAGCCAACGTTAATCCACCGAAACGCTCAAATTTATTTCAATCAACTGTAAAGAATCATGAACTTGCCTCGACAAGCCACCTATTACTCGATCCCTTCCCAAATATTTGTATCAGCAAAATACTCAAGTGGAGACTACTAAAATTTGCATTGGCAGTTTACCGAAATAATAATGCACTTTTAAAGTTAACTTTTACCGTAAAAATTTGAGACCATATACGGTATTTTGGCAGCATCTGTTCACAATGTATGAAGCGTCTGCTCTGCCTTTGTTATAGATCATTATATACACTTGAAAAGATATAATAGCTAGATAAAGTATACAGTAGTGAATGAATTTATATCCTAAATCTGAGTGAAACATGTGCTGCCAGCAGTGTGCTAGAAAAAGAATTTTACGGTTTAAAAATTGGCTTTTTCGATCTCAGAAATCGATGTAGCCTATGTTACTTTCAGAATTTTTATTTTATTTATGTTACAAATGGAAGTCTTGCTCCGTACCATCTTGGAGTGATGTGTCCCCAAACAACCATCTAACAAAAAGATCAGACGCATATATCATTAGGATTTTGTAATTTTTTGCCGCAGATGTTCAAACCTTTTTAGCAAAAGCTCGAAAAAGGCCGTGGCATTAGCGTACCAATGTGCCATAAGTAATATACTCCTGCAAAAAATGTCCCCATCGGAACATAATTTCTGTCCATTTAATGCATCTTCACCCCGTTCTTTGAAATTGCTGACAACAGGCTGGAACCACGACCGGAGAAACTATTGTTCAACAATATCAACATACACGATGAAGACCCGAAAATTTTAGGTAAATTTCCTAACAAACGCCACGTAAACATAAGAAACAACTGCCTTTAAAGCTTTCGCTGCTCATGAAAATGCGAAATTATCTATTTTTCCTGTTTTTTTTCGCGTAACGTGGGATGATACCCGATGTATTGTGACCATTGCAGGTCACATTTCCAAAGGAAACTAGTTCTCTTTGATAGAGTGACCGGTAGTGGTCGCGAAATGTCGAGTATCACCGCAAATTACGAGGCAAAACCCGGAAAAAGCTAAATCACATCATTACCTCATCGTACATTACTATGGTGAATTAATGTCCTCGCAATTACGAGCAAACCGGTATGTATTTTACTGGGGCTTCATTTTATACCGAGTGGCTCGAGTGTTGCTGGCGAGCAAGTTGGAGAACGCGGGTCCAACAAATCTCCTATCCCTCTTTATATTTCCGCTTACAATGAGGAGAGCGTTCCTATGCAGCAGACTCAAATCACGGGAACGATTCAAGCGCCTGTTTGCGCTTTGCGCAAGGCCAGAATGAATTTTAAAAAGTGAAGAGAGAGAGAGCGCGAATTCCTTGAATGCCAGCCAAAAATGCATTTCAATGGTAGTTATTGCTCTGAATAATATATAGTAAATATCTGCATATTGCTCATTAAATTCGGATCAGAGAATTAAATTTTTTAACTATTCGTAAGCCTGAATTTATTAGAAGCTATATTTTAAACGAGGGTGCATTGGATTATGATGAACCATTCACCCCTCTTGTGCGTCATCCCTCCTCATGTTGCATCTAAGGTTAGTTGATTAAATAGAGAGGAAGGTTTTCACGAGAATACTTAAATTTTTGTTTTTTATATCGTATGCATTTCATGATGGAATTCATTCGTTCCATTTGCAAAAACTCGTGTCTGGCTCCACGTATCATTTGAGTTTGGATATACTCTGAAAGTATTATCGTTACATTCCATAGCTTTATGGCAATAGTAAGCGTTTAATTAATCAAGCAACATAAACATCGTTTCGTCCCCGTATGACAATGTGTCAATAATCGAAATGATGCATGCGACGTTGTCATTGATTATAATAGCATCACATAACATTTTCGCCAATTAAATAATCGTAAAGCAAAATAGTGTATTTTAAAAGACAATTGGTGAAATTCTATTTCGGCTATAACTAAAATTGGGATTCCTTTTGGTAATCATTCTCCGGTTAGTCTACATTTAAAGCTATGTACCTACATTGCTCACCATTTTTTAGCGATTTAATTACAATGTCAGATCCTGTTCAATAATTCCCCAAGCGTATTTGTAAGTTTATGGAAAGTAAGCGATTTGGGATTAAATTGAAATAGCATTGATGATTTGAAACATTTATGTATATTTATTGTTTGTAAACTTAAAGGTTGAACTATATTATACGATTTTGAGCACGCAATGCATGTTAAAATATGTTTTACAACATCAAATTTCTTCCAAATACCTTATTTGTTTCACTTTATTAATTTGACATTTTATCTATACCCATATAGCATACATTGTATCCGCATAACGTTATGCACAAGACTGCCGAAGTTAAATTTGATTCGGGGGTTCTTGAGCGAGAGGAAAGTATAAATTAACACAATAAAAATAAAAAAATAATCGGCATCAGAGAACTAAAACCAATAAACTATGATTTGAACGAAATAATAAAAAAGATAATTACGATATTTTTCAAGAAACTGAGGGATGAAACTTTTTATCATCAATTGTTGAATGATCTTCGTTTTCTATAAGAAAACCTTGGGATTTTTTCGAGAATTTGGCTACGTAGCTGTAATAACAATCAGGACAAATTTGAAAATGGGAAATATAATTCAAGGGGCATAATATGTCTCAGTGCCTATCACAAATGTTCTAGTTAAGTGTTAATCAATTAGCTCTATTTCTACCAGCTTTATTTCGAGGAAAATCCCTAGAAATATTTTTTTAAAATAGAAAAAGCATCCTTTTGTCAATGATAGTTCTCATCTCATAGAGATTCCGTTAGTTATATCTCATTTAAGCACTTAAAGAGGGAAATTTCTATGGAAATGGTTTCCTATTGTTTAGTGCATTGCTCTAAGATGGTTACATATTTTTAATCCGGCGATTCTTGTACTTTTTCAGTTGTACACTGCGTCTTTTAAATATTTTAGTCTCTGATTATTTCTCCCTCTGAAATTATTTCTGAGAAATATTTAATAAAAGATGCGATGGAGCTTTACCCTCTGCCATTAAGAGTTTCACAGCAAGAGAATCTCTCCTAGAAAGCAATCACATTTTCTGGAATATCCGTAAACTTATTTTGGTTGAAATTTGGGTTGTTTAGTACGAAGTGTTTTTACTGGCACTATAATTTCCTTTTTACCTTTTTGCTCTGCGTTAACCTTTCCTTGATCGTTCGATGCATATATCGCTTGTTCATTTGAAAGTATCAATGGATCAAAACAATTCCTGGCTTTCCCAATAGATAGTAAACAGTCAGTTATGTTTAATGAATCAAAGGCTCTAATTTAAAACTCTGGAAAGGTTAAATACTTTCATGATTTTTCCTAATAAGATCTGTTTAGGTTTTCCGGAAACGCGGAATTAGTAAGGAGCGTACATTCAGCTGCTCAATGTTAAATACGACATTTACCCACCGACCTACTCTTGAGTCATTTGAAAATTAGTATTTATTGTTTCATGCGAGGGATTTATCGCAAGGAGCGAGTTCCTTTCCCCATATCTCCGAGTAAAAGCTCCATTAAAATTGCCTTAATCAAAACCTGAGCCCGGAAAATTAATGGCAGCGTCCTTGTGCAAAAACAATTTCCGACTTCATGAGCATAAATATTTCCGGCTAAGCAGCAAGAAGCGCCGCGGGGGAAGTGAAAATGGCCGGCCGTAGGAAGTCTCCGGGGGAGGAGGAGGGGCGTGGGAAAGGGATAGAAAGGAGGGGCGGGGGCGCTGTCGAGGGGATGTGTGCGGGGCCAAAGAGAGGTCGGCGGACGACGAATCTGCAGCGGTGCACAACAACTGGTCATCCTGCAATCTAATGGACGTGGTTTCCACGGCAGTCCGTCGATATATATTTTATTTTTCCTTCTCGCGGAGATTTGCTTTTTGTATTTTATCCATCGGCGGAGAAAGATGACGTTGGGGGTCCTTGTTATGAATTACCGGGCGGTGTGAGAGCGTGCAATTAGGGGGCCCAACAAGAAGAGAGGGATGGAGAGACGGGGGAGGGGTGGTCGGTGAGGGAGGAGGTGAGGCGGAGTTGGTCGGGAGGGAACGCATCGATACGCGGCGGAATAATCGAGACACATCGACGGACGGAGCTGCTCTCTCAAAGAGATCGCAAAAAGTCCGAGGAGGACTGGAACGGGAGAAGAAGGGGGAGTAGGGGAGAGGTGGGCAAGTGAGTGGGGCGGCGGTCGGGGTTTTGGCGTGCCTGTCGGGGGAGTACGAAGAGGCGGCGGCGAGGAAAGGAGAATTGAGTGAGTGAAAGGCTGGGGGCGGAGACGCGAGGGTTAAGGGGGTGGGTGAGCGGTGGAGTGGGGCTGCGACTGGGTTTGCGGAGTGGGGTGGGAAGTGGGTGGAGAGGGGGTTGTAAGAGGGGGAGTTGAATAGAGAAAACGCCGTAAAATACGAGCGCTTTATATAAAAGGGCATCTCTCAACTCTGCCCCCCCCTCACACCCAACTCCCGCCCCGCGCTCCCCGCAACCACCCGCCGCTTTTGGCGGTTTCTTCCCTTAACATATAAAACATACGACGATCGCCACCCGTTGTCTCATCCCTGCCCACTGCATCGCTGTTCCCCTCTCTCTGTGTATTCTCCCCCTCGCTCGCTGCCCCCCCCCCGGAATACCATAGTCCCGCCATCCACTGCCACCCTAACCCCCCTCCCCCCGCCTTCCCTCGCCACCTCTCTTTCCCTCTCGGTGTGTGCCTCGCTGGTACGAAATAAAACCGTCGAGAATCGCCAAATTTATTTTCTATCTCCCAGAACAATATATCAGGTAAACGTATTTTATATGCGAGTGGAAAGAGAGCGGCAGCTCGATTTTGGCCATTCGTGGGGGAAATCGGATGAGAGGGGGGAGGGGGTTGAAGGGTGGGGCAGGGGAAATCATTTGGCGTACGTTCAAATTCGTCCCTAATCAAATGAAATAGAGGCGAATATGCGCTCACGGACGTACACGCCGAAGCTACTATGCACGCCGGCTCGTATAAATTGAATGCCACGCGTTGCTGAATAATAAGGATTCGATTGCACTCTCGTTACTATATATATAGTATGCAATGCATCCGTGCAGGATGCGTATGAGGAGGCTTTAATTGGTTACGTATTCGAAAAAATCGCTATGGGATGAAAAATCGGATCAATTCGATCCACATTCGGTTTTTATATAGATTCAGCCGAGGCCGTAAGCTTGAAATTTTCATAAACTTGCATATTATACGTACTCGCTCACGAGTTTTTAAGTCCTGCGTGAACTTCTTTTTGTAATGATGCTGAATGTGTTCATCTTTTGAAAGAAATGGCTTTTCACAAGCGTGAATTCAGATCTACTTTTTATTCTCAGAAAAAAATATAGCAGATTTAAAAATCTTTCTGGTGACCTGAGGGTGATTCTGCTATTCTTTGTGGCACATTTCTTTTTGCTCCGTTCTCAATTGTTAAATGAATCCCGGCATGTTGATGATGTTCCCAATGAGAGATGGTCTAAATTTTAGGTCCAGCAATTAGTTCATTAATAACAAGTTAAAAATGTTTCAAATACGTACAAAACCATTTATTCATAAATCCTGAGTAGAAACGTGTTTATTTCCATAGATCCTAAAAGAATTCCATCACCATTTCAAAAGAATGGAATTGATTTCGGAGACCATGGCGTATTTTCATTTCTTGCTATAATGTCTATCAAGTAGGCATTCCTGTCTTTTAATCATAAAAGGCTATGAAGGGCAGAATGGTTATAAGAGTATGGTTGACCATAGTTCATGCGTAGAATGCAGCATAGGATATTTTCAAATATGAGTAAAGTTGGGGAATGATCTTCATACATTTTGAATGAAGACTTCGAATATCTTAATAGAATTATTTATAAAAGTATAATCATGGAAGTAGTTAAATTTTCATGTGAAAAAGTATGACATTAACTCAATACTGATCTGATGCGCACTTGCCAATTCATTCTTGTGACAATTCGACCATTCACTGTGCTTTAAAATACGGAAGTATATTCTCAGTTGAATAGGATTATTTTGCAATGTCACCGAAAATGATCATACCTCCTCTAGTAATGACTATTTACCTACCTATTCATTATTAATACAAATTATTCTCATAAGGTAAGAGGCAATTTATGAAGTTAATGCTAACGTTTATTATGTCGTCCGCTCTAGACAGTAATGTCGGCGATCTATTTTTGAGCGCTATTCATATCGTCATATCCTTATTCGTGATAATGATAGTCGTGAAGACATGCAAACATATCATTTGGATGGTTTATAATTATAATAAAATATAATAGTTCCCATCATGGGCATTTTTTGCGACTTTCACGCACGAAACTTGCGAACGAAAGCGGTCGCGTGACGGAGGCTTATTTGGTCTGCGACAGGCCGAGAGCATGGGCGGGGCCACCTGGCGATAAGTTGAATAAACTTGCGTATCAAAACGACAATTAACCTTAACGGCCACACTTAATAATGGCCGTATATTATAAACGAAACAAATGAGACCTTCGTTAAGAAATTAACTCGGTCAGATAAAATATTTAGGGCGAAAATAGGATTCGAGTTGCTTAATTCTTCCTCTGTATGTCTACGCGTGTATTCGTGCACCCTATCTTCAGTTTGTGTGTTCAATTAAAACGGATGCTCTGCTGTAAAATTTAAGAGAAAATTCTTAATTGGGGGGTCCATTGTCATAAATGTGCTCAGGCGTGAGTTTTTTTCGGTAATTTGTTCTTTGTCCTATGGATTACGTATGAAGATAAAAATATCACTAGTTCAGGATGGCTTGTAAAAATATCGCCGTAACCTATGCGCCTAATTGCTTGGATAGGTTTTTTTAATATCACGAGTGCATTCTGGAGAATTTCATGTAACCGCTCTAGCTTTAATGTAAAATTAGACGATCTGATTTTGCATGGTTGCCTTTATTCGGGTTTACAAATCTCTGATTCAAATTTAAAATATCCACTTAGTAATGTTTCATCACATTCCTTTGGTGACGAAGTGCCACAGCAAGTGAAACGCCTATCGTATCGATCGCTCTCCGACACCAGGCCTCCAAGGACAATAGAAATGACGAACGTTTTTGATTCTGGGCAATAAAGGTAAACTCGAAGGCCGTAACTAAATGCAATTAAAAAATGAAAAGGGGAAGAGTAATAGCAAAAACGAATAGGGAAATTTTAATCTCACGTCTGACGCTTAATTAATTGTCTCACTCATGGTACTCGAGCGTTAAAACATGAAGAATCCATACCTTGGCAATCACCAGTAAATCATCTGACCTCACATAACCCTGATAGTTTATCACCACTTATTACATAAACGCTTTTATTTATGTGTTTATATCGGTTACCTAAAATAACTTCCGTTGCCATTCATCATCCATATTGGTGGAGTGACCATGCATAAAAAAAATAATCATTTTATTTTTTTTACATCACTCTTTACTTTCCGTATTAGTGACCCAAGTATTTTTATAGGGCTACCATGGTCTCTTCTGTCCTGTACTAGCGATGAATTAGAATGACCCAATCTATTATGCAAATTAATCATCCTTCATATGTAGTTGAAATTCGCTGCACGGTATGCTATCCCGGGTGTGTGGTCATCCGTCCGTCTACGGGCGACGCCATGCTGTACAGGTGAAAACACAAATTTCGGCAAATCCCTTGGGTATTTTATTTCTCAATTCACTGTATTCTGCCCTAAATCGTTTATCTTTTGGTATAAAAAGTTTTGAATATTAGTTTCATGGTATTGAGAGATGGGTTTTTGGTAATGATCACAAAGTCTATACATTCTAAAATCACTTGTGCCGTAAATTTAAACCAATGACGTATGTATTAACCAAGGACTGTGAACAGAAGATTGAATACAGAAAACGTTCTGGACGCATGCAATTTTCTGTTCATAGTCCTTGAAATTTTCTATGTGCACATTTTACAACGAAATTGTAAATGGAAGACTAAGTGAAATAGCGGCTGTAGCTGCAAATATCCATGCTCGTCCCTGAGCATAGTTTTCTTTTGCTAAACATTGTGATAAGGTCAGCCACGAAAAACGTACATAGATGAGCGGAAATGTTTGCCCGATTGATTTGCTTCCAAAGTGCAATTTTATATATTTTTCCTATTACTATCTTGATTTTCTTTCGTTTTGTGCAACAATATTATGCATCGGAGCGGTACTAAAGTGGAGGAATGCTTGCACGCCACGAGATTAATTTTCAGATGCATCCACTCAAGGAGTGATGGGGGAGAGAGACCGAAGCTCGCGCTGCACGCCAACATTCAATTCCTTCGGAGTCGGAATCCAAGCGGATGCTTGAAGCTGCACTCACTGGTGCGCCTGCACACTTAAGAGAGGCACCCGCAGACTTTCGGCTTCCCTTTTGTCTCCCTCCCCAAGGACCGACCCTCTCCCTCACTGCCCCACCGTCCCCACTCTCCCCCTCTGCCGCCGATCAATGTCGATCGGTCAGTCGAGAGGGACTCACGCACTCGTCCACCGTCTTTGCGTTTCCCCGAAGTCGCTGCTCCGGGAAAGCAAACACACCCCAGTCGGTGGGTGGTCGGGAGGGTGGGGGAGCTGGCATGAGGAGGGGGCGGGCAGAGGGAGGAGAGCAATCGAGCCCTTTTTACCGGCGGGAGTAAACATCACGGGGCCATAATTCCGCTCCGTATTCACAGAGGGCGCGAGGGGACGAATGCCGCCACGTCGGTCGGCTCTGAGAGCGAGGGGCAGGCAGGTCCCCCCGGCAGCTCGGTGCATTGGTGGTCGTTGCCTTTAGCGGCGGCGGTGACGGGGACGGGCGGGGTGTGGATGGGGGGACAAACACGCCCACTGGGGGAGCGGGAGTGGGTTTCCACGCCCCCACGCAGGGGACACGCCGAGAGGGGAGGAGGCGGGATGGGGACGAGTGGCAATGTTCATTACGCCCGCCCGCCCCTTGAAACAGAATCGCGGCAACTCTCTCGCGGCATCAAAAGCCACGGAAAGAGGTCAAGGGGGTGAGAGTGGAGGGCGGGGAGGTCCGGAGGGCTGGGAGAGGAGGAGGAGGCTCCGAGAGAGCTCGCTGGATGACGTCGGGAAGAGAAGAGGGGGAAGGAGAGAGGGAGAGAGAGAGTAGAGGGGTGGATGAGTAGGCGAAGAGTGAGGAGGGAGACTGACGGAAAGCGCACCTCGTTTCGTCCGTTGTTATTTGCCCCATTCCGATTCCTCAAAGTCTCGTTTTGCAAAGTCGAGAGCTCGTTTCAGCCATTATGTTTTGCGGCCGTGGGGGAGGGGATGAACGGGAGGAGGAGAATGGTGGGGGGGAGGGGGAGTGTTGGCATGCCTGAATGCGAGTTGGAATTGCGTATCTGGCCGCGAGGCCGGAGGGCCTTTCCGAGCGCATAGAGGGCGCCTCGCGTCCGGGAATGTGGTTGTCGCACTCGGCCTCCTTCCCCCCCCCCCTCTCTCTCGGCGCGCGTGAATTTAATACCGGCCTCAATCTTCCTTTGTTTCGATTTTTTCCAGTATTGCGGAGTGAAAATAAGAGCTGGCGTGTTTTGTTTTTGCGAAGGTCGCCCCGTTCTCCAAAAAAAAGGTGTGACGCCGCAATTCTCTCTCTGGAATTTTGCTAATTACTAAATCGGGTTTTTTTCGTGCGTTCGCTTTAATATCCTTTTAAAGGAGTCGCCAAATGAAATCCGACTGATTATTTGAGTGGAAATACTTTTAGAAACTTATTACACTATTTATTCATATTGTTAAAGGTGTCGAACTTCGATCAAGGAGATTTGCAAAAGGCAGACTCACCTTCCGCGCTTTCAATCTTGCAAACCAAACTTGTGATTGAGGAAACAGTCTCTCTAATCCGTTCTGTTGACACAAATGCAGCGAAGGGAATAAACTTTGATGAGGGTGCCGTGCCTTTGGCATGAAATGAGGTTTTCACAGACATGAGCAAAGTGTTTTGTTTTCGTTGATTCATGGAAGTAATTCAGCCTCAATACAACTACGAGTATTTGGCAACGTGAGGGAATAAAATATAAACAATGCTTCCAAGTCTACAAATGATGGCATCGAACCCCATATCGTATAACCTAGGGATGAAATCATATTTCCATTGCTAATTTACTGTACGCTGATGTCACTTTATTTTCTATCCTTATAAGTTTTTAATATATCAATTTTTTGAAAGCATTTATTCAAAACAGATGTAAATGAGACACTAAGAAAGTCAATAAAGCCAACTAAACTTTGTAGGCTGACAATTTACTCACAAAATGAAAAGTTTAATGTCGTACGATTTGAATGGGCATTCGGAAATAGAATTAAATTTTAAATCTTCATTTTATTGAAAAATATTCTCGCCAAAAACACTTAAAGATACCTTTTAAGTGTAAATTTTATAAAAATGAGAGCCATCCTCAACTATTTATTGGATTGATTTCAATAGAAATTTACATTGAGATGTTTCCCGAATTTTGAAATATTTTTATATGAGCAGTGTTGAGAATTTACGAATTAACTTTAACTGAACCGATCGTGCCACAAAGAAACCACACTCTTTTTTTTACGCGACGCAATAAAGACGATAGATTGTCTTTATTGTTGTCTCAGGACATATATAGAATACTTATTGAAAGTAATTATAAATACATAAATCGAGATTGCACGATGTTTTAACAACTCTGGTTTAAAAATGAGTGGTGAAAGTAAAAACCCATAGAAGTCTCCTTGTGAGCATTTCAGGTTCATTTGTAGTGATCACGTGAGGAGTAGACGTCACATTACTCAATTGACTTAAATAACGGCCTGGGAGACGACTCATTATTTACCATTATTCAAAGAAATTTTAATTACAAAGCATCGTTTTTTTGCGTTTTATCTGGTAAACAGGTGACTTTTGTGTACGTAGCTGAATGCCTCGACTTTAAGAGGGACTAAGTTAAACTAAAGGAAATGATCGGAGGGTCGATGAGCGTTATTAATACACAAAACACAAGAGCCGCTTAAAATATAGCGCTCTTTAAGTCAAAATTGTCGGTTATGAATTTTAAGATGTGGACAGCTCTAGACCATCAGATGAAAAAGTAGTCATTGACTAACCCTAGCGCTGTCTCCAGGTACGGGTAGCGGGGATGGGAGCCGTACTTCCTGGATCCTTTGCTTCACCCACGTCGCGTTATATTAACGAACTGCCGAATTACCACTCCTAAATGTTTACCTTAAATATCTTTCCTAATAACGTCCGTTAATGTTTCATGTAACTCCATCACTTGTAAAAGTTTTGGTCACTCAATTAATTAGCTGATGACCTTGAATAACAAAGAGCGTAGGTGATTGGTAAATTATTTGCACAAAGTTTTTATGTTCTTAAAGGATTAGGCCAAATTATGAAGAACACGTAAAACCGAAAGGGATATTTATCTTCTGCCACTAAAATAAAAATTAGATCAAAGTATTCGAGAATAATACATTTTAATCAAATTCCCTCTGACTCTTTTTTACTAAAATTTCCGATTTAATAACGTTTGGTCGTAGCAAGGGTGCATAATTTATCAGTGTACGAAGTTTTAGATTTAAGTTTTATCGTAAACTTTGAGAAAGTCAAAATTCAGACGAATGAAGAGATGGCGTTTTTGCATTGGTTGATGCGCATGCCTGGAAAACTGGATTAGCTTTGAAAGTTTAAGTCAATAGAAATGCGACTGCTGACAAAAGATGATGTCGAAATGAAAAAAATCATTGATTGTTAGCAACCTCAGATGATTTACGAGGGTCGACACTACATTTTTGTTATGCTCTCGAGCGTTCAAATATTTCTCTTGAGAAAATAACATATTTTTCTTTGTAGAACATTCATCTTTATGGCTAAATGTGGTTTTCAAATTTGAGTTTTGTTCGTCAATTAGAGAATTCGTATTATATTTAAAATATAATAAGTAAAAGATTGGTTTCACAATGTATTATTTTTCATTTATAACGTATCTCGTTTAAAAAATAATTAACGCATTTTGCGTAAATTGTTTTACTGTCATCATCCTGTATAAAGTCAAGGACGTTCTTTTTTCCTTTAATTAATGAGCTTTATCCAAGATCGCTGTTCTTCTCCATCAGCCAATTAAATCCAGTGGATTTATTAGCATGCTATAATACTGACGAGCGGAAGTTTTCTTGTGACTCGTCATATGGCGTGCTATGAGATACAGATAAACATGTCGCTCGTTCGGTGATAAATTTTGGACGCAGTGACAGGTTAGCTATCTGCACCGGCAGCGTCCGTGTTTACTCTGGAAAACCGTCCCCGAGGCAAGTATGTGGGTCAGGGTCATAGTTTGCACCGACGGTCGTCAAAGTAGGCATGTCGCTAATCTTGTTTAGCAATAAAATTAGTGCCCGATCGGTAGGCATTTACCACGCGTAGACAGAGGTTGCATTTAGACTTCAAGATTTAGCTTTTGAATGCTGAGAATATTGATCGCAAGGTGCACAGTTAAACAAGGCGAGATTGCTTGTCCCCGGCCGTGGGCTGCCGAGACGATTAAATTTCTTTCCACGCAAGAGCTGCAATGGATGTGTGTGTGTGCATCCTTATATATATATATATATGTATATATATATATATATATATATATATATATATATATATATATATATATATATATATGTGTATGTATGTATATATATATATGTATATATATATATATATATATATATATATATATATATATATATATATATATATATATACACACACAAACATACATACATTCAAACACAAAACACCTGCCATATCGCGGACAAATATTCATTCATTAGGATTTCAGTTATACGGAAAGGGGAAATGAGTATCGAAATATATAATTAATATAAGGAATATACATATATAATTATATCTATACATAGATTGTTGGTGTTTCGACAGCACGGCCGTCATCATCTGCACGCCGTTCTTGAGGGAAGAGCAGAGAGGATGTGTGGGAAGGTGAGAGGGTGAGAGGCAAGGGACGAATGGACAAGGAGATAAGAAATGTGTAAGCAGCTATTGAATGAATTCACTGGGCTGAGTTCGGTCCGGGGCGTTTAAATGCCTGAAGCACCCAGATATGCGCCATCTCGTGGGTTCTCACCTCTATGCTGCTTGCGGATTCGGGAAGGGTTCAATCACTGAAGCGGAGAGGCAATCATCAAAAGATTGGTTGTGGGAAGCAGTTTGGCTTGGGATGGAATAATGAAGGATATAAATATTACATTCATATACATACACCTATGCACACACATACAGCTATGCACATACATACAACTATGCACATACGAGCACGGACGGGGGCGGCTATGCACAATACGTGATTTTTTTCATCCTGTGAAATGGAGATTCGAGGTTTTCGTTAGTCACTCCTGCGACGAAACCACCCGTCGGAACATTGCGGAAGAAAGCACGTTCTAATTTAAAGAAATTTTCCTATATTATTAGGATTGTAGCAATATGGGAACTAATATACCCCCAAGGAGGAGAAAACAAGATCTCAACCTGTAAATTTCACCTAATACTTCATTGCTCACACCACCTAAAGTTTTACAAGTTGAATTTTAAACAGTTTCTATCAATGGTGACCAAGGAAACAAAAGCAACTATCATTCGTAGCGCCACAGATGATTATCATGGTGAATTTCAAGAATGGCATTTTGCATACTAAACAATTTTAACTAGGAAAAATTTTTATCTACTTGCGTAGCAAACACAAGTATGTAAAAAATATAAATAAAAAAGGAAGGCCAACCGATGGAGTTAGTAGGGAAAATATCGTTACTGAAACACACCATATTGTTTATCTGGAATTCTAATACATTGAAGTTGCTTTGTGTGGGTAAGTGTGTATATATATAAAACTTGGACAGCAACAAACAATATAAAAACACATAAAAAGAACACTCACACGTTATTTCTTGATAATTTCGACGAAATTCAGCCCCGTCTTCATCGGAAGTAACAGAAGTACTGAGTGCTGGAATAGGAGAG
The DNA here is from genome assembly GCF_022747635.1 of Hetaerina americana. Classification (NCBI taxonomy): domain Eukaryota; kingdom Metazoa; phylum Arthropoda; class Insecta; order Odonata; family Calopterygidae; genus Hetaerina; species Hetaerina americana. The sequence goes on along the minus strand of NW_027286069.1, from coordinate 6,875,764 downwards.
GTGAGGGGTGCAAGAGAAAGAGAAGGGGGCCAGGGGAAGGGGAGAACGGGAGGCGGAGGAGGGGTGACCATTCCTCTCACGTTACTTGGCCTGGTGGCTGGCTCAATCCTCAATCTAGGTGTTAACCCTACTGGGTTACAGATGAAGATTGTGTTAAGATTTAATAAATGTCCGGTACGCAATTAATGAAAGTTGCTTCATTAAACATTCAATAATTGTTCCAAAGAAGAGGGGGGGAAGAGAGAGATCTTTGATAATTGTCACAAGTGAGACGTCACGTACTGCGCGAAAATTGAATTTTGCTTCTTTTGCCTATAAATATGCAAGGAATCATCAATCTAGAGTGAACTTTAATTGAGAGTTAACGAATATCAGAAGAAAATTCGGGGCAAAAGCGATCGTGTGAAACGATTTATGGGCATTAACAGGATGCGCTGGGACTAATATATTGCAACTATGTAGCGGTCAAAACAGAGTATGTTGCTTTATTTGAAAGAACTCACAACTGGAAATGAAAATAAAGTTCTTATATTTTAGTCGACGTTCCTTCCAATGTAGGAAGTATTTTTTGCTGAAAATGGCACAACTTGCCCCAGGGCATAGTGGCTGCTGCGCGCGGCTCTTCTGTCGAGAAGTGAGGAGGATGGATGGGCGAGAATGCGGAGGTCAGTCGTCACTACCACCCTTCGCTCATCGTTCGTTTCTTCCTGGGCGAGTTAAAACAGACCAAGGTTGGTTGATAAATAAAGACCTCTCCTGATAACCATGGCGACCCCTTTATCGCGCGCGTGTGCGGCGTGAACAAGGGGGAAGGGGGGGCACCTTCCCGTATCCTTATTATTTTTAACTCGGGTCGCGCCGGTTGGCACCCCACTTCCGCTCGGCGGAGACGCGATGAGAGGCGCCCCCTCCCGCCCCCGCGCCCTCCCCCCTCCTGGGGTCAAACACGATCTCACATCCGCGAGCATGTCGGCCGCCGATCCCTCCTGCTCCTCCGTGCATAAGTAAATACGGCGACGTAAGTTAACATTCGACTTGGCACGGGCGGAAACTAGGCGAGCCGCTAGAGCCGCTTCCAGCGCGGGGGCGGGGTGAGTCGTCCGGAGGACGAGGGGGTAAAGTCGAGGAGAGTGGGTGGGGGAGGGCGGGGCGTCAAAGAGAGATGACGTGGCCGCTGCCGGGCGCGAATTGGGGGGGGGGGGGGGGAGCGGGGCGGGAGGGTTGGTTTGGGCCGTGCAATCTGGAGGAACACGTCCGCGCGCTCTGGGGAATATTTGAGGGAATCCTAATTTTAGGGGTGCGGGGTCCGTTTCTTCCTCCCATCCCTCGAAAACCACGTCTGAAATTAAATTAAAACCAAGAAAATAGAAAAAATTCATTTTTTTTACCGCGGGTGTGCCGGATTCAGTGGCAGGAGCATCAGCAGTGCTCGAACCACATTTTTTCCCCCTGCCTCGGCACTCATCATGTCAATTCTTTGACACAGTTGTGTGTGACACCTTTGGAGTATCTCCCCTCGTACTCCCTTTGCCTCCACCCTTCGCATCCGTCCATTTTTAATTATTTTTTTTCCTTTCATCGCTCTCCTGTCCCTTTGAGGCCTCCGTGAAGTATGTCTCGCGTTTGCACGGTGTCATTGTTTTCACTCACGCACCACTGCTCTATGCTCACACAGTCCTCCATTAAATCCGAACTCTGTCGCACCTGGGGACTCGGGCGCCCTCCTCTATCTCTATCTCTCTCTCTCTCTCTCGCTGGTTCCCTCGGTTGCAATGCAGACCGTTTTTCGAAGCGCACACGCGGTGTATTAAAAAAAGGTAATTTTTGGCACCGTTTGATTATCCTGGACCCCGACTGGAAATTAAAAAATTTTAGGCACCGGCAGGTTGGTCTCCTCCCTCCCACCTCACTTCTCTTCCCTCTCGAGGTGCAACGGGCAGTATCAAAGTCAGCTTTATATTTAACCCTTTACCAAGGGAAAATTACATTAACGTATATACTTTCCTGCCTTTATTTTGAATGCAAAACCTAAGAATAACCCAGAAGATGTTTTTCAGATGCATAATGTATATCGCTGCTCCATTAGCTGCATTTTAAGAATAGAAAGATGAGATATTGTTGGTTATCAGTTTTGATGACAAAACAAGGAATACAATAGTCACGAAGCAAAAATACGTCATTTCTCAGGATAACGAATTTTATTTGGCGAACATATATTTGAGTACGAAATCAATTGGAAGCAATGTTTTCTCAAATAAACAATCACTGAGCACACGAAACATATATTTTATTGAAAATAGGGAACGCTGAAGAAGGGTAGTAAACAGAGCAGGTGAAAGATTGAATTCTATTAATAGAAATAAAAGCTGATTCGATTACTCTAGAAGTAATACTGGTATATATATGTATACCGGCTATTAGGCACTAGGAGATGGAATAAGATGATGTACCATAGTATTGGGGGATTTGAATTTATGTGTGTGAAGGAAGGATGGGAAAGGAGTTGGAGAATGCGGTTTACGAATTAGTTTCGATTGGGGAGAGGAAGCATTCGAGTTCTGCAGGAGGAGAGGTAGGATAAAGCTATAACCTGCTTCAAACATCATCACAAGTGTAGTTACAAATGGATGATTACGATTAATAGGTTAATACCATTTGGAGTTATATCTTGGTTTGACATATATTTAGAAACATAACCATCAACTTATTCAGCTTACCGGGGATACGGGTGCATATTTGGGTGATTGAGTGGTATGTAAACGCAATTAAAAGCTCAAAAGGATAAGAAGGGGCAGGAGAGTGGCAAAGTGATATCTCGAAGATTTAAAAAGAGTTAAAAAGGAAGAAGAACCAAGAAAAACATAATTCATATCTAAATGAAAATGGGGGAATGGAAATGGTTGATAAAATATGTGTGTATCTTGCTAATGAAATAACAGAGCAGTTTAGGAAACTATAAGAATGGTAGCGAATGACAGCATTAGAATCAACGGGTCACCGGAGTGATATGTGGAATGGATGAAAGTGGGAAATGGAAGAAGATATATGCGGAAATGAGGATAACATTGTACAGAGAGCCAAAAAATAAACTTAGGATAGAAACTAATTAGGCCAAGTAAATGTCGTGAAAAGACCAGTACGATGATAAGAAAAGTTTTTAGATAAAAGAAAAATATAAGCGCTTCATTTGAAAGTAAGAGAATTGTTCGGATGTAGCAGGGAAAAAATATGCCTCCCACAAAAGATTAGGCAGAGAAGTAATTAATAGTCCGAGAAAGGATTTAGGGCCCAAGGAAAGAAATTGTACGAAAGCAGCATAGCAAATAAATTTTACTGGACAGTCTATAAATATGTATAAAGTAAATGCGACCGTGACGAGGAGAGCCCGGATACAAGAGTAAAGCCAGATGGAATAATCGCAACGGGGGATGAAATAAAAAAAGGTTGTAGGAATGTAAAATATCTCCAAAGAATAACTGAAGAAAAAGGAAAGGGAGTAAAGGAAACATGAAAATAATTGATTTTTGAACTTAAAAGCAGCATTTATGAGGAAGGAATGCTGACCTTAGAGAAGACTTCATTGGGTCAATGCTAATACTGATCCTAAAATAGTGTAGGGCGACTGTATGGGAGGACTACTGGACGATCAATTTAGTATCGCATGCAGGAAAAATAGTTCGAAGTATCATCAATAGAACCTTACAAAATAGTGTAAACAAGTAATTACCTAAGCGAATATCAGTTTGAGTTTCAGAAGAAGAGATTAACGCGTGACTCCATGGCAGGGATGATAAATTTAACAGGATCGACAATAATTAAGATATTTTTATGTGTTTCAAAGATTTACAGACGTCATTCGGCCGCGCGGAGTGGGAATAGTTGTATATAGATATTTTGGCATATAGGAGTGGGCTGGATGGATAAGAAAGCGACTTATTCGAAGTATGGTAATCAGAGGGAGGGCCGAGATGGGCAGTGATAGACAGGGGACTTGGGCAGTGATACCCCTTATCACTGGTATTTTCAACATATGTGCTGAATATATGTTAAGGGTGATATGGAAAGGGCTCGATTTGGAGACAAAGCGGGCGACGAGATTATTAAGTCAGTTATGTTCGCAGATAATCAAGCAGCATAGCGTCTTGCAGTTAAGGAAATGCCGTTATTTTAGAGTGCTTTATAAGAAAAAATTGAGAGATATGAGATGAGGATTAGCGGCAAGATAACAAAAGTAATGAAATCCTCGAGAAGTGGAAAATCTCAGTTAAACAACAGAGTAAGATGAAATAAACTCGAACACGTGGAGCAGTTCATTTATTGGAGGAGTATTCATTGAGGAAGAGGGTGATTGTAATGTGCATATTAGGAAAAAAATTGCGTTTACGAATTAACCCTTGCGAGGGAAGAGGGTTTATGAGAGGTAAAACTGAATGAATATGTGAAAAAAATGATGGAAACTTTAATATAGAGAGAAGTTTTTAGAGGGAAATGTGATATAATCTTTGAGGTAAGAGGGAGAGGGTAGGTGGAGACTTTTTAGATATGGGTGTGGCAAAGAATGAAGATAATAAGTTTCATTGTTAGGAGGCTAACGCAGAGGTTTTTAATAGGGTGGAAGAAGAAAGAAAGATAATGGGGAAATCCGAAAAAGGCAAAGAAAGTGGATGGAGGAAATATTGATAGGTAGTGGTACGTTGAAAACCGCGATAGGTGGTAGTAAGGTTGAGTAAGGGGGGTAGAGGAAGGGAGGTAGTGGGATTTAGAGGCTGCATGAAGGCCGGTAGATACTACGAATAAAAGAAAGAACAACGTCAGGCAAATAATAGGAAGGTTCCCATGATACTTGTTTTAAATAGTCATCAGGGACCGTCCGTCAAAGTAGTCTACCTCTAAATAGGTAGACTACCTTGGGGTAATTGAGAAAAGTTAAAACAAAACCTAATTCTAACTATACAAAATGCCCTGTTTTGTCTGATAATAATCCTTTATCCCAGATATTGATAGTTTCCTTTCCATTGTTTTCGTTCAGAGGATTTTCTACCAGTTGTAAATAATTTTTATTGAAGTGTCAATTTAAATTCCAATTTTTCATTAACATATAATTATTTTTCATATATTTTTATCGAGTTCCACCCTACCGTAATGGATATCTCAAGTTACATGTGGTGAACCCGGTGGCCGAAAAAGGCTTATTATTCCTTCTTCTCGCATGATTGAGCATTTTATTCCTGTCTTGGTTCATACTACATATCTGATGCATTTTCGATGGAGAGTTGAAGGAAATATGAGCTAAATGTATTTGGTCGCGTATTGGGTCAAACAAAGTCAGTCGGCTACATATCAGTCACTTTAATGACAAGCAGTTGTCAACCCAAAGGAATTATTCAAATATGGATGCCAGGAGGAGGCATGGGTGCTTCAATAAAGAGAAAGAGTAAACTGATTCTGGGCTTTTTATTACCAAAACCTTCGGGCAGCATTTTATAACTGGGCAAACCGAAATGATGGCCAGGGGACTAGATAACCAAGCATGGTCGTAAAAAATTCGTGTACCCTTGATCGAATGTCTTGCAATTCATATCTCAAACGCATCCGTGGAGAAGCTTGAATCAGCACCAGTTCGATGGAAAGCCCACCACTCGTGCCTGACGCAAAATTGGAGGCATAATAATTGGCAATCGAATAAATTTAAATCTTCTACAAGTTCATTTTTCATGTAACTTGTTAAGATCTTAGATATAGTCAACAATGAATTGCAGGAGACTTGTTTTTAACTAACCCTTAGGGTGTTATCACTGTATTTCTTATTTAAATTTGTTATTTTTTTCTGTTTCTTTCCCTCTTTTACGGCATCATGTGTAATTAGGTTGTGATGACTTGATTAGAATTCCTGTCACTCATTGCTTATAATCTTTGAGAAGTCCTACGTACATTTCTATACTTATCAGTATCTCCTGAATGATTCCATTTTTACGGCTCGTCAAACATCTTATCCTTCGATTTCTCCATCTTTTAGTTTATCCTCTCGAATAGGTCCCCCCAAATTATAAGTGCCAATTTGAAGGCGAATAAATTACATTATCGTTAATTCTCTTTGGCATTCAGTTGCAACCAAAGCAGTGGCTCAACTACTCTCTCATGAAATTGCTTTCCTCACTTATGACGACCTTACTCCAAGTCACCTAGCCCTCGGTGCTAGCCGCCAAGGATTTTTCCGCGACCGTCGCATTTTTTTCTAGTGCTTACTAATTTTATCATATTTACTGGCTATTTTATGACGGCTCTCCGCCTACATTGCGACTGTGCGTTATAGCATTTACCCATCTTTACAGTTTCAGCTGCTTCAGGTGGTTGGCCGAAACGGATTGGATGTGGAAATTCAATGGTTATGGTTAAATAAAAGTCTGAATTGCAAATACGATGGAATCAAAATGCCCACTAAAGTAGTAGCCTTTACGAATCAGCGCCAAAACAGCGTCATATTTTTGTACTAAAATTATTTTGGTTACTTTTGATGAGCCCTTTTGCACACGCGTCCTTTTCACAAACCCTTTCCCATCTCAGCGTTTTTTCATTCTTCCTTCTCAAAGGTCCAAGAGATACAAATATCAGTGGTCGTCCGAACACCCTGATATTTTGATGAAAAAGCCACTGAAGGTCGTAATCCGCAGTGTATTAACTTTTTCTCACGGAGAACTTAAATAAAATGTTATAAATTAAAATATTTTCTAGTTTAAAGCTGATAATCTTGTAAATAAAATATTTTCTGACTTTTATGAGTGTTTAATGGTAAATTTATGGAACGACAGTCTGAAAATACAAGTTTTACCTTAACCATATGCATGAAATATAGAGGCATGCTCAATAGCGTCTGTATCCAATCTGTCCCATTACGTTAACTTTGAGGCAAAGTATGAATTGATAACGTCGTCATTTTTCTTCTGGTAGTATGTCCCTGATATTTTATTGACGAAGCCTTCAGTTTATAGCGCTTCCTAAACTGTTGCTTTAACTACCTCAATACGTAATATCTGAATATTGGAATTCACGTAAAAACTATGCTTGTGGTTCTAATAAAACTATTATTTTTTAAATAATTACTTGTGCGCACAGTCAAAACTGCCCGGTGTGTTCGAAGTGTGATTTAAATAATGCAAAATTATACTTCCCAAAGTCTGCATGAGTATACTTTGCCAACTTTGTTAACACAAGTAGTCACCATGCACCAACGGAGTTCATTGGTTTGGTAACGTCCACCACTGCCAAGCAAATTTTGTCGGGGGTTCGAATCACGCCTCTTGCATGGGTTTTGCGTCAGCTTAAATCACTTCGACTACGGGAAACTTGGTGACGTGCACAAAAATGTCTCATTAGAACCCCGAGGTGCACCAGAACTGTCGAAAAAGTCAAACGCAAAAGTTCTTTCATACAGTTAAGCAGATATTTCAATATTTTTGCACTGAAAAAGCGGTTTTTATGCATGCACCCAAATATTCCTATTGATCTGCTACGCATAAATCTAGATCCTGCGTGGACGCCCAATCGCTACCCCATCTCTTCACTCTTTCTCGAAGGAGAAAATGACCAAGAAAAAATTAAATTGTTCGATCAAAATGCTTTCGCCCTCACCACTCAGCGAGATCCTCTTTTTATGCAATACTCTCCCTCCACACTCCGCTACCCCCAACCGCGGCAACCTCGGCGGGCGGGGCGGGGGTGCATTGGGCGGGGAGGGCGGAGGGGGCGACCGGGGGAGAGCGGCGTTCGGCCCGAGGTGAGTCGCGGAGGGGCGAGTGGGGGAGACGAGCAGGAGGAAGGCGATCCGAGAGGGAGTCGCTTGATGGAGATACAAAAGTTCATTTTCATCCGCGCGGCCGCCGTCGGCCGGATGTTTGCCCACTCTCTCTAACCGTTTCCGTCAACACATCGCCATATTGATCAGCACATCGATTTCGTCACGATGGAGTCATTTGGACGAATAGCTATTTGCACAGAGTCCACAACACTCTCCCTATCACCCACTCCCCATCCCCCCCTCCTCCATCCACCATAATCCTATACACATTTCACTGCACCTTTTAACATCTCCTTTCCCAAGGACTATAGCACTCGGATAAACAACCGCATGCGATCGCCAGTGGAAAAAGGGCAGAAGAAAATAGACTGGAATAATTGAAACTCTAAACGTCCCCATCTGGGTACACATGATATTAATCCCATGTTGAATCGAAGTCATTGTGGACATTTATGGCATTTATTGGGAATGAATCATCGGAGGAATACAGGAAAGGAAGCTTTTTCTTTGTACACATTTTGCGTGAGCGACAGCAGGAGAGAACAGAAATCAAATAACATGAGTTCTTCCGAAGAATAGAGAATATAATACAATTAAATTTTATTGTATGCTCCATAGCCTAGTTATGTAATATTTTATTTTGGCATCCTCACTGCATTTTAAGTCTATTTTTTTAATTGTCAACTTTTTAAATCTTCGAATATTAAATATGGATTCTTCAAAAGTAATAAAAATTTGAAATACATCATTTTCTTCAAATAACTGAAAAATGTATGTTTAATACACATGTACTAACGAAACACGTCGGCGTATACATACTTCAGATGAATATAATTATGTAACCATAGAAGATGCAAGAATAAATGGGTTTCTTGGCGGAGAGGATAAAAAATTGTTCATTTTTAATTAAAAACTCGTTGGTACTCTTCTAGGGCTTTGAAAGTCTCTTTCCACGTTTCTACTGCATTTTGAAAAGTTAAACAAATGCAAATTTTACAATCTCTAACGTCTTCGTTTTACTCATGACGTAGTTTGACGATCGATATCCCTTGTTTACTAATTTGGACCTTTATCATTATATTAAAGTATCATTTTTATACAATTTACTGTAGAATTCTATTTCTATTTGTTATTTATACTGTAATTTTGATCCCCCTCATTTGAAGCTCTTCGTTTCTGGAGAACATATGCGATGTCCCTGGCCGAGATTATTTATTAGCCATGCTACGCTCGCTGTTTTAACATATGCGTTTTTATAATGAATGGCACGACTTCCTCCTGGACATTTTCCAAGTGATGATATGAAAAATGCTGGAATTCGGGGGCCATTTACATCATTAAGGATAGATGAACGACTGTGTTGAGGACAGCAAGGGAAATAGAAAGAAATTCAGCATCTGCTAATATGCTACTGTCGAGGAAAGTTGCCAGAAAGATAATATATTGAATTTTTTGGCGGATTTGACACCCTTAAACTTTTCACTACTTTACTTCATTACCGTATAAAGAAAGGGATTCCATTGATACGTTCCAAGAGCCCTGAAAATCGATCCAGGATCCGTGGCATGAGAAGGAGTGGCACTTAACTCCAATTCATCAACAAAACAGCTGTATATAAATTACATGTTATAGTGCATCGAAACTAGTCGGAAATCAATCATTTTTGGGTGGAAAATTCCAAACCTTTTTGTCTCGATTATTATTAAAAGCAGCTTTAGTTTCGCACATATGCCGAAAAGCTTAAAGATTTGAACGTGCAAGTCTCCAAAGTACAATCCTTTAGGCCATGGAATAAAAGAGTACTCGACATTGAATGAATAAATGGGCATGACACTTTACCCTTTCCGAATTAAATATGCTCCAATACCCGGGTTCCCGCCTCAGCTGGCTGCTCTGTCTGAACGTATGTATAGGGACAGAGGTGGCTCAGGTATCCAGGTGAGTCAGACTTAGAAACTAAAGGTCGTGTGTTTGATTCCCGGCCCCAAAGGCGACCAATATTTCCAGATTTGAAAACAAAGTATCCCCAATTATTCTGGTGCGAGTAATGGAGATCCTACACCAAAATTAACCGTTTACCAACGATGAAAAGCAGTGGTCATACCGACCCCGGTGGCGTTGGGATAACTCCCTCGCCTGTCATCTCAGAGGTCGCGGGTTTGATTCCCGCCTTGGTGGGTTTCTTCCACCTAGGGCTTGGTTGTTTTTAATTGGCTTCACAATATGAATGTGTAGGGGTTAGATGGGAGAAGGGGCCATCAAGTCTCAATATCACCCAAATAAAAACTCGTTGTGTAAATAAAATAAGTACGCCTCTGATGGCGCAGATCAAGACGATCGGTTCCCTATCAACGGTCACTGTTGTGGGTGGGAGTGAAAGCGACGCAATCGGCCGCAGTCCTGCGATGCGGAAGACAGAAAGATACTGCCACATTATACTCTCTAGAAATATTCATCCTTACCGTAAAATTTTACGCGATGCCATACTTACCGAAAAATATTTGGGAAGCAAAGTGGTCCCCCATTTGGTTCTCGGGGTGGCGGCTACTTGGGAGGGGAATATCAATCAGTCTAGGTGGACAAATGCAGGGTAAAGATATGGAATGTTAGTTCATTAGAAGTGTGCGAAAAGCTGGAAAATTCTTAGATGGAAGTGGGCATACTGAGATTAGACAACCTGCGAGATTAAGTGGGGAGAGACCGACGACGAATAGAGCGGCGGATACAGGGTGATTTATGCGGAGGATAAATAGAGAAATGCCGGAGTGGGCACCAAGAGGGAGTTGTAGTAATTGTTAGGTAAGGGAGGAGACCGACAGCAGGGATCATTTGCATCAGATATTTTCGCCTTTGCATTTGTAAGGGATAGACGGGTAATCTAGCACGGATAGGATGTTTCAGGGAATGGAGGAGGGGTGGAGAGAAACCCGGCGTCGGCATCAGCCTACTCTGTTAACGAAAGGCACTAAGTGGTCGGCAGTTTAACGTCCCATCCGACGGACGGCATGATCCGCTTGAGGTGCTCTCCACATGGCACCCAAAGTAGGGATCGGGATATCACTGGAATATCCGCCCACTACCGGGATTCGAATACGAGCATTCGGGGTGGAAAGCCAGCGTATGAATGAGAAAGAAGAGTAAAATCGTGTTGATAATATAACGGAAGGATTCTGATGACAAAATTCAAGGAAGAGTCTACGAATAAACTTCTATTGCAGGTGCATATGCCAATACCCAACCATTCAGCAGACGAAAATAAAGTACGCGTACAGCTGGAAAAGGTTTTTAGGAGCAGTAGAAGGGAAGGAGAACCTACTAGTGATGGGAGACTTGAACGCTGTGGTCGGAGAGGGTCGAGGGAAAAGTAGCGTGGGGAAGTTTGGATTTGGAAGGCAAAGCCCCGCGGTAGGAATACTGATGGAATTCTATTACAAGAGGAACATTTTAGCAGTCAATAACCGTCTTCGAGGAAAATGGGAGATGTTGCACATGAAAGAAGCGGGGAGAAAAGGCAAAATACCAAATTAATCACATTCTTACCAGAAGGAAAGACAAGACCAAAGTTAAGCATTGTAAGAGCTACACCGACGAGGATATTAATAGCGATCACCACTTGGTGGTCACGGGCGACCCATACAGTGCGATGCAAGAAGATGAAGAAAGTGACACAGGTACCCATATCGAATACAAATATTTCGGAAGAAAATGCAAGCAAGAGGAACGTTTCCCGCGATTATCGATAGAAAAATAGAAGGAATACGTGGCAAAGAATGTAGACGGATGAAAAAAATAGAATATGATGACTAAAATAGCAGATGAGCGACTCGGGAGAAAGACGGAGGCCAAATGCAGCTAACAAAAAAATTCAAAGACGCAAGCTGATATCTAAGATATTAAACTGTAGCAATCATTCATAAAGAATTGCAGAATCAAGTCACATAAGAGTACTTGAAGGCCAAGGAAGAGTGGATAGAAACATGCTGAAAGGATATTAGTGGCAATGTAAAGAAGGGAAACAGAAACTACTTATAAACTGGCGGAGATAAAATTCACAGAAAAAATTTCACGGCGTCCGAGATGGTAATGGAAAGAGTCGATAGAAGACGAAGATATCGGAAAGAGATGGCAGGAATACATTGGAGCACTCTGCCAAGGGCCCAAACCACTCGATGATGATTTAATTAAAGAATAAATCTTGATAGAGGACGACGAACGGGAGCGGTAATACTGAGAAGCGAATTTGAGAGGGCCATGGAAGTCTCGAAGAGTAAGAAGCCACCAAGAGTTGGCCAAATAAAAGGATAGATGGTCAAGATAATCGTGGTTTTCAGCATATTACCATGCCGTAGACTTTGCAAAAGTAAGTATTGTAAATTTACAAAACAGTGCTTTCCAAGGAATCACCAATTATAACTGAATATGCACATCATTCGATTGATATTTGCCACATTTATATTTGCTGTTCGACTTACGTTCATGGTATCATAAATCCACATTTTGCTCTGTTATTCTTTTAATATTCATATCGCATATATGAGGGCCTGTACTCGTTTCGTAATGCAATGATGTTTTTCATACCCAATCTCGTGTGTAAAACACTAAATCAACCTTTCCCTGGTGAATTTCACCATATTTAGAAGCAAAAATTGGCTCAATTAGCAATTAAACTGAATACATTGATTACTTTTCTTTTTTTGAGAGAATCCATTAGGATTCAAAAATTTTTCATGTCTTGTTAAATGAAGCAATGTGGTTCAATATCTAGTGCAACGCTGCTCCGTTTACCTTCAAGTTATATGGTGTACTTCCGTTGGTATAGTATATTCGTTTATTGAATAGCAATCTGCCGTAATACTGTTAGGTACAGCTATTAGACATATAGAAATACCACAATTACTATTTATCGAACACCATGGTTTCATCACAGCACGGTATCATCAGACCACCTGTATAATTCAATAATTTATATTCGACACTAAAGTATTAAATTTTGGTTATTAAATAAATTATTATACATAGCTATAAACATGTTAATACGGAATAACATATCCATATGCCAATACGATTTGATATATAATATCCAGTATTCTAGCAACCCCTGATGAAATCATAATTTTTTGATTTTAACACCGTAACTCCAACGTAAGACAAACTTCAAAAAATGTGGATTCCATACTCAATAACTAGTATGACTGAACACCTTAAATGCCACATACACCACATAAAATACCACAGTACACACATACTTTCCATGAATGGAAATATTGCCATTGACTTCGATCGTCCCATTGACTTATTTCCTGAAAAACATAACATTTAGAATGAGTGATCCGTAGAATTTTCTTTCCCTCAAATCAAGCAGAAAGATGTAAGTAATCCAAATATACGTATGAATATTATTCAAACAAAAATTCCTTTCCTTTTATTGATTGAATCTTCTTTTAGTTTTATTATCATTTTCTGTTATCTGTGACAAAGATATGCGAGTTAAAATGCCACAGAATGATTCTCGAAGCGTACCGACAGGCATTTATCCTTTAAAAAAAAGATAGCCCTTGGGAGCGAATTTCCTCGTGGCCATGCGACGGCGTCGTCTCATAATGGAAAACTGTCCAAAAAGGGCTCTCGGTCGGAAGCAGAGTGTTAAAACAATCAAATGCGCAGAGAGAGTTGTTGGAGCAAACATTGCAAATTTCGGAAAACACATCATCAGCGCGGAGGGAACAGCGGGGGCAGGGGGACGAGATGGATGTTCGGGGAGCCGCCCTCATCAACGCCCGAGGACGAATCAGTTTGAGAGGGGAAGGCTGGGGAGAGGGTGTGTCTGACACACACTCTTGCACACAAAACACTCTATAGACTCCATCGCACGACATCAAACCGAGTTTAACAAAGCCCTTCCCTCCTCGGGATGGCTTGGGTGGTTTTAAGGTTCCGGCCGGGAAGGTAGCTGGCGGGGGCGGGGGGGAGGGGTTCCCCACGATGGGAGGTCGGGACCGCCTCGCTGTAAAGTTAGTTAGCTCCCTGTATCTCTTTGATGCAATGCGTTTCGCCAGTTTATCATTTCCCCCAAGTAGTTCTGGGAGGCGGTGTGGGAAGGGTGAGGTCGCAGAGGGGAGGGACGGAGAAGGTTGACGCGGTGAGTTAGCTTGGGGGAGGGGGTCGGGGGTGGGGGGGACGGTGGTTGGTGGGAAGGCGTGGGTGAGAGAGAGTTGGGGGAAGGGGCTGTGGGAGGACGAGGCGAGAGGAGTTTTGGGCCGGACGGGAGAGAGGGAGCGGTGGGAATGGACGAGTTGGAGACAGAGACGGCGGAGAGAAGGAGGAAGGGAGAAAGAGAGAGAGAGAGTGGGGTCTACTTAAGTGCGAATGACCTCTTCCCTCACGTAGTTCTCTCCGCCTTGGAGGAGGAGCGGGAGTGGCCCTGCCCCTCTTTTGCGTCACGCCGGGCCGTGCACATCCTCCATCTCACCTCTAGGCCCTGACCCCTTCCTTCCTGCCCTCACGCATCCCACCGCCCCCTTCCTCCCCGGCCACCACCGTACGTTCCAGAATTTAGTGCCTCCGCTCGCTCTCCCATGCTCTGCCCGCCTCCGTCGCCGCCGCCGCCGCCTGTTCCCAACCGTCATGGTCTCCTAAATGGACTTTCATCCGTCGTCCACTCTTACCCACAACCAGTCCCCTATCCACGTACGAAAAAGGGACAGTTTATTGTTCGAGCTAAACGACCGTCTCGAATTGCATATTTGCAGAAAATGTTCCCGGAGAGCGAATTTGCATCGCCGCCATTCCTCTCCCCGTCCTCTGGCGCCCTCTCCATGGTTCCCTTATCGCAGCCGTTCCTCTCCATTTCCATCCGGGACGTACACCGTGTCGCCTTCTCTCCTACCTCCACCTCATCTTTCTACCTCTTTCCTCACCTCCCACCCCTTCTCCTTTCGAGAACCGACCACTGTAAACCTGATGATCTCAAAGAGCTCCAATGAAGTAATGCCTCTCTCCGTGTCGTCCCCCCTGTGCTTTGTTTCATTCAGATCTCCCTTTAACACTCATTATCCCTTGCTCAATTTTAACTCTAGCGATGCATATCTCACCTCTGTGCGTCCCATGCTCGTTTCTTCCTCTTCGTCAACGCATGCAAATAGAGCTATGCATGGCAGAGCACTCTAAAGTGTACCGCTTGCATGTCTTCTCGAGGAATTTGTGGCAAATGATTGAGGAACTGCACTGGTTTATTTATACCCATCCAGCCATATAATCTGTCTTATCAGTTCTCCCACTCATCCAATTGCCCTCGCGTTCTGAACATTTATTATACGAGTTTAATTAATTTAGAGTTCCCTCGCCTTCCGACCCATTCCAAAGAGGCTTACTGCAAGACGTTTCCGGTCGCTGATAATCAAATTTTAACCTCTGGAGGATACAGAAAAATATTTAAAGTTGCCATTCAATTTTTTTCATATTTTCGGGCTTAAATCTGTAGGTTTAACATTTAAATACAAATGTAAATAAGTTAAAAAGTAGAAATCTAGCCATAGAAGTAATCATTACTCTTTTTTTCACCAATTCATCACTGAGGCGAAAATTTTCCTTTAATCAGAAATAAGCATGTGGCTCGAAAAATGCAGGAATCTAAACCCTAATCATTTGGAATTCCTTGCTTTACTTGATTTCCTAACGATAGAGGAATTAAATAATGATTTCCCACGGGGAGAAAATAAAAAAATTGTAGGAGAATATGTATTAAGGCTGCATCAATTTAACATTCTAAGTGATTTTTGCGTATTATTTCAAAAAGGCCAATGTTTATTCTGCAGCATCACTTACTATTGGTAAAATGATAAAGTAACAGTAGGAAAGTAAATCGTAGACACGATTTCCATTTAAAAGGAACACATTAAAATAGTGTGCTAATTTTTTACTGTCGATAAGTTTGCGTTATAAAAGCAAGCGTGAAAATATTGGAATACCGTTTGATGTTGAGTTTTGGAAATTGTTGAAAGGAACATTTCGATGTTTAATACTCGTATCATCATCATAACTATATCTTACCTTCACGTATTTACGGTTCTAATTTAGGGCAGTAGAAGTATTCTTTTAGGCAAATGGTCGCAGAGATTGCTAAGGTAAGATAATATTCCATTTTGCGACGGTAAAAAACTCAAAAAGGGATGAAAACTAATGATCATGACGTTGTACAGAAATAAAATTAAAATATTAGAAAATACTAGAATAATAAGCGTAACCCTGGTAGGCGCACCCAAAGCCAAAGTCCTTCTGGCAAGAGGATGACAGAAGGCTTATGAGGTGAGAGCATGAAGAAAATGTAGGCAATAAGTTGGATAAAGAAGTAAACAAATGAATTTTTCTTACCGAAGGTGGTATGTGAAGGGAAGATAGAAAGTAGGTGGTGGAAATGAAAGAAAGGTTAAAAACCTGGGCAGGGAAGATATTGGGAGGAAAAGGGCATTTGAAATCTGATAAAATGACAAAATATTTGCAATTGGGGAAGAGGAAGGGTGAATATATTTTTTCTGGCCGCATTGAAGGATAGTTAGTAGAATGGATAAGTCAAAAAGAAGGAATATAATTCAAGTCGAACATGAGTTCAGGCTGAAGGGAATCACACTACGTGCTGGCACGCCTAACAGTTATTTGAGACAGTCCAAAACCGACCATGTAATATATATTATGCAATGTCCTATCCATATCACTCGCAGCCTAATTAATCTTGTTTTAAGGTCCCTACGATGAACTCTCCTGTAAAAGAGTCCATGGGCTTTTTCAGACCTTGCTTTTAACTCTTATCTATTGTTCCAATTGTTTATTTATACTATCCGCCGCTGGTAATGAATCAAAATCGCTCGCTTTAGGTTGTCTGTTCTGCCGCAGAAGCAGAGCCATTCCAACCTCCCCGCCCCGCCCAACGCCCCCACCCATCTCCGTCCTTACTCCATCCTCTTTACACCCCTGACCTCGCGGTCCCTTCCCCCCCATCCTCCCTCTCCGCGCTTCCTTCTCTCTCGTCCTCCTCCGACCTTATCTTGAGCATTCGCCGTGCACGTACCCTCTTTTTGCGTCTCAGGCGAAAAATATTTCAAATTTTTAAATGGGACCCTCGCCTCTAAAATGGTTGGGGGAGGAGAGGGTCTGTTGTTGTGCGGGAATACAATGAGCAGGAGGACGGAATGATGGGAGGGGTGCGGGGAACCCCGGGCAAAAAGGCCCGAAATTAAACGTAGGAGATTTACGTGCTCAGACATTCAGCCGAAAAAAACATTTTTAAACAAAATGGAGAGGTTGTTCCTGAAAATTCTGCAGGATTAACTTGAAGTTAATTATTTCTGTGCATTTTGGCGTAGGTGCCTCTCGGTGCTCTCCGCGCATTGTAGCGAATAAAGTTATCAAAAAGCAGCAGCTTTTGCTAACCTCATTCAAATCGCTCAAAGTGTTTTTATTGAGGCCGGAGGAGGTATTTCCCCTCAATTTTTATGGCTTTATTTTCTCTTCCCTCACTTGTGAGCTGCTGGAACTAGGAGGGGGAGCATAGGGTACGCATGCCATCTGGACGGAAGGGGATTGAAGTTCAATGCGGTGAAGTAAAGAGCTTTGGCACAAAAAATGTAAAATAATCCAAGGATAAATCCGCTTTCGTGGGGACCACGCTCCATGTGCTGATTTAACAAGTTTTGCTTTGTTAACTCGGTGAATATGTAACCTTACACGTTTTGTCATGTTTCACGTCCGTATTGATCAGAATGCACCTCATTAATTCATCTCGGTGACGTTCCGCGGAGGATACAGCGCCTTTAAAAATACATAGATACACATATATTTTATATATATTTTATATACATACATTTATGCATTGACTTATATGAAAACATTTATAGAATTCAAAAATATACATGTTCATTTTATTAGTAATTGCACTTTATCCAGTTATTCAAATGAAACTAGAAATTCTCATGCTCTGTTCAAATACTGAAATAGGTTTTAATGATGGTAATCTTTCTGAAACGGTTTAGTCAATTGTGAAACAGAAAACCATTTAGATAAATATGGAAATACATCATTTCCTTCTTCAGTGGTCATACCGAAATATTATCGAGTTAAAATTTCATTTTCCTAGTAGCAAAATCCATATCGCTCTAAGTGGACAGGTTCTCTCTTAACTCATTTGTGAATGCAAATAAAAATAAATAATACATGTGTTCATGGTCTTTTTGAATAACCAATGTGATTCACAGAACTCAAAAACAACCTATTTTTTAGATTAGTCCCTTATCTACAGTCTTTCAGCGACTACTCTTCCAGATAAAATATATAACTCCATTGTCGCGCATATTAATTGCATATTCCCTCATAATTACGACTTAAAATATAATATATTTAGCATTTCTAATATATATATATATATATATATATATATATATATATATATATAGCATTCCCGGCTTTCCTATTCCTATTACTCCGGCTTTCGTTGATGGTCGTTTAAAGATATTAAAAAGGAAATTAAAGTTGAAATTTGAATTTATGTCATCAATATTACATAAACTGTCTCTTAAAATATGAGTAAATATTTTCTCTTTGCTTCAAATTTAAAAAATTCTTTTAGAATGTCTCCGAGAGGCAATTCATAAAAGAGGCTGAGGCATTGTGTTGAAACATATGAATTAACGAATCAAAATTAAGCCAAAAGCTTGCAAATCAAAGTAACTCCTAAGTTTTCCATTAAAGGATCTTATCGTATAACTGTGAATAAGTCCATCTTTCAACTGCATTGCCTTTGCAGAAAGCGTGTTAAGTTCTCATCTGACAAAATCAGTCATCATGCTCCGTTTATTGAAATGGCGCTCTCCCGCAGAGGAGCTGTTTCCGCGTGGAGTACCGCCTTCACGATTGCCTTCTCTCGCCCACGACCGACTGAATTTAACCTCGCCCTTTTTGCCCACATTCCAGATAAACAACGCCGGGACCTCGGTTCGACAACTACGATGAAAGGAGGGACCCTGAGCATCGCGTCACTCACGTGGAAGTAGCGAGAAAATGCGCCGCGCTCTGCTAACATGCTTCCTGCTGGCGACGATGGTGGCGACGCTGTGGGGTGCAGACGGCGGGGGGGGCGGCGGGGGCGGAGGCGGGGGCCACGGAGGCCGGAGGAGGGGCGGCGGCGGCCGGAGGAAACACGAGCGGATGATGATGACGGCCACCACCAGCGCGACCGCCGCGGCCGGCCTGCCTCCGCCGCCGGCACCCACGCCGCCGCCGCCGGGGGCCGGCATCGACCTCCTCCCCCCGCCCCCCTCGGCACTGCCCCCATCGGCAACCCTCCTCCTCGACCCGCCCTCGCCCCCCTCGCCCCTCCCGCCCCCCGACGCCCCGGACCCCTCCCCACCAACCCCCCCGACACCTATCACGCCCTCCCTCCCCACGCCCCCGCCCGCCTGCAGGATCTCGCAGTTCTTCTGCCTGTCTGGCGAAGGCTGCGTGCCCCTGGACCGGTTCTGCGACGGCCACCGAGACTGCGAGGACAAGTCAGACGAGCCGCGCCACTGCTCCCGTGAGTACAGTCAGAGCCACTCCCTCCCGACTTGATTCCCCTCTCCCCACCTCTCATCTGTGAGGAGAAACACCCTTGTTGTTGATGGAGAAATATCCTCATGGTGCGGAGCAATTTGCTTGGTCCAAATTAAGATTCTTTTTGAGATCATCTTGCGTTGTCCTTACGATTTCAGGTTTGATAACACCTCCCCAAGGGTCGGTAAACGTGGGTAGGGTTCCACTAAAGGCTTAATTTTCATTAAAGAAATAAATAACCTGTTTTTATCCAAATTCAAGTATTAAAGAATGTCATTGAGAACGTATTTTTTGGCTGAGGTAAAATATTCCAATGGAAAATAACATGTGTAATAATATCATAGACCATCAACGAGTATAGTAATTAGTATTAGAAAGACTTTGAATTGCTTAGATCTCTTTTCAATAAACTTCGAATGGGCAATGTATTCTGTTCTCCGCCGCCGGCTGTGTAAGCCTATGCTTGACAGGGCTATCGCATATTCGAGTTGCTTTGTCTTGTCATTGTCAGTTTTTGTGTTTTTCGAGCGGTAATTTTGTCTGTACCTTCTGCGTTGATATGTATATTTACGTTATTTTCCTACAGTTTGCATTTGTAATAGATGTCCTCAAGTCAATTACTCCGCTCAATTTTAACATTGTTTACCCATGCATTTGAAAGTATTTTTTGATTTCAGGTATTTCTCTAATGTAATTAAACTTTATTTTCTCCCATGGAGAGCATGGAGTACAATGGAACTCATTAAGTTTTTTTTAATCCTCGCGACCCAGCTCCAATGCTTACTCCGTTTCTATAAATGTAAAAACATCAGATTGGTTATGAATCTCTTTCCTATGTCTGCTCTTAGAATGTACGGCACTCCGTTCGCCACTTTTTCTTTTTTTTCTATTGTTTTGTTTCCCTTCTGGTTATGTAATGCTTCCCTGTGTTAATTCCATCGATGTTTCCCCGACATGTATTCTCCCCCGCCTAGTTTTTAGTTTAGTCTTATTCACGAGCCGTTTCCTGTCGGCTCGTTCACCTTAGATTGTATTTTGTTAGGGTGTAACAGTCCTGTTACACTTAGTATTAAGTTTCTCGTTTCCCACAAACATACACGCATACTATTGTCAGGTTTTTGCAATGCCAAGGGTTTTATTTATGTAAAATGACCGGTAAAGGTGGGTATCGCCCACCGGTACGGTTTAATGTGCGCCCGCAAGGGCTGACAATGATACGGGTGTTGGTTATGAATCTGAATCTAGGAACATTACCAATCGGACAAGATTTGTATGCACGATGAAAAATAATTCTGCTAATTTTCGAGCAATTGATAAAAGTAATAACTTACGTAAGAACCCAGGCATTAAAATGCCTAATTATCATTATTGTTCCAGTTAATGGCAATTTTGAATATTTTTTACCATAAATAGAAACTATAAAAATTCTAGATAAATAAAATTCATATGGAAGCTCTTCTAAACGTTCGGTTATCGGAATATATAGAACCTATTAGCGAACCAGTGAAAACCTACCCCTTGGTTCACAAAACTTATAATTATTTTCTTTTTCATAAGTTAAGTATTAAAGAGTTATGGTCTGCCCAGTACTGTGCTAATTTCAAACCGAATAAACGATAAATCTTCAGCAGAATCCGACAGATAAATGGATAGAGTTCGCACCGGGTTTCTGAAAGAATATGGCAAAAAACAACGGCTACAGAAATGTTTCCCTGCCGTCAAAAGCCCCACCATGGTTTTTAAAAAATGACCGAAGATGGAACTTTTGTCCTCTCCGGTCACTGTAAACAGTTCCATTTATTCGCGCGAGGGATTTTTTTTTCATTACGGCACGCAGCCAGTCGAGCCATGACCGGACAGAGGCGTAAGCGAATAGGGAGCGCTGGCTGAAACATTCTCCCTCTTCCCTCCCCTCCCGCCGCCCCCATGGCCCGCCGCCGCCTCTGCGGGCCACCGCCACAGTCAATCCCGGGCTATCGATCACGTCGCCGCGGCCGCAGGAAGTAGATCGTGAACAAATCTCGAAAGAGAGATCACCATTCCTTCAAAATCGCCTCAGTCGTCGTATTTCCCGCCTCCCCTCCTGCTCTGCCAGAAATCCTCCCGAGACCCCCTGCCCTCCCTCTCCCCCCTGGCATCCCTGCCCCCTCCCACCCTCCACTCCCCAAAATCCTTCCCTCCCCTCGCTGCCACGCGACGCCTTTGTGTGAAACCACAATTATCGAGAAATTTTCAGCGGAAAAAAGGGATAATTGAAAAAAACTAAAATGAGGGAGATGACGACGTCAGGTTCATATTCGCATGGGTTGACTTCAATGAACTCCCTCGGAAACTCGGGCCTAATCCGGGAAAGGAAGAAAATAGAAAAGAATAATGCATGCTTTCATTCCTGAATTCCGCAGCTGAAATGCCGGATACATGAGTAAAAAATTAATTTTGGCGTTGTTATTATGCAACATAAATGCCTAAATCAAGAGATACAGATAAAAAAGATATTTTATCGATTTAATTTTGCCACCGGATTTTATTTATTCAGATAAAATATTTTACTCAAGAGGCTTAAGAAATATACATATTATATATATATATATATATATATATATATATAATTGTTTTGTCCGTTCCTACTTCTTTTTTTGATTTATGTCAATTATTCATCTTCGTTTTTCCAACATATTAACGTTCATATACTACCACACTCCACACCGAGTTGACGTATATTCCGCTCGTCGTCGTTTGAGTGAGTACTGTTAGATGGTAATGAATACATATTCTGTTTAGAAGCGCCAAAAACTCGAAATAACGAAAAATAATTTTGCTCTTTTAAGTCATTAAGTTATTCATGGACACGAAGTTCCAATCCCAACATATCTCGCGTGAAGTGAATAGATTAGTGTTCATTTAGTGGTCTACCTCCTGTTAGAACATCGTCGGTAAAAGTATGTATATTTCCAAGCCTACAGAAATTATTTAAAAGGGTACTTTATGAACAATAGAAAGGACAAAACTAGAAACGTCCAAAAAATATTTGGAAGGTTTCATTTTAGATCGTCATCCAAGAAGGGTCTTACGGAAGTGGAATGATCTGCATTCTTAAGAGTAATTGATACCTTGGCGGTATTAATTCATTGCTATTATGATATAGTACTTAATTTATTTCGGGCTGCGTGATGCTAACATTTAGTAAATAATTTTTATGCCAGCGTGGAGTCCAATTTATTTTCACCGTGCTAAATTTATTTTTGAACGCTAGTTTTCCAAAATAAGTAAATGTATAATTTGCACGATCAGCAGCAAACACCGTATTCCAACATTTTCGTAAGAATAGGGCTAATCTCAGCGGAATCCACGATAACTCACCACGAAGCATCCCCTTTTAACGGCTCACTTCTCTTCCTTTTATTTTTTTGAAAATAAACGGAGACGTCTGCCTGGGGTCAACCGAATTTCCGATGCGGGAATTCTCCGTATTCAGCGAGTGTTCTGGGAGTGCATTGGCAGCCTCGGACCCGCATTCATTCATTCGTCTCAGCATTTCCATTTTCCAAGGGTGCACATTTAAATGGAGTATAATAATATCCGAAAGGGCACACGATGCGACGGGAGGTTTTCGAGGAGAAAGGAAACGCTGAGGGAGTGCATTAAGGGAGGGACTCTCAGTGCTATGCCACATTAAAAAGACTGTAATTACTACGGAGTTTTGAAAAATAATAATTATCTGGGAACGAGGTCGTTTCAGAGTCTTGACTCTCCGACAGCTTTATTTCCCCCCAACCTTCCGCCCTCCCTCCCTATCTCCCAGGTTTGTCCACGGCCGCCATTCGTGTGCGAATCGTCGCGTGAATTCAGACCTGAGGCTGGGTGCGCTCGACGTTCCTTCGCGGCGTTAACCACTC
This sequence comes from Hetaerina americana, assembly GCF_022747635.1. Classification (NCBI taxonomy): domain Eukaryota; kingdom Metazoa; phylum Arthropoda; class Insecta; order Odonata; family Calopterygidae; genus Hetaerina; species Hetaerina americana. The sequence goes on along the minus strand of NW_027286069.1, from coordinate 6,852,493 downwards.
CCGAGGCCCGGGCCGAGCACTTCCCCGAGGGTCGGTCTCCCGAGGGTATTTTCCTTAAGCGACGCGTATGTGTCGACGTGGGGGGGAGACGGAGGGAGAGAGATACGGGTTTGGGGAGGAGGAGCCTTGCCTGCCAGCGAGTGTACGTCCAGCGTGGAAATGGACGAGGGGTGGGGGGAGATAGAAAATACCCACTCGCCTTTACGACCGCCGCTATATTCACTCTCTGAATGCGGACGGAAAAATGCACGTAGCATTTTTCTTGCCTGTGGTAGATGAGGGTGGCAACAAAAGGCGTCGTCGCGTTTGTTTGCGGAAATGTTTGGGACGGAAAAGAGTCGTCGTTTGTTTTCTTTTGACCAAATAAAAGAAGGGAGCGAGATATTCGACGGTGCACGCGGTCCGCGGATTCCTCTCGTGTTCCTCCCTCCCCCTCCCCCCCTCTCACGACGTTGGTACCGTTGGTATTCTTAATTTCTCTTCATATTACGTCCCCCCGAGTCGACATTTTAATGCGTTCATCGCCGGAACGAGGCCACCCACGCGCCTAAAAATGCACGAACTCCGCGGACAATTCGCGCGAAACGTGTGCACTCTCTCTCAAACCAATGAGGAATAATAGCGGCGTAATCGCCCGCGTTGGCGAAGCTGGAACTGGTGGATATAAATGAGTGCGCGCGAGCGTCTTCATGCATCAGCCTCCGACGAATTGAATGCTATCCACTACCTCCACTTTGCAATTTAAATTTTGCCAGTTTATTATTTTATGTTCGCGAGTTTACGCGCCCTCGAAAATGCTTATGCATATGAATAACCCAGCTCCCTTTTCTACGTGAATGCAAACGGAGGAGAGACGTAAGTTTTGACTAAGGACAGTGTAATAATGATCCGCTGGAGACATTTCACCGAGTAAGGGGTATTTTCCCTTCTTTGCCAGTGACGTTCGCACGGCTCCCAAACCCCCAGACGCACTTGCAGCGCGGAGGCAGGCGCTTTTACCTCACTTCCCGCCCCTTCCTCCTCTGAACCCCTTCCCCCACCCCACCCCACCCCCCCTCTCTCTCTCTCTTTTCCGCGAAAGGGTTGAGCAATCAAGTCGCGGAACCCAGGGCGAAGTAACGGCCTTTTTGACGTCGATTTTTTTTGTTAAAAGCTTGCATGCAGTTCCCATTTCTTTGTTTTATTCTCCGCCTTCTTATCGGTTTTCTCTTCACCGCCATTTATCCCTCGTATGCGAAAAGGAGTAAGATGGAGTGCCACGGACATCAGATCCGGAACGGAGGGAGAATATATACGTTACTCTTGCAGAGCATTCCTGCGAGCAGTTTCGACGGTGATGAAAATGGATGAAAGAACATTGCGGATGCATAAAATGAGTGGATCGTTATCGCGGATGAAATGAAATCCTCTTGGATGAAAGGCGTGGATGGCTTATGGAGTATGCATCAATTATTGAAGCGTTCAATCCACCATATTGATTCCCCATTCCTTTTTGTCACCTTTTTTTTATTCTTCACAGTGTCTTATCTTTCACACTTGTTTGTATTAACTTAAATTTTCAAAATATTCCGCATCTGGTTATTTCTTTGTCCACTCTCAGATGATAATGTAATAGTGGATAGTTAGTACATGTTTTATTTTTTTCCTAACCATATATATAAACACCGTTCCTGTCACTTTTTCCCTACCGTCCCACCTGGTGCTTCCGCCCCCTGCCACGCACCAAAATGATAGATCGTGGGGTATTTTTGTAGATTTAGTAATGATATATGCAGGGGGTCTTATATATGTGATGGGTTTAAATCCTTATTTTCTTATATTGGGAACCTTCCAGCAAGTGGAGAAAGCATGATTGTGATAGAGCTAAATGAAGTACTTAAATACAGGTTACTGCACTGGCGGTGACTTTTTAACCTGCATTCCGTTAATCACACAATCTTTAATTAACTGGTACCGATGGAAGGTCCTCCAGTGATAATGTTTGTTATTAAAAATTAACCGAACAACAATCAATTCATTAAGTTAATTTTTTGAGCCAAGATGCTCGATACTTGACAGAGAATCAGTCATTAGTGCCACTATCGCGTGCATCAAAACCATAAGCATTAAAAAAGGTAAAATATGGAGTATTTTTTAATGTATCATGAGGGCTGCATACACAAGTAGCCATATAAGGAATTCTTAATAGACTATTCTGTACACTCCCCTTTCTCTCCGTGCAATTCCCTGGAAGAGAACAAATAATCAAGTATACTCGTTTCTAAATCTAATAGATTAGTTTCTTTACCAAGTCATTCACTTAAAGACTAGGGTAATCCCCATTAGAAGTCTCTTTCGTAGTTGGATACCCTCAGATCCTACTATTTATAGAAGGATTTATGACTTTATTTTGAGACTTTAAAGAGTATCTCCACGAAATTGGTCATGATCTTGCAAAATCTGTTCGAGTTGTTGTCACAACACAGCTTTGCGAGACGGAGGAAGAAAATAAGTGGCCTTCAGCACTCGCAAGTGCCTTGCCTTCATATAACGTATCAATCGTCGCAATTCGCCTTTCTCGTTTCTTTCGCGGCGCCTTGGCCAACCTCCCTTCATTTCTTCTCTGGTAGGCCGAATATTTTTATTTCTTAAGTCATTTGCACTCCATCCGTATGTTAATTCTCCATACTCTCCCTTGCAGACCCAAACATTCAGCAATAAAGCAGACATTTGAGAAGAATGCAAGTCTCATATTGATCTCATTTATGCCCAAGCCGTTTAAGATTTTAAAAGTTGAATTCCATGTGTAAAAAAGCGTCCAAGGAGCGACTTAATAGTCTTAGTGGAAAAATATGTGACAAACTAGTTAAGATATACTGTATAGAGTGAAGTGTTTTAAGGAACAACAGCATTTTCTTTATGGAGGGAAATGAAATATGCCAACGTGTCAAAAATTAACCGTCAAATATTTAGGGAATTGAATCGTGAGATTGAGATCAGGCGGATGGAGTTTTAAATATGAGCATACAAATGGCATATAATTCGGAGGAGAATATTTCGTGAGGTATTTTACGAAATGAAGGCGGTTGGAGAGGGCGAATATTTAATGCACTCGGGAGGAGCGATGGAACCGAATAATAATTCATAATGCGTGTGAACAGCGGTGATGATCGTGAATTGAAACATTTAGTATGCATGAAGGTAAATTGCAGCAGCTGGCTCTAATTCTGCTAGTATAATTTTAAGCAGTGTGCCCGACTTTAAAAAGTGTGCGGCGTCTACCTCGGCAGGTATAGTACATAGAAAGCCTGTCATCGCCATGATTCACTCCCTCTGAAAATGAACTATTCCCTTTTCTGATATTCCCTCAGTCAACCTTTTCTTTCTCCCTTCCCTTCGTCACCCCCTTCCCCTTCCACCAACTCTCCCTCTCTCCTTCTCTCTCGTCCCCTCCCCCCCTTCCTAATTTTGAATTGATCCTCCCTCCCGTCGCCCCAGTGTGGTCCAGAAGCCGCCCCTCTCTTTCAAATCGCCCCTTCTCCACCCTCGCCTCCTTCCCCCTCCCTCCCCCTCATCTCTCTCTCTCCCATCCGCTCGCCGCATTAAAACAAAAGAGCGAATGCCGTCTCTCCCCGTTATCATTATCCTCTCAAAAACGACCACTCCCACTCTCCCGCATCCACCCTCCTCCCCCCGCCCACCTCCCCTTGTGGCTTTTCCCGCTCTTTTCCTCATCAAGTCCCTTTCCAAAGCTCTAGCTGCTAACACCTCTCCCCGCTTCCCGCAACCCCGCCTCCGTCCCTCTCCCCCCCTTCCATGCCACCCACCCCTTTCATCCTCCTCCACTCCCTGTTCCCTCCGCCCCCACCGGACACTGAAAACCGCCTTCACTTTCAGTTTAAGGGAAAGCGCGTATTCGAATTGTATACGTCCGCCTGCGCCTAAGAATATCCGTTTCCTAGTTGGGACTCTACAGAAGCCTTAATAATCGGAGGTCGGCAGCCGTTGTCCGGATTGCAGTCTGTTTGATTGCCTTCCACCGGATTATTGTGCGCCCTGCGTAGAGCATAAGCAATAATTCGTGAAGAACTTCCTGCGGGTTATCACGTAAGGTGGCATATGGTGGGATATACGTGTAAGGTTCCATTTGATTGGATGAAACAATAAAACTTTTGATAGAAACAACCAAGAGTGGTGGGAAGGGAAACGCATTCTGATGATGAATCAAACGGTTGCTATTGTATTTATCTTGCGAGCAATTAAGCGAGCACTTCCTTCATTTTCTAAATTTCTCTTTCCCCAAGAGACTCTTTCCATTCACATTTTTGACCTCACTTATAACACAAAGAGGTTTGGATCATTCGCTTGGTGTCTGAGGCAACATCCCGTTAATTATATTTCCGATTTAAATTCGGAATAAGTACATCTAATTCTCCTTATTTAAGAGCTTTTCATTCTAGATTTTATAATAGTAGTCGTCTGTCTTGTTCTTTGCTAAAAGAATTTGAGAAATTAAAGAGGCTATCTTAGTGTACTTCCTCGTCCATAAACAACACACCCCTTCTATGGTTTCAAAATGCTCAAGGTGTGTTCAAATTGATGTTTGAAAAGTATGAAGAAGTAATATGTTATGTAGCGCCTACAAATGATGATGCAAAGTAAAATTTAATTACTATTTTTAACCTTTTACGCTAACTTTAATTAATTATACATAGGACAATAAATGCAGTGACATGTAATATAGATCAAAAGATCAATTGTCATCCTTTAAAACCTGAAATTCTTAATTTTATGTGGTAATGCTATCATTAATGTGATAAAAATTTTAAAATAAATTTATCGATAAAACTCAAATAAGTAAAATATAGTATGATATGAGATATGGGATGGGTATCATGTTATTCGCATATGCTCTGAGCATAAAACTCAAAATCGAGAATTTTGAAGAGATTGAGAAGGGAGGATTTAGCCAGAAGTGTACAGAAGCGATATGCAGATATCTGACTTGTAAAATTTTTCTCTTCCTTCGTCTATGTTATTTAAGAACTTTGCGTAACACTCAATGAATCTACGGCGCGAATTCTGAAAACCTGTGGCAAATCTAGATACCTGGTGTAGAAATGTGGGGAAAGAGACTTGAACATACATTGGAAGACAATAAAGTAAATATGGCCATATTAATTTCAATGTTGGCAAAAATTTGGGTGCTAATGTTGTTTAGTTAATTTAGTTCAGCTCAAAATTATAAAAAAAAACAATCCCCCAAAACAAGGTCATGATTCAAACTCACGTTGGACGAATAGCCCATCGAATCGAGTTCGGCTTGTTTTGCTAATCATCCGTGAATTTTGTATGGACTCATCTTTATTTTCAGTGGTTGTATAATTGATGGCGAATTTCTTCCATCGGTTGAAAGGCGACGAATAATGAATGTCATGTGCTAAAATGACATTGGGCATACAATAAAAGCTCACCATTCCAAATTCATTATTTATTGCCTCGCAATAATGTAAATTTTAAGACAAATGGGAAAATATATTGTAAGGGAAAATAATCAAAACCATGAATTGTAAATTGATGTCTACATTTGTAATTTGTAATTACTCCCCATTCAAGTGGACCTTTGATTGAAGTGTGCATTCAACAGCCCAGCTGAGCGACCCTCTATCGAATATGGATGGGATAATATGTAGTCGGACACTGCCGAAATCCGCCAGAGAGTTTCTGAACTCAATCGCACCGTATGACAAATCGCCTCAATTTGTGGCACCATTTCACAGTTTCGTTGGAAGCCATCGATTTCTCCATTTCGGGGGGAGGGATGCTATCATTTCAATGGAAAAATCGTATTTATCCCAGAAAATATGTTGAGCCTCGGATGAGACTGACAAACAATGACATCCAGGCAATAGAACCCCCATGAGTGGATTACACACTCGTTTCCCCTCCCCCACTCCTCATTTGGCCTTCATCCCTTTCTCGCTCGTTCCTCCTTGCTCTTTCATTCCCCGTTCTCATCCTCCCTCCAACACTCTTCCGTCTCATCAGCTCGCTGCATTAAGACACAAAAGAACGCCTCCTCCCTTCCATTGTCATCGCCACTGCCATCATCCACTCAAGCCCTTCGCCCCGCGTCTCCTCCACTGCTCTCTTCCTCAAACCACACCCTCTTTCAAAGTCTCCCTCTCTTGAGAATGGTGTACATTGGGATCGGGCTGGCGGGGTTTACTAGCGTGGTAGTTTCCCACGCAGGAGTGGGCATGGGGACAGAGGAGCGATAAAGCCCCTCTCTCCCCATTCAGAACTATTCGAGGACACGTCAAAAGGGATAGACCTGTAGTTCTCCAACATTGGCACCGAAAGGACCGCTTTTCATATGGACGAATTATGCACGACCCAATTCCATTCGATGTGTTCTTTTGAATGGCATAGATAGAGTAACAAATGAGAGGTAAATTAAAATGTTTAACAGCAAATTAAAGGGTTGATAATTTTAAACAGAGTGACAGCAAAAACAGAATAAAACCCATAGCATTTTAAAATTTTACGATTTCAAATAATTATTTCCTTTACTCTATAATTCTAGTGAGACGGCGCCAAATTTACTCCTCACACCCATGGGGTTTATGAAAAATATTATGCGCGCGTAATGGTATGCGATTGAAGTGCCTCACTTCATCCCCCTTTTTGGAAATTGAACATATGCATACCCTTATTTTCCACGCACATGCACATATTGAGGTGCAGACCCTTTTGATGAATATCCTTTTCTTACCATTAAAGCACGAAGAGATTTAATCAAATGAAATGCTCTGTTCGTCAAACGAAAGGTTCAAGTTATAGGCATTCTGGACATCTTAATTGTTAGTAAGCTAATTAAGACGTCTCGCTCCAATAATTATATCTTTAACCACTCCATACACACATATAATTTGTGATATATATATATATATATATGTGTGTGTATATATATATATATATATATACATATATATATATACATATATATATATATATATATACATATATATATATATATATATATATATATACATATATATATATATACACACATATATATATATATATATATATATATATATATATATATATATATATATATATATATATATACATATATATATATATATATACATATATATATATACATATATATATATATATATATATATATATATATATATATATATATATATATATATATATATATATGGTTATGAATATAAAACCATAAACACAGTAATCAACCCGAAGGTCGGTTTAGTGGGTGATGGTAGAGTTCACCCAGTACTAAGCCAGACGGCGTGTGAAATCCACACATCAGGGTAAGGGGGCCAGTTCCTTTCCCTTTGCCGGTTATGGTTTCCCAGGAAGACCTGGTACCCGAAAAATCACATAGCTTGGGTGAAGCTGCAGGTGCCCAGAGTGCCTTGCCCGGGAATCGAAATATATACATATATATATATATATATATATATATATATATATACTATATATATATATATTGCTCTATATAAGGAAAAGGGATAGGAACACATATAAAGGACGAACACATAAGAGATAGGGAGGCGGAATTGAATAGATCACAAGCGCAAAAATATTTCCTTGACCGGAAATTGAACACCGGATCATTCCACTTGCCGGACGTATGCTGTAACTACTTGAGATATTGAGGAAAGGTAATTTACACTGAGATTTGTGGGTCTTTCATGCAACCAATTGTCCCATAAAGACTCGCAAATCTCTGTGTAAATAACTTTTCCTCGATAGCTCAAGTGGTTAAAGCATTGGCCTGGGAAGTGAAAAGATTAGTTGTTCAAGTTCCGGTCAAGGGAATAATTTTGCGCGTGTGATCTGCTCGATTCCGTCTTCCCCACCTCTCCTGTGTTGGTATTTTATGTGATCCTATCCCTTTTCCTGATATTCCCACCCTTAATCGCCATCTTTAATTTCCTTCCCAGCATTCCATCCACACCTCCCCTCCCCGCGCATACCCCTTTCCCCTCTCCACAGCAACAGCATATTTTCAGTCTCACTTGAAGAAGGCCTCTGAGAGGGCCAAAAGCTCGAACTATTTACCGTGTGAGTGTCCTTTTAAATGTTGATATTATATTTTTGTTCTATTTTGGCGTCCCATTATTGTGCTACTCGTGAGTTTTTCCGTACAATCGTTATACATATATATATATATATATATATATATATATATATATATATATATATACATACGAGGGTCATCCGGAAAGTAGTACCCGTTCGTGCCGCATGAAGTGCTGACGACGCGAGTAGCCGCTGGACGAGGTCAGATAGCTTCAGTGGCTTGTCTGCCTTCTCTGAGCCAAGTTGCGTGACGCTAGCATTGCCTGTGTTGTTTCTGTGATTGTTTACAATGTTTAAAAAAATTGAGAACGCCGCCAGTTGTGAAGTGAGGGCAGTGATTAAATTCCTCAATGCAAGAAACGTTCGCCCATGTGATATTCATCGCCAATTAAAGGAGGTGTATGGAGACAATGTAATGGACGAGTCGTCTGTTCGGCGGTGGTGTCGCAACTTCAACATGGGGAGGGGGAACACACACGACGATGAGCGTTCGGGGAGACCGTCTGTCATTACAGACCAACTGGTGAGCTCAGTTGACGAATTCGTGAGGAACGATCGGCGCGTCACAATTGATGACATCTGTGAGCATTTTCCCAATGTTTCTCGAACAATTGTTCATGAAATTGTTAAACACCATCTGCATTATGCAAAAATTTGTGCAAGATGGGTCCCTCGCGTATCTCAATGAGCTGGCGGCGAAGGACTATGCAGCAGGAATACAGAAACTTGTCACACGTTATGACAAATGCCTTAATTTGCTTGGAGATTATGTTGAGAAGTAGTTTAAAGTATTGTAAGTGTAAAGTCATTGTAAGAACATTTAAAATTTTAGGCAGGAATGACCTAGAATAAGTGATAATCATGTTGGTCTTAAGTAAATATTAAAAATGTGTGATTTCGCATGATCATATTTTCAATATTTCATATTTATCTCAGCAAAATGGGAAACACTGTTATTTGGGATCCTAAATCACAAATATCCAATCACATTCTTTCATTCTCTTGAAAAGGCTTCAAATTAGTCTCTCACTTATGTTTATGTCTGAGCAATGAAATCACTAAACACAGTGGGCATAGAAATTGTTAAAAATTTCATAATATTATCAGCCTGGGGTTGGAGAAGGAAGCTTTCCTGTGTAAAGTGGAACCTCGCTTAGTGAGCATAATTTGTTTTGGAATCTTACTCATTAATTGAAACAGTTTTCTCATATTAATTAATATATAAAATACAATAATACATTCCATGCTGAAAAAAATAAATTATGTACATGGTTTATTGAAAAAATTATTTATACATTGTTTAGGATCATGAATCATCTACATCTTTCCTTTTATCATGGAATGAAGCCAAGATAACCAAGTAACTGCTTCACCATGTCTCTCGCAACACTGCGGATGCCAAATCCTTCCTTAAACTACTTGAATTACCCACAGCTTCTCTCAAATATTTCTCCTTTGGCCATTGATGATCCTGGCGTAGAACTGAAAGAGGTCAGCAAAAATCACTTTTGTCTACTCACAAATGATATTAATGTCACCTTGCAATTGCTTTTTGGTTATCCATATGTGAACCAACCCCTCAACTTTGTCAAGAATATGTAACCTTTGCATAGGTATTCGTGTCACTCCCTTATCTCCTTAATCTTTATCTTTGTTCTCAAGGTAGTGCAAATCCTTTGTGTCAATCTGTGTGTGCGCCTGCTAGATCAGCCCCACACACTCCTTGTTCTCACTTCACAATGATTTTAATTTTCATTTCTATGGTAATTTTTTTCTCTGATAGCTGTCTTCTTGCGGCTTGTTTTTGGGGACATTTTTGCAAGAGTGATTAAAACATGCATAGAAATCACAAATAATATGTCTGAACACAAGTTGGGAAAAACGTGTGGTCACTAGCGGCACTTAAGATGCTAGCAGAATGAGTTATCTTCACAAATTGAAGCAGCAAGTACACAGTCGTTCCGGGAACTCCCCTCTCCCCATTACTGTGGAAGTATTGCTCGTTTAGAGAGTTTATTTTTTGCTCAATATGCAAATTACTGAGGAATATGTGAGGTGCTTGTTAAGCAAGGTTCCACTGCATTCGACTGTTTCGGGCTCAACTTTGTGGAAGTTCATGTTCATTAAATGAAGAACACAATGATCTACCTGATGATGATGCCCAAGCATTGAAACTAGTATTACCAAAATAAAGAAGAGTGGAAAAATACATTTTGTTCTTCATTTAATAAAGTTCCACTGTATTTCAAGGATTTTAAGTCCGTTGAATTGTATGGGTGTAACTTTGTAGGTGTCTAGTTTGTAGACCCACTCTGTGATTGATGCATCAGCCAACCCTGTCAGCAACACAAAGGCTAAATGATATTAAGTAATTACTTACATTGGATGACCACAAAGCCATTTACATGAAATAATAAACAGCAAGAGAACACAATATGTTTGCATTTATGCATTTGCATTTTATTGCTGTTCCAATTCTTGCATCAATATGTATTGAAGTTCTCCTGATGCAGCCGTGCAGTAAGCAACTACAATTGCATCAATCACAGCAACTGCTCCAGCCCAACGACCTAAGTGGTTGATTCATGCACCAAATGCTTTGAAGGGAGGCTGCACGAATGTCATAGCAATCTGTTATGCTCACGCCTCCTCCAAAGTGCTCGAAGCAAGATGTGTGCCCCAGTGCTTCATATTGTACTTCCATTTTTAATTTCTCAATTAGGCGTATTTGATGGATGGCTAGTGTGATAATTTTGGGGCTATGCGAAGAGATATACTACCTTGATCAAAAAGTTCCCGGAATAACCACCGTGTGGCGCTCCCATCGTTCCGATTTGAGTTCTGTTTTTTTTGTTAAATTGGTACATCTGTTGTTGATATTCCCTTTAAATCTTAGTGTCATAACTTGACATTTGCAAAAGTTACGTAGCCAAGATTACATCTATCTCTGTGTGTGTTGGCGATTTTTTACAATTGCAGAAATGGATTTAAATTTGCAACAACAAACTTGTATTAAATTTTGCGTAAAAAACGGATTTAGTGGTGCACGGACATTGGAAATGTTGGAAAAGTGTTTCGGCAACGATTCTCTAAAAAAAACGGTCGTTTACCAGTGGCACGAGCGGTTCAGAAGTGGTCGTGAGTCAATCGAAGATGATGAACGCAGTGGCAGACCATCGACATCGAAAGTCGGTGAAAAAATTGATAAAGTAAAAGAAATGTTGGTCAATAACCGCAAATTAACCATCAGAGAAATAGCGGAGGACTTGAACATTGCCTATGGATCCGCCCAAGGTTAATGATTTGGGTTTCCGTCGTGTAGCAGCAAAGTTGGTGCCAAAAGACCTCAATTTCATGCAAAAAAGAGACCGTGTTGACGTCGCAAAAGACATGATTTGCGAGGCTGAATCCGATCCCACATTCATCAAAAGGATCATTACTGGAGACGAGACGTGGGTTTATGAGTACGACACGCAATCCAGACATCAGGCAAGTGAATGGCGTTCACCAAATGAGCCGAGACCAAAAAAACCACGTCGTTTTCAGTCAAAAAAGAAGGCAATGCTGACGGTTTTCATGGATTACAACGGTGTAGTGCATCATGAATTTTTGCCAGAAGGCCAGACAGTAAACAAAGAGTATTATTTGGGCGTTATGAGACGTTTGCGTGAAGCAATTCGCCGAAAGAGACCAGAAATGTGGGCAGAAAACTCGTGGATTTTGCACCATGATAACGCACCGTCGCACAGTGCTATCATTATTCGTAATTTTTTGACGAAAAATGCAACAAATACCATCCAACAGCCACCGAATTCACCTGATTTGGCTCCCTGTGACTTCTTTCTGTTCAATCGAGTTAAAAAACCATTACGGGGAACGCGTTTTAGCAGCCGAGAGGAAGTAATGGAAAAATCGCAGGAAGCACTGATGGACATACCGAAAACCGAATATAAAAAATGTTTCGAGGATTGGATCAAGCGCTGGCATAAGTGTGTTGCAGTCGATGGGGATTACTTTGAAGGGGACAATATAGATTTAGATGAATAAACTTGTATTTTTAATTTTCTGAATAAATTCAGGGAAATTTTTGATCAAGGTAGTATATATATATATATATATATATATATATATATATATATATATATTGGTATATATTGTAGCCCTCACGAAAGTGTGCGAACGTGTTTAGTGTTTAGCGCGAATTACGAATTAGTGAAGGCTGATATCACTTCACAGATGCTCAGTGCCTTAGGGGATGACGCATGAGTTTTGGAGTCCTTGAGAGAAGTTTGCTAGATCTTCCGTCAGCATCTAAGATCATCCAAATGACTAAGTTGTCAATATTTAACATTCTAAATGTTGGTAAATGCCTTCAATTTTGCGTCCCTTGTGGACGTTTGCTGCCCCTAATGGAACATTTGGCTCACTGTGCTGCCTTTTCATAAATTCTTTAGCTGGTCCATTCCTCTCACAAATACAATTATGAAGAAAATAGATAGTAGACATGTTCATTTACCTCCTTGATCTTTTGTACGATAGAATTTTAACCTAATAATTGCCATAAGTAATTTTCATAAAACCTTGTAATTGCCACATTCAGTGCCGTCATACTCCGTAATTGGCTCGCCTTTTCTTACAAGCGTCTGGATCTAATTTCAAATATCGTCTACGATTCTTTGTATTGTACATACATTTTCTCACCATATTTATACCTATCACCATCCATGATGCTATATTATAATATATTATACATATTCTCCTGAGTAGAACGAATAAGAAAGAGAAAATACCACTCTTTAGAGTTTCCTCCACCGGTTCAGTTTTTCCATTTCTATCTTTTCAATGTCGCCCTATCGCTCAATTAGTTATTTATCGAAAACAATGCAGCAAAACATCGGAAAACGCCCGAAATAGTCGAGGAAACTAAGTAACAACAATCAGAAAATAGGCGTCAATAGAACTACAAGTATATCCTTCGAAATACCCACTGTCGGGTAATATATACGTACTGATAAACTGATGTGATATATAATGATTGAGTTTTATATTAAGAAATATTTCAGTTGTGAAGTAATGTAATTATCCTTGTTGTTTCGAATACCTGATGGTTTAGAATCTATTAATACCACCAGATGAGACCATTCTTATGTTCGAGTCCCAAATACAATTTCCTTGCTTCACCTACCACCGTTGAGTTTTAATAGTATGTTATTAGAATGAAGAATATGCAATATTTGCATCTTACCAAATGATCATAAATGCTGAAAACTTGGGAGGATTAAGCAATAGAAAAACGCCAGTTATAGTCTCCTTCAGCGGTTTGTACGAAGGTATGGAATCTAACGGGCAGTGTACACTTGTTAAGTACTCAATGTCTAGCACCCGTTTATGGACTTGTAAAAATCAAGAAAAACTCCTACTTCATCGTAACATGTTAGATATCTTCTCCAAGTCGCTCCTCGTGTCCTGCGGATTTTAAGTTGATGTCGATGGTTTGGCAGCGGATTTCATCTAGGACTCTGAATTCCATTACAATGAAAGCAGGCTTCAGTTTGGGACTGGATGATTGATAAAATCCCAAAATTATATCCCTATGAGTTGCCTACATTCTCTTGTAGTGCCATTTAGCTTTTTATTCCTTCCTTGCCTCTCTATTTTTTCAAATTAATTTGTTATAAGGGTCTGCTTACACATGGACTACACATCAATAGACTAATATATTTTCTAAAAATAATGATAAAATTGGATTGCTGAAACATTCCACTGCTAAATGCAAAAGAAAATTTGATTTGAATGCAGAAGTAAAAATAAATAAATTCACAGGGGATAACATGACATAAAATATCGCTGTGAATGCAACCTAAGCACCAGATATTACCCATGTAATAGCGTTTTAAGATTTACTTTGTTATTTGATATGTGTTTATGTATATTAAATAAATTTTCCCCGCTGAAAACGTTATCCTGAAAAATGAATATTTTGAAAAACAGAATCGCTAGATCTAAATTAAATTTTTTGACATTTGGGAATATTAATGCCTTCATTCACAAAAACTGGATCCATTAATTTGTTGTTCCCAAATGATTTGGTTTAACGTTAAACTTAGCTGGCTAATCATTACTTATTTCCAGGGGTTGCGTGGTTAATGAAACATAATAATGTGGACTCGTAAGGGTAAATTTGTTATCCCTTGGGTCTCAAATTTCCTCTTAAGGAGTCAAAAATGGTATTTGTGACTCCTCGGACTCAGAGGGAGATTTCAGAGGGACCATTGGTGATTCCCACCTCCCCCATTCACATGCCTAATCTACTTGTATGTTTAAATTTTTACGGTATTATTTTTGAGCGAAAATCGCTCCAGAAACTTTTCACTGGTCCTGACAACGGAATTTAGTGCTTGGAAAATCTAGAAGAGTCATGAGGATCTGTGACTAGCTTAAACAAATGATTCCGGACAGCAGAAAATACGTAAAATAACACAAATGTGCGAATGCATACGAAAATTACCTTCTCCTATGCTCTTTATTAGAAAGTGAATAGACTTCAAACAGGCAGTGTCCAATTAGTAATTCGCCCTGCTGTAGATCTTAAGCAAGGAATGTAAATTTTACGACTTGCTTTACCTAGACCCAAAAATGAAATTTCAAAATCGCCCTTTATTTTAGAAATTGACGTCAACGAGTCTGTACGGAAATTTTCAATTATATCAATAAGTCTCTCTCGACTTTCGTCTATTTCTGTTTATTACTCGAAACATTCCACTGTCATAAAAGAATAAAATTTCTATGCATTAACTCACATCGATCAACGTCGCCTCCATACTATATTTGCGCTTTTTAGTATTTTTTGCTTTGGCCTTTTCACCATTTTTAAAAATGAAGCTCAGGATATATAAATATACGGAAAATATCTAATTTCTGTCTCTAAAAACACTAATTTTTCTCAATATGCGTTCCGTGTATCTTCACCATTGCTAAATGAATATTTCGTTTGATGGAAAATAATTTTGTTTTAGTCATTGGGTCCATGTTAAGAATAAAGATGTGTCTTTTTTTGAAAATTGGAATTCTGCCTTCGCATTTTGAAGAATAAACATGGTGGAAAGAGTGTAAAAAATGGTAAAGAGAAACTAATTTATGCGAAATACGAAGGCCGCCAGAGGTAAAACGTAAAATGAACCGTGAATGGAACCGTGGGGATGACGACTATTCGAAACGACACGTGATGTTGCCAACGGCTCCTGATTCCTCGGAAATATACACTGCCAAATATTTCAGTCATCTTTGATCCATCAATTGTGGAATCGAACTGATCCATCAATAGATGGCTTCAGATACCTTTGCCAGTGGTAATCTGATTCATATTTCACTGCCAACCTCGCGTCATATGAAAACTCAGCCTCAAACCAGTAATTCCCATCAAACAGCTGTATTTGTGACATTGGAGGAGGCTGGCTTCCTTTATTATGGCTCCAAGTAATGCTAAATAAAATAAACGTCAGGTGTTACGTGCTCTGCATTATTAAAGAGAATTGGATTTTCTAAAATACACAAAGGTCAGTTCTATTGAATAATATATTTTCGATGGGTAATTCTGCACATAGATAATGGGTATTTTCTCAAACTCTGTGGATTCCGAATCCCTCACATTTCGACTGGTGATCACTTCTGTGAGTTTATACCAGGGAATTGTTCTTTAATAGCAAGTAAACCTTTAAATTATCTATCTATTTATATATGTAGACAGTTCTGAGGTTTTTGCCAACACATTTTGAAGGATAAATATGGTGAAAATTGGCGAAAAGAAAATTAAAAAAATTTGTCTTTTACGTAAATAACCCAATAATGGATGGCTATTAACACACATGTGTACACGCTTATTTAATCGTATGTACATGAATGCATGTTCATACACATAGTCTTGTGTTGATGTAATGGTCGAATCTGATTTGACTGTCTAATATATCACCAGTGTTCAACGAAATTGCGTCAAGGAACGCAAATTCATTAAATATTAGTGATTGTTGATTGTGATATTGATCTTGTGTTGGATTGTGAAGTGGCCGGGGTGGTGATTATCGCATTAGTGGTCCGTTTATTTCAATTACTGATGTTAATTTTGATATTTGTGAAATATGACTATTGCTCATTGGTTGCATATTTGAGTGTAACTCAAATTATTTGTACAATTATTTGTATATCTAGCAAAGTGGGGTTCAACGGTTGTTCTGACTAAAGGTAGTCTTGTATTAATTAATATGTTTGAAAATCTGGCCTTTATGAGCATTTAGTCAATTGTTTCAATGTTTTTTCAATTTGTTATCAATTGGGTCACCTAGTTTAATGGTTTTTTGATAAAATATAGAGTAGTATTTATTCTTCTTTTAGTCGGTAGTTAGAATTTTTATCAAAATATCTCTCCACGTTCTGCGTTCTTTCCACCAATCCGCGAATACCTTCAGAATTTCTTACGTGGTTGTTTTTCATTCTTTCCAATAAATACTGTTGAAATTTGCTCTAAAATTTTCTTCATTTCTTGCAAGATGATAAATTAATTGCGGAAAAATTACTTTCAGCCATTATTTTTTCTCTTAACGTGTTCAGGAAAATGTATCTTATAACAGCAATTTTTTCTTAATTTAAAATTTTAAGATATGCTAAATTTGCTTAAATTTTTTATTAATGTGGTTGAAGTTTGCTGAATTTCATCAAATTTGGGAGAAATTATTTTGATTTTTTCAGCATATCTTTAATGAACATGAATAATTTTCCGAGATCGCAAGTAAGTATGCGAGTGATGCGAGCATCTCTTTCGTTTCGTGTTCGCATAAATGATTCAAATGGTGATATCAACAAAATAAACACTCACTTCTGAATCTTGTCTTCGTCTAGGAACTTCGTGAATACTTACGGAGCACCTGAATAATGTACAATCAAAAATATATTCGTGCATGGGCGTACATTATAAATTGCACGCTTATATAAGATTCCTCTCAAAGACCGCATGCGATTTGATTCGTCTTTATGAGGCCTTCAAATTTTTACCGCTCATTGCATTCAGCGAGAAAGTGCGAAATCCCGATTGAGAAAGCACGAACTCTGTGTATGCATGGCGGTGTTGTTTCACCCGATGGAGGCCGTCGGATACCCGACTCTGCGGTTAAACATCCCTACAATTACGCTCAGAAAACATTTATGAATAAGACGTGGGCATACATGAGCACCCGAAATGAAATTGTTAAAAAAAAATTGAGAATAAACGGAGCGCTCACCGGGTGGCCATCCATGACGAAATGCACTCACTATAATTAATTGAGGCTCGAGTGACGCAGTTGTGTTGCAAGTGGAACTTTCTGAGTGCGGGACGGGAGGATTCCTTTTCGAAAGTTTCGTGCACACTCGAGGGGAGATGAGGGGCAGGCAGGACATCTCTCCCTCCCCACACCCCCTCTGCAACGCAAGGAACCACACCCACCCCCTCCTCCGCTCCCTCACGTCCCCGCTCACCCTTTCTTCCTGGTCCCCCCCCCCCCGCAACCCATATTCCTCCACTTACGGCGCCCCCCCCCCCTTTCCCGAATATTCTGAAGCTTCTCAGCCCAGTCTCCCCACCTCCCCTCCTCCATGGACCCTCCCGCCGTTCATTCATTGCACCCTTTCTCATCAGTATACACCGCTTTTGTAAAGCGGCTCCCATTATGTTCCGCGCTGTCTCATTTTCTTGTTTACCTGCCTCTGAACTTTTTCCCTCATCCTCTCCTGCCCACCCACCTCTTTCACATCTCTCGCTCTCCACTCTTCTTTCTCCCTCCTTAAGCCTCCTTGTTCCCTTTCCCTCCGTCCCATTTGCGAAATTATCCGTCTCTTGCTCTCCATCCCTCGCACTCCGCGAATTTTCAGCAAGGAAGATCGTGTGTTTTCAGGGAAATATTATTCCAAAGACCTCTCTCTCTCTCTTATACTTTTTTCCCTTGTTGAATGCCATGTCATTTGCATTTTCTCATTACGTGCCCTTCGTTTATTTTCGCCTCCCCATGCCCCACGTTCCCACCTCCCGCGGTTACTGGCTGCTTCCTTTTGATTACATTTCCTCGTCTCGTCATTGACGGCCCTAACTGACCCCATTGTCGAAGAACGGTGGTTTCGAAGCGAGTCGGTAATGAAGTCATTACAGACCTGTCTGGTGGCATGGAGAAGCATAGTATAATGTCCATTGGAGCAGTCGACCGATAAAAAATGAGTAATAGGTTATATAAGTCTGTGAGATGAAGTTGTGTACCATCACGTTACGACATTCGATGTGTTTCCTCCTGTCGTGAAATTTTGGATGCCTTCTGACTGCAAAGAGAGTATCATTTAGGCCAATACAGTCGACTCGAGGAGACACGCATTTCAATAGTTGTGAGTGCATATGGGGAACATTGATATCGGGCGTTGGGTTAAAGCGCATGTTCAATCAAAATTGTCCCTGAAGATATTTGCGTTAATTGAGTCGAAGCAAGTTATACTTGCGCTCTAGGACGTCAAGTGTAATTTGTTTTCAACATTGTATCCGTGCTCTTTGTTTCGAGCATGGCAAAGCGCTCCGCATTCAACCGCATCCCCAACTGGCCGTATTTGATGTGAAGGCTTAAAATTGGCAGATCGCTGTTTTTGACAGCGGTCCGTGACGTCTACTGCTCTTGACACGAAGCAGCGTCGACAGGAAATAATTTGGGCGGGTGAGAACAAATCAAATTGCCACAACTTTGCCGTGAGAGCTCCATCCTAAATTTGAGTCTTTTTGGTTAAAATTAATTCTAACACCGGCAAAATTAAAAAAAAATGAACCAAACAAGTTAGACGTTATTGGGATGATTTATCTGATTATTATAATTGAAGTCTGATATGACCACATGACGACGCTGTAGGTAATTTGTAGTCGGCTAAAAGTGTTATCAAATTAATGGTCTAAATAAGTAAAAGAAGTTCCCATAATTCTTGTTTGTTCTCCAATGTAGAGATTATGCATTTTAGTCTCATAATCTGGAGTATTATGACAATGAGTAGATTATACCAAATACTATTACTTTTTGGGTTAGAGTAGCTTCATTAAATTGGACACATTTGGCCCCTACGATATTATAAGAAAGCTATCTTAATCCTAATGGTTAACTCTCCCTGAACAATTTATCAAATTTTAAACATGAAATAAATACAATAAATAAATAAGTATTAAGATATATATATATATATATATATATATATATATATATATATATATATATAATTGGACAGCAACAAACAATATAGAAACATAAAAAGATCACTCACACGTTATTTCTTGATAATTTCGACGGAATTCTGTTCCGTCTTCATCGGAAGATAGAGAAGTAATATATAGTATTTATATATATATATATATATATATATATATATATATATATATACATATTTATTTATTGATATATACATTTATATATATACAATGGGCTGACACAATATAACACAAATAGAAAAGAATAGCAACATTTAAAAGAACACTCACACGGTACTGTGTGTGACTCACTTGAAGAAGGCCTCGAAGAGGGCCGAAAGCTCGAATAGTCTACCGTGTGAGTTTTCTTTTAAATGTTGCTATTCTTTTCTATTTGTGTTATATTGTGTCAGCCCATTATTGTGCCGCTCGTGAGTTTTTCCTTACAATCGTTATATATATATATATATATATATATATATATATATATATATATATATATATATATATATATATAATTATGCTGGTGATATTTTAACCGATACTGATTTCTCAGCTCAGATGCTCAAGAGGTGCGATCCAGTACCCCTTTAATGCTTCCCCGTCGAAAGAACTTCTCAATTTCCTCTCTCGCCCTCCGTTTCCATGTGATTTCTTTTAATTCAGTCCGCCCACTTACCATCTCGTTGATTATCATATTCAAATATTCATACCGTCTGCACCAATTATACGTATCACTGATTTCTTCAACTCTGATTTTTCTCACCGATCTTTCTACGTTAATTTGCAAAGTTTAGGATATCAGAGTGGTATAAGGTATGACTACCATCACTTGATTTCGCTTGAAAATAATCAGAGGAGGTTACTAAAACATTTCAATTAATCATCAGAATCAACAAATGCGGTTAGTAGTCGTAAGTACTCAAGTAAGTTCCTGTTCTAAGATATATTCCCCAAAACCAGGAATCCAGCTTGGTTCCCAAGGTGGAAAGAGCCTTTCATTCCTACTTCAATTCCGTATAAAATTTTTCACCACATTTTGCCTCGAGAAGACCAACGGAAAAAAGACTCCACTGGATTCAGCACCAAGCTTTGGGTCGTTTTCTTCCTTTCGCTGGAGTAAAAACTAACACAATAGTGGCCGTGCTTGACGACATATTTCTATTTTCAATAGCCTTAACTGCTATTGGCCTGTTTTCTTACCTACTGCATAGTTGCATGGCCATATTTTATCTGCTATCCTGGAGATGTTTCGTGATACTTAACTGTTATTCTAATATCTCTCCACTTTAGTGGCGTTTAGTAACTACGTGGAGAATAGTGTTGATGTGTGAAGAGAGGGGGATACGTGATAAGAACATTATTGCAATAGTAATAAAATAGACATAGAAATGACAAAGAGGGAGGGAACGCTGTTTTTTAAAACATTACATTTACGGAAATAGTAGATATTAGACGCGGAAACGTCGATGCTATAACTGAAAACGGTACAGAGAAAAGTTATTCGTCGTTGAAAACCATCATGATGATAAAGCAAGTGTCATGTTATTATCAAAGAATATAATCTTGAATTTTCACAAATGGGTCAAGGATACTTCCAGGTTATCAATTGGACAAGTTTATTTCATCCAACGATAACCCAACCCTGGAATATGTCGGGAGTTGATTCCATCGTAATGTTAAAGCGGGATGCCGCAAAACTTTTTTAAACCCTTTGAGAAAATAGTTACATCATAATCGCAATAAATCGCCAAGTTACGTAAACATTGTTTTCTTCCACATCTCTTTTTGAGACGTTTTTCCTTTATAGAAAATATCCTTGGTTAATGGTTTATTTGTGTGCTTTTTTTATTCACTCCAGTTTGTCTACCTGTGACTGTCTAAAGGTCCCCCGTATCTCAAATCTACAACTGCATTTCCTAAAATTTGGTATCCATCCAAAACTTAATATACGACATTCTAACCACGTATAATGAGAAAGAGAGACACAATGAGCGTAAGAATGATTTTTCTCTATGGGCGAGAAAGGATTGCTATGAAGATTCTTAGCTTTCAGAAGTAGGCTTTAAGAATAAAAATTGGGGAAGTGGGAAGTGAGGAGGGAAATTGGGTTAAAATGTTTCAATTGAAGTGTAACTTTCTTGAGATCCTTTTTTTAATAGTTTTTCGCATAGTATGGCATGTAAAACTCCTGAATCTTTAGTTAGACAATATGAGCGGAAAGTATTGAAAATACGACGCCTTTCTAAAAATAGAAGAAATTATAAATATATTGATTTATTTTTTCTGAAATTTTATAAATTTGATCAAAGCATTCTGTTGATCTAATGTTTATAGTTATATCTAGCCAGCTAAATTAATAAACTAAGACTTTAAAATGCTTTTTTTACAATTCCAAGTCATACATGATCCACATTGTACCTATTTGCATCCAGATGAAAAACTTATTTGTGCTTCGCTCTGGATAAAATTATATTCAGTGTTGCAATTGTCATTGAAATTCATGTGGAAAATCGTTCCTCCGTTTCGGGAAGTAACCTTAACTTTCACTTTATTTCCCATGTTCCAACACCTATGCGGTATATCTCTGGCACGGCTCAAGTGCCACAGGAATTCTTAACCTAATACTTAACACTTATCCATATGTTCAAACTTTCGTTTAAAAGTTTCTCAGAGGTTCTGCGTTTTTCCCCGTCGTTCCAACATCGTACTCATCCCTATTCTCAGCCCATACTCTCCTAATTTTCTCACACCATTAATTATGGTGCAAACTTTCCTACTCAGAACCTCCCAAATTGAAAAATTATTGATCGAACGTGACCTCGAAGGTTCTTAAAATTTTCAAATAAATGCAGGAATCTATGATGAACGTTTCCTCAGGGTAACGAGCAAGGTAACGTACTATTTTCGCAGTTTGTGGGAAATAAGGCTTCACTTGACGCTTCATATGTTGGTTGGAATTTCATTCTTTCATGATGTTTTAGTCTTTCTCGTATGATGAATCCTGTACAATTCAGGAATAAATGGTTATGTTATTGGGTAAAATGCGAAATTTGTCAAGAATCAACAACAAATCTTTAAAAAATTATTTAAAATGGGAAATGTGCACCGGGCGAAATGCCAAACGGATTTAAAAGATTAAAATGTAGCATGCGAATTTAAATGAACTCAAAGAAGCCGTCCGGAGAACCCTGCTTGTTAGTTTTCAACCGCGATTGTGAATTCTCAGCTCACCATGTTGAGGTGTGAGAGAGGAAGGAGTATGAGTCGAGTCGGGAATGAAAAATGTAACCTTTAAATGCGAAAACCTATAAATTAAAGGCACAAAGTGAGATAATTTTAAATCTGAATTAGTCGGTGCCAGGGAAAAAGAACCGCGCGAATATGAGAGATGGGTACGCGTGAGGGACGTATAAACTGAGTTTTACTGTAGTACTAAAACCTCTCCATTCGTCGATGTTCCTCCCCCCCCCAAACCCCACCCTACACCGCCAACCGGGGGCTCCCGCCCTTTCCCCGTCATATGCCCTCTCATCGCCGCGGCCTCCCCGGGTCAACCCCCCTTCCCCCATCCTCCCCCCTTTCAACCATCCCCCGTCACCCTCCCCCACCCACCGTCTCAAACGGCGAATTTTTTTCTGAATCGTGGAGAGAGAATATGGGAGAGACGAAATGGAGCGAAATTTCTGGTGCTCTCCCGAAATAAAAAGGTGCCTGGGGATACGCGTAGTTGAGTTAGAGACGCCGCTTTTAAAAAAATGAATGAATCGCTCCGAATAAGACCAAGTGCGGAAGGGGGAGAGGAATGGGTCACCCCGCCCACTCTCGGGGGGAATTGATCACGACGGGTGCGACTTGGGTGGTGGCGAGCGGGGGGCAGAAGGGGAGAGGCAGAGGGGGGGGTATCGCGTGCGCCTTCCTCCCTGGTCGTCTCCCACCCCCTCGCCCTAATCATTTTTAACCCGCCTGTTTTCACGAGCCGCTTAGACTTGCTTATCTCAGCCCTCGGAATGCTTCCCCCTTTCCAGATTAGGACCCTTACCCGCGAATTTGCACTCTTTTAATTTAATTTCCATGTGGCATAGTTAAAGCACTTAAAGGCCGGAAAATACCACCAATCATCGTATTTTACTAATGTCAGATAATAAAACGTTGCCTTTTTGTTATCATCAAAAGATATTCTTTAATTCATAAGTTTCTACCTTATTGGCGGCAGTAGTTGTTCTTTTTTATCGTAAGATTCTGAGTTTTTATGGATAATAATTTGTCTGTTAGAGGAGACCATCAGGTATTCCCATGGCCTCCTTCTTTCTGTAATCCCCTTGAGTCTTTCGGATCGCATTTTCTTGCACACCGATAGTCACATGACAGGATGTCCGTATTATACGCTCTCAACGTTTCACCATTTTACCTTGTCATCACGAATACTCAGAAAACGTATCCATAATATGGAAAAAATGGTATTGCGCTGTTGCCTCTATGAACTTAGTTTTGAATCTGCGTGCTATTGCTGGATAGTTATCTCAGCTTAGTACATATTCGTGTATTTGGGGGGGAATGGATTTTTTGAGCAACTATAGACCTTCCGCGTTTTCCTCTACTCAAACCTCCCGACTTGAACGCGAGCATAGTTTACGCTTTCCATGAATTAGTACAATATTAGTACCTATTTTATTTATTTCATAATTGACATATCTTGCGTATGTAGACTCGTTACACGAAATTTAATGTTTTACGGATGGATCTTTCGTTTTTTCTACTTGTAATTCTCCTCAGTTACTTAAATGGGTAGCTATCGATGGGTCATACTTATTGAAGGTATTTATATATTTCGTCAACATTTCCCTTGTTGAAGGTCAAATGGCTATGTAGCCTGGTACTTGTTACTACCTACGCATATTTTTTATGCATATAGGAATTCTTTTAAGCCAATGGCTCAAATAGAGTCCGTCCAACCTGAGATAGTCATCGTTAAGTATTAGCTATCAAAGTATTGCTTTCTATTAAGTATTTTAAAAAGATTCCTGGGGAGCTTTTCAATGTACGTGATTCAAATACTCTAAAATTGAGTCCTAATTGGTGAAAGTATATTTACCTGCATCAAACCACCTGTATTAGGATTTCATTTATTCAGATTGTCTTCATGCTTTCATAAAACTTCCCATTTGTTGAAGCTCATTACCTTTATTTCCTACTATTTAAATTTAACATTTAAATCCACTTATTAAATGTATAACAGGAGCCTGGAGGCTTCCATTTTACTAATAATAAGTGAATAATAATAATCATTACAATAGACAATAACATTCAGTGTAATAGGACACTGGACAATAGCAATAACAAATGGCCAATAACAAGCAGTATAATATGAGCCTGTAGGTCCCAATTATACTGACAGCAAGTAGGAGAAAGCGGAAGATAAGGCGAGATTCTTAAAGTGATAGGTGTCACTCGTAGGTGGGTTGCGACATGACCCATTTTCTGCATGTGAGAATTAGTCACATGAACTCTCAGCTTTCAAATTGCACAGTTACAAAAAACATTCGAGAAAGAGGAAGAAGGCTGGTCGTTAGCGACTCGAGATAGGGATTTTAGCCAAGAGCCACCGTTTTGCAATATCTCACCACGTAGACGCAGAGGAAGACCATGGGAAGATAATATACCTTCCAGTAATTATACGTTTTCGATTTTCATTTTTTTCCTTTTTCTCCCAGTATACCAAACGCTAGATCAATCTTATTTAGCAGCTCTAACTTTCCGCGGACGAGATTCGTGTAACGCTAGAAATTGGTGGATCATTTCTTTTTTGGCGAAGTAAAATATCGCCGTGAAGATATATCATTCAAGGGTGCTTTTTAAAACGGAGCTCAATTAAATGAGGAAAGAATACCTCTGCGGGCAATCCTTCTTTTCCCAAGGACAGCTCTCTCCCCAACAGTTGGTTAGTCAGTTAGTTAGTTAGTTAGCCCCCTCCGTACTCCTCCCTCCGCCCAGCCCCCGATGTTCCTCTCCGTTCCCCCGGCAACGAAGAAGGAGACTTGGGGAGGGGGTGGTCCTCTCCCCTTCGCCCCGGGCTTCCTCCTCCCTCCCTCATCTCCTTTCCGCTTCTTGCATCTTCGCTGTCATCCCCTTTTGTCCCGTTCCGGCTCCCCCGTTCGCACTTTCTTCCTTTTTCGCGTTCCCTTTCCGTCTCCGCGTACGCTATGCCAGTCGCTATTTTTTTATCCCTCTCTCCCAGCCTTCTTTCCTCCCTACCAATTCGCTTCCTCCCCTTCCGCCACGTCCCTTTGTCCCCTCGCTTCCTCCTCTCTGAATGCAGAAGAAGACATCCTCCGTCACTGTCTTCCTCCTCCCGTCGTCTGCTCTTGATCTTCTCCCTCCTCTTTCCCTTCCTCCCCCTCCCCCCTATCACACTCCCCTCCATCACTTTCCCTGCAGCCACAACTATTTTTTTTCATTCCCGTTTTTTCCTCCATTCTTTTCCGCTGTCTCCGGAAGCGTTAATCTGTTCCTTCGTCTATTTTTATTCGCACCGTTTATTCGAAGGGCCGTTTCTCTGGGAGAATGAGGAAAAATAGCTCTTGATCCCTGTGTCAGATTGTCTGTGTAAAAATATGCCCTTGACTCTGTTTTCCAACTCTAGTGGTAATGTAGCTAAACGTAATATAGTCAGGCATTAGAAATTGTTTTTTTATATTTTTAATGATGTAGACTTTAATAGAGCGCCGAGTAATGTACCTCCTTTAGTTACTGTGGATGCATCATTGTGATCATTTGTGAGCGGCTGGAGCTTGATGAAGCCCTCAATTTCCCTTCCGTCCTCCTCAGTCCACTCACTCGTCGCTAGATGTCCGTATTTCAGAAAGTAGAAATTAATTAATTTATTGAAAAATGAATCAATTTAATTTTTAGAATAGCATAAGAATACCATGTATTATTTTATGTGAGATGAAGTTGTGATTAAAATAATGTATTTTAATATTGCTGTTTCGCAAAAGGCCTTTCTTATGATTGTAGGAATCAAGCATTACGTATAAAGTATTCAAATTTTGGAAAATATGCGTTTTATGAATACTATAGTCGTTAATCTCGGTTTACAGGATTCATTAAACAAATAACTAAATCCATAGCCAGAGGGAAAGATCTTCGTGTGCCACAGCTGTAGAATTGAGTATTATGTTTATTTACCAAGAAAAGCTTTGATTGTGTCCTCTTGAGAGCTAAGAGGTTGATGATTTATAAAAATAATGCATATGTTAGGAACAAAAAAAAACAGAAGTTCAGAGGCGGCCTCAAAATTAATAAACAACTTTGAAAATCTCTCTGAATTTTTTTAAATTGCATACTTGCTTCAGCTTATTGTATCTTTCCAATTGGTCGTTTTTTGTACTCTACGCCCTAAGCTGACTCCGAGGATCGTAAGGGATACAAACGTACACAAAGTGAACGAACTGGACGAAATGCACGTGCAGTCTAGGTCAATCGACCACTCCCCGGCAATTCGTGGGTTCTACTGGCTGGTGCTCCATCCGGTTACTGCTTCGATGCCAAATTGAATCAAGCCATTCCCAGCTCCCGCAACAGTATCATTTCATTTACGTCGACAAATATCGTGTTGTATAATTAGCGTGCAGGAACTTGAGCGTTTCCTTTTCTGTTTTATAATTGCATGAGGAAATTGCATTACTGTTGACAATTCAAAATTCAATGCATTTTATAACAAATTTCTGTGGTTAATCAACCAACTTTTTGTTCAAAATAAAATGGTTATCTGTTTGTATTCCTTGGCTGCAGTGGATTAAATTATAATTTCGATTGATTATGTTTAGATTTGCTGCTAGGTATCGTTGTCACATTACAAATTTCTACCATACTCATTATTTTAATTGAGATACCGAAGCGTTCTTTTCTCTCTCGTTATTCCATGATCCGCACTCGATTATAAACACGCTTCCCCACATCTTTACGTACCGGATATGATGATTTATTGCCTCATTCATTTGTATTATATGCGTTAAATCTACTTTGGTTTCGCGTTTTACTTATCAGTTAACGATGTTTTAAGCACAAATGCTGCTGTTGAATATTATAATTTGCCTTCCGTATTTTTTTATATTCGTTTTTTGGGTAAGCTCTTGGAAAGTCAGTCTTATGTTATTATTTATTGTATTATCTTCATTCCCTCTGATATTTCTAGCCTCACTTTTACAAACTCGAAGAAAACGCCATGCAAAAATATTGCTGTAGACTTGTGAATTTCATATCATCTTGACCAAAAAATAGTGATCCACAGCCTTCTACACTTTACTTTGTTGAGTGCCGCCGTAAAAGCATACTCTTTGTGCATGTTTTTTTGTTGGAGAGGTATGTCGTTTCTTCGACCGTATCGCTGAAATATTATTTCCCTGTACGGTTATGGTTTGGTCACGGGGTACCTCCTCTTCCCAGGGCTCATTAAATTCAGTCAGCCATTCCTTCTTCCTCTTTTACCCCCCGCCCTAGCTCTCCCCCTCCCTATTCCTCCCCCCTTCATCCCCTCCTCTCCTCTCCCTCCCTCCTTCCACGGCCCTCCCCTCTGCTCCTCTCACCCCCGTCACACACCCTCTTCCTACTTGTCCTCCTCTACTTCCTTTCTCCCTCTCATTTCTCTTCTACGGTAACTCTTTCCCTGGAGGCAAGAAACCCTTAGAAATGTCAAGTCATCTTGAGGGTAAAATTTTTAAATGCCGATTTGGTAATTTCATACTTTCGGTGTGACCGAGATAATATGTTCGTATAATGGACAGCAATCTAAAAAGAAAACATAATTTTTTTCATGAGTAGTTGTTCACGTGCCTGTCTGATTGAGAATGAAGTATAACCGAGGCCGTATTATTTAACTCTAAATGTCTTGTAGTTAAAGTTTGTTGTTTGGTTCAGAAGTTGCTCGGAGACGTACAATTAACACTTCTTATGATATACACTTGTAAATGTCAAATTTTTTCGGGTTCATTGCTACCAGTAGTAGTCACTGTAGGACATAGAACCTGTTTTAAGGATTCCATATCAATGTCTAGCATTACCTCGAAATTAGTTAGTGTAAAATAATGAATGACAATGTCAAAACTTACCTAGGTGTCACGATAATCACTGATAAGGTTATACAAGGACAAGTACAAAAATTATTGGAGGCGATTACTATCATTCCAACATCACTCGTAAAATTTTCCTTAGACTACGACTGCTGAGTTTTAATTCAGAGGGGGAAATATTTTTATGTAAAAACTGCCATGAGGAAAAACTGATGGATTCTGTGGTTGACTCTGCTAACACTTTTTCTGGCACAGTGGATTTTTTTAATTATATGTTTTCAAATATGATGACAATACGGAAAGATACGAGTGTATTCCCTTTTCAGGTCTTGTCAGCGGAATTGATTATTTTTTAAATAAAGCAAATTGATAGCCATCTTTGAAAATTCATTAAGTCTAGTTGCTAGAACAAGTTCTACTTTTCAAGCAAACATTCGTGAAAACTCACAGTCCCTATTTTCTAAAGTGGTAAGTCCTAAATGTTCAACAGTAATTTTAATTAAAACCATTTAATATTTTTGTTTAATATGATATAATTCCGGACTTACTTTAAAGATCTGAATTAAGCAATAGATATTGGAGTATAAATTAGGTATGTATGTATATATGTATATATATGTGTGTGTGTATATATATATATATATACACATATATATACATATATATACCTTACATATATTAATATACATAAAAATTTAAACGGAGAAGCGAGATAGTGCTAGCGAGCCAAAGCACAAGGAAATACATACTATACCACATACCACCTTCCTCTAGGGAAAGAAGGAACTGGTTCGTCCACAGAAAATTCGGAGTATGTGTGAGTTTCTTTTGCATGTGTTTCTCTGTTTTTGTTCGCTAGCGCTATCTCGCGTATCCATTTAAATTAATATACACATCCGTTAGAATTTCCTTCAAGAGTGATAAGTGTAGCGTAAGATATAGTGTAAAAGACCTTCGGCGGCTGTAAAATTGGAAAATGATTTGCCCATAGAAGTGACCTTGGTTAGAAGGAAAAAATTCCAGACTATTCCAATGACAATTATTCTTCCCCTCCATTACTCACAATACGGAGTAGTCTGGTTTTAGCGAAAATGTATACTGTTCTAGAAAGAATATATAAATAGTATTATATGAGAATCAAACGTGAATGGGCCAGTAATTTCAAGTATGTTAATCCCGTCCCTTCCAAATTATCAAGCGTTCTACAATATAGATGGCAAAAACATATTTTCGGTGATTCATGGCCAATTTTTCAACGAAATGGTCTACTGCGCTTACCTTTCGCCGTAAATAACATACCTGTCATCTGATAAGAGCCATAGACAATTTTTAAAACTTTTGTTGGACAATTTTGGAGAAATAATAGTCCTGACTGAGGTATTGGGTCTCGAATGACCAACGAAAACGTTTCGTCCATACGCAGTCGAGGAATTCGTCCAGCAGTCGGAGTGTGTGTGTGTAGGGACGCACTTTCCCCCGGCCCCCTCCCTCCCTCCCTCCAACCGTCCCCCTCTCCCTAATCCCCATCCGCCGCCTCCTCTCCTCCATTCCCTCTTTCCCTCTCTTCCTTCGCCACCTCCATCCTCTCCCTCGTACGATAAGAAAGTAGTTTTTAGTGAGTGGGAACCTGGATTTGCAGTGGGATTATCTCTCTCTCTCTCTCTCTCTCTCTTTCATTCCCTCGCCTGCGGGCACATACGAAATGCTGGCCTCCGCTTCTTCCCCTACGTCTCCTTCTCTACCCTTCTCGTTCCTCCCCTTCTCTCCTCTCCCTCCATCCCTCTCAGCCTAACACATCCCTCCTTCGCTTCCCCGCATGCTGGAACCACAGCTGCCGTAGTTTTCTTCTTTCCAAAAGAAAGTAAGAATGGGGAAGATACAAGAGAGAAAGGGAGAGTGTATATATGTATGAATTGGTTTTGGCCAGAGTGAAGAGCGAGTGCGGGATGGGGTGGGGTGGCCTGAGAACTGGAGGCTTTGCCGTCTCTCTCTCTATCCATCGAGTGCAGTATCGAAGGGGGAAGGGTAGGACTACGGACGGTGGGATGGAGGGCGTGGAGGAAGGGGAGAGCTCTAGGAAGAGAGGGAAGGAGGTCTCTTCAAGACCCTGGCCTCGTAAGAACAAGAGGGGTTTTGGAGGGTAGGCGTGGGTGGGTTCCGAGACAAATTAGGATGTCCGAGGGTCGTAGGGTGGGCGGCGGGAGGTCGTAAGGCGGTCGCCCCATTGGCTCTGCCCTTACAGCAACGGCCCATCGCCTTCTTAAGTTGAAGGGATGTGGGATTGGTGAGGGTTTCCCGCACCCCTCCACATCCTTCACCACCCGTCCGACCTCTTTAACTCCCCGTCCCTCCTTGTCTCTCATTTCCTCCGTCTTTCCCTCTTTTCTTCCTCCTACTCTTTTTAAGTCTCGAGACTGGGAATGGGAGAGAAGTTTTAGCAAAGCGCTAAACTCCTCTCCTGGGTCCCGCAAGAAAACGGATGGGAGTCTCCCACACTCCTCTCTCTCTCTCTCTCCTCACTCTCCTCCCCCGAAGAAACATTCGATTCCCCCATTCCCTTCCGCCCCCCCCCCCAGCCGCCTCCATCTTTCGCCCCCGCGGCAAGAGATGGAATGCCGTGCGGGAGACGCAGCGTAATCCCGGTCTGCCACGGACGCATTTCGGCGTGGATTTCGTGCAGCGCAAAGCTGGGGGGGGGGGGGGGGTGGAGGGGAGGCTCTAGCAGGGGGAGGGTGAAGAGAGTGTGTCTGACTTTGGGGTGCGAGTGTGCCCGGCCTGCGTATTGCCCTTCCCTCACCGCCGTTGTTCATACTCATTCCGAAAGAGGAGGACCACGTCTCACATTCCGCGGAGATGGAGGAAATAAGGAGGCGGAGGGTGGCATTTTTGCCTTAATAAAACCAGGTGCGCTCATTACAGTCAGTCTCTCCCTCAGTTCCACGCCCCACCATCTCGTTCCTTCCGCCCTTCGCCATCATTCGCCGACTCACCGTTCCGCGTTCTCCACCAAATCGACGAAAGAAGGCTGGAATTTATTTATGGTCATTCAGCTTCGTTTCGTTATTAAATCTTTCGGCTATCTCGCGCAGTCTTGGTGGGTGAACTCGTTGGTTGTTGAAGTAATATTCTGTTCTTAGTCTAAGCATCTCGGAGGGCCATCCTTAAATTATGTCAGGGTTTTTTTATCATTACGTGAAACCCTCCAACCCTCTTTGTTTCAGCGCACGCTCCTAAATTTCACCCTCTAATGAATCGTCACATCAGATTTACCAAGTCTCCTTATATTTTTTCCCCTCTTGTGTGTCGGCAGAAATGTAATACGTTTAATTTTACGTTAGCATTTCTTGCCCCTTACCCTTGATAAACTTGGCAAACTCCCTCCCTGTTCACTCAAGGTGTCCGACATGAAATATTAGTGACCCTTGGTTAACTCTCAGCCTGCTGCAGTTCTAAGAAAACGTCCTGGAACAGAGGTGAAAGCAGTCTTGCATATTGCCTGGTTTTGAAGAAAAATGCGGGTAGAACAACGAATGGTGAAAGCCAACGAAATGAGATGCTCTGGGCTAAATATGTAATAAAAAGTTTGAAACAATTAGTGCATAAAATGGGATGAAGTACATTCTAAAAATAAAAATAGCATACCATGAATAATGGACTAGTGCTAAATTTGAGAAAGCGGTTATAGTATTAAATTCCTAAAAAAATCAGGTTTATCTAAATGAAAATATATATCCTAAATTACGACTGAAAGGACTGATTATTGTTTTAAACTTTTCGTTTTTTCTTAGTGTAATGAACTCTTTTCTCAATTTGTATTTATATGTATTCATTACTGCAGTTAAAGTGATACCTCTGCCTTAGTTATTTTCCTTATTTTCCCAACTACATACTTGTAAATGACATCCACCCTACCCCTGATTAGCTACATTTTTTTGATTGTGATTTTATCCAATTTTTCAATATAGGTTTTATCAATGATGAAAAAATTCTTGTTCAAAGTGTGAAGGCAATGCTAAATAATATGAGAAAACTTTTCTTTATAGAGAAAACCTAATTTCCCACTTGATACCATAAATTTCACTAACGAAAATCAGAGGGAAAATCAGAATAATCTTTAATTATTATTTCCAAATTATTGCATCATTGTTTCATTGTTATTTAGAATGAGGATAACATTTTAGTATCTCTAATTGGCTCTTCTTTTGTTAGTAATTTGCGTTACCATGGTTTATTGCGACAATAAAGAATTTATATTACTCTTTTGAAACCCGCATACCACCTCACGTAAAAGGAATTCCATCCGAAGTTCTTGAATGTTTTCACGTATTATTACAGATTTTATTGGCCATCAAAGTATGCTGCATCCTGCATTTTGGGAAACCAAAGCAACTTTCTATATTAACATGAGAGGGTAACAGGATGAAAACGAAATTTATTGTCCGGGCAAACCGAGTCAAGCCGCGTTAAATGAAAATGTTTATCTCCCATTATAAAGTTGGCATTTTACTGCGCCAAATCTCAGATCCTTGATCATATCTGACTGACTCTTCTTCTTCTCCGGATTAGGTGATTTGCTCCAACTCCACCCCCCCCCCCCCCACCTCCGCCCCACCCCCAACGCCTCCCCCACACCCCTTTAAAGCTCACCGTGGTCTTGAGAGGAAAAAAAATGAAACAAAAGAGTTTGCTTCCTCATTTGCAGACTTGTTCCCATTTTATTAGCGGAATAGACGATAAATTCGCCCTCCCTTTTGCGCCATATCGATTTGCATCGAGAGCAACATGGAGGAGAGAATTTTGGACGAGGCAAAAAGGTTTCACGGCGGATTTTAATGGGTTGTCGGCGCAGATCGTGGGAGCGGCGTCGCCGCTTCCCTCACGAGGGAAGTGGAAACGGTGGCGCGAGTACACACACACACACGCGCAAACACACAAGACGTCTCGACGTGCTTAAGTAAAACTGAAAAATAGCGGAGAAAGAGGAAGTAATAATAAAGAGGATGGAGGCGATAAAGGAGAAACAAAAAAAATTAAAAGTATAAAAAGGAGTGATGTGTTCTTTCTTTATTTGACGCCCCATAAAGTGTAAAACTGAAGCCGTAAAAATATCTTGTAAAGATCCCCCCGCGACGAGTATTTGAGCGATGCTTAAATTCCCACTATCGCCCGGCGGCGTTAAAAGTGGGCGGGAGGAGGGCCCTGGCAGCGAT
Source organism: Hetaerina americana (assembly GCF_022747635.1). Taxonomy (NCBI): domain Eukaryota; kingdom Metazoa; phylum Arthropoda; class Insecta; order Odonata; family Calopterygidae; genus Hetaerina; species Hetaerina americana. The sequence goes on along the minus strand of NW_027286069.1, from coordinate 6,818,876 downwards.
GATGGCTCTTAAGAGGTGAGGGCCGGCGACGTTAAAAAGGGGAAAGCGACCGCGGAAAGAATACCTTTCTCGCCGCATCAATGTTGATATATACTATATAAAGTCATCCCGAAGGACTCTCCTCCACGTGCTAGTACACTGACGCAGACACATAAACCGGATCGTGCCACGGGCACAGGCCAACGTATGGACCCTCACGATGGGACAAAACTACAGTTATGGTGCGAAAGAGAGAGGGAGAGGAGAGAAGGGGTGGGGGGGAAGGGTCGGAGGAAAAGAATGTGCGAAGCAGTCAAGAGAGTGAGAAATAGAAGGAGAGAGAAAAAAGAAAACATAAATAAAAGATGTGTGTGTGCGGTTTTTCTTTTCTTATATTTCACCCCCCTCCCGTATCTCGTTTTTTCCCTCCACTTCTCCCCTTTTTTCCGCGTCATCTCTCCTCTCCAACTGCTTTATCTTTCCCGAGGAGAGAGAGAGAGCACGGCCTTCGCCTCCACACGCACCCCCTCTTTCCCACCTCACCCCAAACTCCGCCCCCTCGAGAGATGTCTTCTATATCTTCTTCTTCCACCCCCACACCAACCCACCCCTACCCGCTCCCCTCCCCCCGGATACCAACCCTTATCCCTATCCACTCTCTCGAACTTCTCCTCCAACCCATCCTCCCCCACCGCATCCCCCTCCTCCTTTCCCGTGACGTCACTTTGGCTCCCTCCACCACTCCGTCATCCCCATAAAACCATTCTTCTTGCCCTCTCGCACCACACGCACCAGGGCACGCACCAACACACGCACGCAATGCACACACACACAAACAGGGGGGCGCACACAAAAGACAAGCAGACTGACACAAAGCACTCGCACCGCTATATGTATCTTCGCCATTGACCCACCCTCCCCCGAGCAACCCCATCCCTTTCCTTCCCCCCTCCCCCGCCCCGGCATTCTTTATCTCTCCTTTCCACCACATCCCTCCCGTGTGGGAAACCACCACCCTCTCCTTCCTCCCTCACTCTCACCTCTCCCTCACTCCCTCCCTCCTCCTTCGCCCACCCCTCCAGCCCCCCTCACCCTCATCCCCGCACCCCCTGATTCACGGGACGCCCTCTCCACCCCCTCCCCTGAAATGACCGAGTGTACACCCACGCCATCTCCCCCGCACGCACGCACACAATTTCTCGCGCCGCCTCCCCCTCCCCCATTCGACTGGTCACCACCGCCCCTCTCTCCCTCCCCTCGCCCCCCTAAGCTGCTTCCCTTTATTCATTCAGCCATCGTGACTCGCCTTCGCGCGATTTGTTATCCTCGCGAAAGAGATGAAGTTGGAAAACAAGGCGGCAGCCTCCAGGGAGTGGATATTACCTGATATGGTTAGCAATCCGCCATATTGGCGAAGTACTGTATAAACGGGGAGGTTTTCGCATTGCAAAAACAGCACAGCAGCAATGTAAATCATTTTTTTCTAGTACTCCGATCGTCGAGGTCAATTCTTACTGATGTGCACGGTATGAAATCGCAACGTGGTAGTTAATCTTCGGGTAGAGATTCGAACACGCGATCTCCAAATTAGTCGATGGGGTACGATCTACATGACTGATACATACAATGGCAGAGCCTAAACAAATCCGAGATCAATTGGTACTTTGTGCTTTCTATGTTTCGACATTTATCGGAAGCATTTTTTCTCTCAATTACTACATGGAAGGATGATATGTTCCGGAAAAGATGGTTTTGAGTGCCATGAACGGAGGACTGATATATCCGCTGGGGAATGGAGAACGTGGGAGCTCTTTATTTTTAAGGAATGAACGTTCGGTGTATTTTTTTTTCTTTTCTCGTTCTGTGGAGGTTTATTTTTCCTTCCTTTCAGAAAGAAGGTCGCAAAAATATTTTATTACAGATTCGCTAACGTCCCAAGGGATTATTGTCTTCCCCAACCGCTACTGTGAATTCTTCATCGTTTCCGTTGCTTCCTCAACGAGTATCGTATCCCTCTTTGCACGACGTCGTGCGATTCTTATACCTCGAAACCCATTTTAGCATTGCGTTGTATTATATCTTAGATATTTCCAGAAAATAGGCAATTTTATCCATCGGAGTTTTTTTTACTGCCGACCTCCATGAATACTGTATCATGTCATTTCAATAGCAATGAAATACTGTACCGACGACAATTTGTCTCCGCTTCTCGAAATTGAGGTAAGTAAAGAATTACTCTAGAACCCTGGGCTTGCCTCATTGCAACGACGCCGCTGCAGTGTAACCGAGCTGGTCTATTCATGGGGTCTTGAGTGACCGCTGCCGATCTGACGACTTGCTCCCAAATGTCTCTCTCCGCGTACCTTTTCGCCAAACCCTAAACACGGCTCTCATTCTCTTCCCTGGCCTAGGCACGCCCCCCTTAGGTGTCGTTTTCCTCACGCTTCCAATTCCATCACACGTATTCCTTGTGAAAAAGATATCTCCGAACACAAATTATCATTGGCACTCTTTATCTAATCACTTCCCTGAAATCGGTACAATGAACATATGGATGTTTTATGTTCACACGAATAAGTTTATCTGATTTTCCCTCCGTTATTATTTCCACTGGTAAAGTGCCTTTTCTATAACCCTAGTCCCTTGGTCTGCATATGTTCAGGTTTTAGTCCGTATCTATCAACATTAGCCTCGTGTGCACTTTAATTTATTCAAAAATTAATTTACGAGCCAGGCCGTCCGTCGGTTTGTTTTAATTTTTTAAGATATTTTTTATATTACATAGATTGTGGGTCGTGGTAGTCCAGGGGGTAGAGCGTTGGACTACTGACCGGAGGGTCCCGGGTTTGATTCCCAGGCAAGTCACTTGGCACCTGCAGCTCCACCCAAGCTATGTTATTTTTCGGGTACCAGATATTCCTTGGAAACCATAACAGGCACAGGGAAAGGAACTGGCCCCCCTACCCTGATGTGTGAATTTCACCCATCTTCGGGCTTAGTACTGGGTGAATTCTACCATCACCTACCAAACCGACCTTCCGGTTGATTACTATCTTTATGGTTTTTATTGCATAAATTGCTTACACTATATAAATTGTAACATTGTCTTAATTAAACTATGTAATTTTGTCGCAGGTGCATGCAGATTACTACCTAGGTTGGTAACATTTGATTTCAATTGGACATATTGATCAAATACTATCTTTGCTATAATAAACTTTAATGCAATATATTAATGATACGACAAACGAAAAAAATGGCATTTATTAATGGAACTTAATCACCAATTCATTTAATAAAAACTAATTTAAAAAACGATATATCGCTGTCTATAGTTTTGTTGGGAAAAGTAAACACAAAAAGCTATGGAAAAAATTCCGATTTCAGTGGATGATTCAAACAGCATTAGGGGTGTAAGCGATTCTATAAGGGGGGATCGAGATGGTGCGGGGGCTAACGTATGGCTTCCCACCCTGAGGGCGCGGGTTCAAATCCCGGCGGTGTTGAATATTTTTCAGAGGTATCTCGATCCCTACTTGAGGTGCTTTGTGGAGGGCACTTTGAGTGAGTACGCCGTCCGTCGGATGGGACTTTAAACTGCGGACCCCTTGGCGCCCCATCCCCTATGGCGCAAATGACCTTAGCTGTCGGTCGCCTCCCCTCAAAACTACTACTACTCCGATTCTATAAGGCCACTAGAAATGCTTAGGGCTATAGTTAGTTCATGAGAGTAGAGCAGAGAATAATGGCAAATCAACACGAGGATTGATAGCTTTAATGGTGGTGATGAAGGCGTGTGCGGTATATTTAGCAGGAGTGCTGTGCTTGTGTCCTCTTAGACGAGTTTCCCCGAATACCCTGGCGTGGCGCGAACCACGGAGCGGCATTTCCGGCAACTCGCGGGACAACGGGTCACGTCCCCGCTCTCGGGGCGCGTGTTCGCGGAAGGGGGTCTCGAAAGAGGGGCCAGGCGCCCCCGTGTCGCAGTAATATATGCACAGGCGTCGTCCGCTGGAGAACATGTCGTACAAACGACCTAAAACAGTCCCCTTGCCCATTGGAATCCTGCAACACCCCCCACCTCCCTTCCACCCCATTCCTCTCCCTTTCCCCCCGACCCCGTCACGCCGCGGGCCCCTTCATTCATGCCCCCATCCCCCCGGAACCACTCGCCATCCCCCCCGGCGGGACTTTTTTTTCCTCCTCGTCATCCATCTCACCCCCCTCTTCCTCCCCACCGCGCTAACCCCTCTCCCCCTCCCATCTGCTCTCCCTCTCAACCACCCCCCCTCTCGGACGCTTTTTAAAGCGGCGGGTAGGTGACACGCCACCCACCGACCCACGCATTAGCCCGTCTCCCCCTCCATTCCCCCTCTGTGCCCCCACCCCCCGCACCCACCCCACCTCGCCTTTGCCCCGTGGGTCCCTCCCCAAAGTGACTCTTATCTCGCCACCCTGAGTACCTAATGCATGTGAGGAGGTCTCTCTCTCACCCTTGCTCTCTCTCTCTCTTTCGACTTCCATGTTGTTTTTAACGACGGCCGTTTCCCTCATCAATACCTTTCAGAAAGGCGTGGAAATACGGGGGTTCTTTTGTGTCGAATGTCACCTTACTAACTGGATACTTCTGTAATCTTGGGACTCTATCTAAACCTAAGACCTATTTCATTATTAAGCATCTTATTCTACTCATTTTTTTTATTTTCACTTTCTTGGAGAAAAATTAATTTGATTTGTCCATGATTTATGCTGATTTACGTTCACATTTTCACAGTGACTAAAAGGAGGGCGAATGAGATGGCGAGATTTTTTTACCCTGCTCAATAGATGGGATATGTTGCAACGTGGATTTTAATGCTTTTATTGTAAAGCTAATGTGTTAGGTTCGCGTTCCATTTGGAGTAATTCAAAATTAATAAAGGTTGGAGAGGATACCCTTCACCAGTTTATCTAAACGCAATAAATGTTTCAACGATGCCTAGGCATTGTCACCTGGTGTTGATGTCTAGGTCTTTAAGCGTACTTTCTGCTTAAATAAATAAGGGAACCGTACCATATTCTGTATTTCTACATCATACTTAACGCGGCAGAATTAACTGGAAACAGCTGTTTTGAGTTTTGATTTCAGACCCAGCCTTAATTCAGAATTTATTCATTTGCTGTTCCTTGCTTCGATACATCAGGTAGAGAGTCTCTAGGCCCTAACATTCTTAATAATCACCGATAGAAATACATTTTGCAAATATTTCGCAGCAAAAGTTACATAATACAACCTTAAAACGTTATTTTCGGGCAAGCTTCTCTGGGCACCGTCGGCTTCAACTGCGCTGTGTGATTTTCCGGGTAGCAAGACTTCCTGGGAAACCATATCCAGCACTGGGAAAGGATCTGGACCCCCTGCTCTGATGTTTGAATTTCACCCTCCTTTGTGCTTAGTAATGGGTGAACTCTGTCATCAACTACTAAATCAGCCATCGGTTTGATTACTATGGTTATCGTTATGCATATGTATGTATATATATATATATATATATATATATATATATATATATATATATATATATATATATATATATATATATATATATAGTCCTGTCCCTCTCTTCCTTGATAAAGGTGGTCACGACCACCGAAAATTCGAAAAATAGTGAGTCCCTTTTTGTGTGTTTCTGTGTGTTTTTGTCTGTGTCCACTAGTGCTAAGTGTTATACATTATATAAATATATATATTATATATATATATATATATATATATATAATATATATATATATATATGTATATGATTAAGTCCATGGAAATGCTATCATTTGACACCAGTTTATAGAAATTTAACGTGATGCACCAAGTTGTATACTAAATCTTTTTTCCATATTTCTGAATTATTTTGAAAAAGTTGCGACATTTCTTAGTTCCAGAGGGTAACAATATATATGGTATCAAATCACTTTTCAAATTATGTCAAATCGTTTGGAGACAAATAAATACGCCAGATTGTTGAAACTGTAGTCATAAGACTGTAAGAGAGCATTCGATCTCTGCTGATTCTCTAGGTAGCTTCGATCGCTTCTCCTACGCTAGTCTAGTTCTTGCCGGAAACGTGGGGAGATCCCCTATTTGAAAGGACCCCGCCCTTGGCACGTCGACAAGAAAAGTTCTGGGTAAAGTGAAAGTTTTCACTGAAAGAGGATTTTTCAAGGATATTTCCAACCATTGAATACTTGCGTAGGATTTATGTATTTAAGAGTTGATGGAAGATGTGATCTTAAAAAAGGCACAACACCTATTGACAATATTCTTGAAAGTTATTCGGCATGTGAAATAGGAATTTATGAATATTCAATACCGGATAAGAAATCACGAAGATTCTGTCCAATACATTGCCAAACTTATTAAGCATTACTGGGTTTCCTTCCGGCTGTGTCTTGTATTTTAGCTCTTTCCCTGTCTTCAGCGAGGCGCGCGTGTATAATTCATACGGTGTCTATCTTTTGTAAAAATACCTTCTGAAAACAATTAAACGAATTTATCAATTATTTATTAATTTGATTAGAATTAAGAGGTGTGACATACAATCAATAATGGAACATTATGTTACTCATTAGTGATGCCAAAGTGATTAGGTATCCACTTATCCCCTTCAGTTACTACCTCAAGAGAGTGAGAAACCACATGGAAGAGGGCTCCGTGTTGACATTCAATGGCAGTCAATTATGCATAAAAATAGAAATTAACATTAATACACTTCATGGTTAAAGTGAGTTCCCCTGGCATGGAATAATAATTAATCAACGGCTGAATCAGGTACGAAGCATTTTCACTGTATTAATGAATACCGCTTGGGAAAGATATTCTCTCTTCCTTGGGTATCGGTTTCCTAATGTCGTTTAGACAAAAATAAATTTGATGTAAATATAAGCTTGGAGACCCGTACTTACACTTTAAAAAAAACGGAGGACGTGCCGCAGGTTCAACGGTGATACATTAAGTTGCCTACTCACTCATCCGCGTCGAGCAGAGTTATCGATTCGATTCACGGTTACGGCGAACTTTACTCTAGATATTTCAGATCATGCAGTTGGCGCGGGAAAAAATTCGTCGAAAGGCTTTTGGAGAGGTCTTCCTAGAAAAAATAAGAAGGAAAACCCTCGTGAGTTATTCGTTGGGAGAGCGAGGCTTTAATGCTTGACGCCGCCGATATTCCCGCTCTCCGCCTGCGTGAAACACTTTAGCGTCGTTGAGTGTTTGGACGACACTTTTTTCTAAATTAAACCCATAAAAAAGATATATATGTATATGCATACACAAATGAGGACCAAACGTGTAAAGATGGAAGAAATAACACTCCGGCCCCGTTTACTTTGCACACAATGTTTCGACAGCGGGGCGTTGTCGACGTTTTTTGGGGACGGAAGTAAAATGATCGAGCGTTCTCTCCTCTCCTTTTGCGGCGCGTTCTCCTCCAGAGGACCCCGAAGATGACCCAGCACGGAGAAAGTGGGGTCGCTCCAGGTGGAAAAAAACGACGACGGAGTGGTCGAAAAAAGTACCCAAAGTTTCTTTCGCATTCTCCATTCTGTTGCTGTTTATTTTGTAGAGGGGGGCAGAGTGGAGACGTCGTGGGGGTTGGGGAGGAGGGGGCGTTCCTGGAACAGGAACCGCGCACTTCCCGAGTTCCCACAGGGAGGAGGGAAAAAAATGCTCCCCTCGATCGATCCCTTATCCCGCCGTACCCCTCCCCCCCCGCTCTCCCTCACTTCTCTCCTCCCCCTTCCATCCCTCCAGCCCCCCTCTTCGTTTCCCCCACCCCTTTCGCATCTACCATTCCTTCCTCCTCCATCTTTTCCCGCCACTCTCGAGAGGGAAGGACCATAATCTCAATTTCGCTCAAATATAGCCGTTTATCTTTTTGTAGGTCCGTCTCGCGCGCTTCCATTTTCATCGCGTCCCCCTATCACCTTACCCCTCCCCTGCCATCCCTGCCCCAAGACAGGAATGTGCACGTTACCACGCAACCTTCGTCTCTCCTTCTGTTTTCTCGAAGAGACACGACGCAAAAAATATGACGCTATTGACAGCTTCGGTTCCTTCTCGTCATTTCCTCTTAAGAGTCACAGGTTCCACCTTCTTCCCCAGTCGCCTCGGGGCTCCACACGCTTTACTCTGGATCCAGCCTCCCTCCCTCCGTTGAATTAAACCCATCCTCCCGCACCATTAGGTAGCCACGCTCATAATCCGGGAGCCTCGATTGACTAATGATCGCCACCCGATCTTTTAAACTTTAATCTGGTGTAATTAATCGTTTCATTTGAGGGAAATTTCGACTAGAATCAATCCAACTTGGTTCTAACATGGGTCCTGTTGAAACGTATTAGCCAACAAGAGTTGAGGCTACAGTTGTGGTTCTTTAAAATACATGTTGACACTCGGCAGGTCTTACCCAAAAACTGTGAGGATATTATGTTAAGTTTAGCAGGGCGGAAAAGTCGTCTGTGAATATTTCGAAGATATAAAGCATATGAAACTGAAGAATAAAAGTTTTCTTCCGTGTTTCTTTAGAAGTGCTATATTTAACATGATCCCGTCCGTGATCACTACTTAGAATTCAATCTAAAATCCATCTAATCTGCCGCTGTGAGATTTATTTCTGAATGGATAAATCTATTTGTAAATTATAAGCAAAGTAGTAATGCTCTCTAATTCTTCTGATAGATAGATTAAAATAACATAGCATCAGCTTGTACTGTACACTTGAACAGCTATAATTGATCTATTTAGTAGTTAATGTCATTTCATCCTGGTGAAGGTTGTATTCTTATTAGTTAATCCGATCAAATCTATGTTTAAAAGTTGAGAATTACCTTGTGGTCTAGAGCAAAATGCGTGAAAAAGGCATTCTTTAAAAAAACCGGCTTCAATAGTCTTAAATATTGGTGATAATATTTTTTTTTAACTTAGACATTTTTACTCAAAATTAATATTATCTCCTTTATTTTTTAAGATATTAATTCCTTAAATACTTCCATTGAAATTTTACTTTGCATCTCCGTAGTCTCTGAGCATGACTTCATGGAATTCCTCTCATCGCAATTTCCTTAATGAAGAAACACTTACTCAAATTGAACACCCATAGTTTTCTCTAGAAGGAATTTTGTGGAAAACGCAAAATGTTTAAAGATCGGAAAATATCAACTCGCCCTCTTCCATCATGAGGAACTTTGGCACTTCGTTTAATCAAAAAATATTCTGACTAGAATTGCTACTTCTCAAATATTTTCCCATGAATCAATGTAGGTTAAACATTGGAATTATCCTATCAATAAAGTGGACCTTTTCGGCAGCTGAACTATATATGAACAACTCCATGGAAGATGTTCTTTTCTTATATATACCTAAATACTGTCTCGGAATTTTTCAAAAATTATTTCTCATCACGGCTAATGAAAATAACGCTTGTTTAGCAGAAGAGGGGAAATCACATTTCGGGGCCTTCGTTGGAGCTGATTGGGTGTTTTCAAGAGGATTCACGTTATTTTAACTTTAAAACCGATCGTTCTGCATCCCCAGGAATGTGGCGCACTCCGCCTTTCCAATGCTCCCCCCGTATCTCATCAGAGTGTGAGCCTGCATTCGCGTTCACTTTATCGGATGCAAGGAAACTCTCAGAGGAGAGAACATTTCACGTAGATGTAGCAAAGGCTTTCAGATACACTCCAGGAAATAAAAGAAATGTTTCTACCTCTTCGACTCCGCTCCGCCGTCCTACAGGAAAGCGCATCAAGTGCTTTCTATTGGGAAAAAATATTCAAATGCAATTATGTAAACACCTACGGCAACTCAAGGTCAAATTTTCATTTCAATTTCCAAATTTAAATATTGCTTAATTTGAGTGTCGTTAATGGTAACGAGAGTAACAATAAGGCTTGTAATTTATAATGTACATCATTATAATGGTCGAAGCAGTTTTTTTATAGCAGGATAGAACCCCTCCGTAATCTGTTCTCTTGCCTCCTAATCCATTAATTTCTTTAAATTATTTTCATCAGCGTATCTTCTGATTCACAATGTCATCTTATATAGTAGGATTTCCTTGTACCAGGCATAATGTTCTTTCGTTCAAGTTTTATGTTTCTCTGTCAATACATTGAATTAATGATCACCCAATTTCCATGTTTTCTCCATCTTCACTCTGAAGCTTTCAGGCAGGTCATATTTTTACATATTCTGCACAATTTATCCTTATCAGAAATATTGTCTACATTTTTTATTAATGCCATTCTTTGAGGAGATGTGATATTTATTATATCTTTTTCCCACTCATTTTGGTTTTGTTTCACTTAGGTTATGCCATTCTCGGAGTAGATTCAAATTATTAGGTAACCATGCTTTATCACTTTCATCGAATTTCAGAAAATTGTATTTAATTTATTAAAGGTATCTTCACGACTATATTGATAAACTACATTCGTAATCTTCTGATTTTGAAAATATTACCAGCACTCTTTCCTAAAATTCCTTAGAAATCGATAACAATAGTTTAAGAAAACTATTGATTGACCATAGAAGTATTACGAAAATTTGATAGAGTAATGAGTTAATGATTATTACTATTAACTATCGGTAGATCCGATAACTTCTGAGATATCAAGAAGTTATTTTGTGATAGCTCTGTTGCTTGAAATAGTAACCGTTCATATTTGACTTATATTTCTATCACGCTTGTGAATATGGTGAAATTCTCATTTAATTTTTATCATTTACGCACATATAATTATGATTTATTTAAAATATATAAGCAATCATTTATTGTGATACCATTACTTCCTCATAGACAAGATGGAATAACGCAGAAAATCGCATAGCTAATGAAGGATGAATAGACAAATTTATTATTGGTAATCTTTCTTTTGAGGTAAGTTTTAGATGGACACAGACTGAATAACGATATATTTCCTTACCTCTTCTAGGAAAATCCTACAGGATATCCAAAATTACAGTAAGCCCCACTTCTAATGCCGCGTATTTCCTCCATTCATTCCAACCAACATTTTTCATTCCCTTTCCTTCCCTTTTCTTCATACCCTTGCCTAAGTTGTCCCCTCTGTTACAATGTTTTAATTCCCATCGTCAGCAAAAGTCCACTGAAACCACCTACTCGGTCTCCTTTGGATTCCTCCCACCAATACTCTACCCTTACTATGACTTTCTAGCATTTTCTCGTTTTTGTTCCTGTCTATCCATTTCGATTTTAAAATCCTTCCCTGCACCAACATTTCAAAAGCCTTTAATCCACGCCGATATTCTTGCTTCAACGGCCATGTTTCCGTGCCGTACAAATTACCATTCAGCATCGAAGCTCCAATGAACATTTTCTTAACATTCGTACCCAACGTCACTCTTATCAATCCCCTCCATTGTGGGAGAATTTTCGTCTTAGGCAATTTTTTTGTCCCTACTACGTTGGTCGAAAACAATTCCGAAATGGGAAAATTTATTCCACCTGCTCTAGTTTTTGCCCTCCTCTTTGAACGTTTAACTCAGTTATTTAACTCTTTATCGGAAAATCCATAGATTTTTTTGCGATAATCCCCATCTCGTACCTTTTCTCGTACTGACTTCTCAATGCGCTCAGCAATTCTTTTGCAACCCCTTGGCTGACTGGCGAATTAAATCTAGATCATCCTCAAACCTAACTAATTTTATGTATCTCTAACCGACTTTCATTCCTATCTGCAGTTCTTTGTGTGTCTCTTTGACCATTTCCTACACAGATAAGTTAAAAGGCGTGTAAGATAATGGACGCACTTGTCTTATCCCTCTTCCTAACATTGCCCATCCGGACTCTTTACCCGCCGACCGCACCTGAGCAGCAGGAGACATGTACAGATTGCGGGTGTCTCAAACTCCCCCAGTCTACTCCCATTTTCAAAATTATATTGAATATACCTGCCTAATTTACTCTATTGAACAACTTATTGAAATCTATAATGCAAACCAATACATCTTGAGTGTATCCTATCTTCCTCTCTTTAAGTGACCTCATTGCTGCTACGGAATCAGGCAAGTCCTCTTTCTTTTCTGTACCCAAACTGATCATCCCCTAATTAATTCTTTTTCCTCTTCTTTATCCTCTTATTAATGACCCTAAGTACCACTTTTGCTGCCCTTAAAATCAAACTTATCGTTTTATACACATATGGCTGCTTTTCCTTCTTTGAGATGAAAAGTAGCTCTGACCTGACAAAATCTTTCGGCTAGATTACTCCCTCATAAATGCTACTACGAATTATCCTATTGAAGACTTCTTTCCACGTTTTCCCGAACCCTTTAGAAGTTTGGTGGGAATGTTTTCTATCCTTTCGGCCTTATTTGATTCCAATTCCCTTAATGGCATTTCTATCTTGCAATCAAGTATACCTGGATACAACCTATCCCAATCTACGTCACATTCTCTCTCTATTTTAAGCTTTCTGGCCTAATAACTTAACTAAGTAGATCCTCTGTCTACTTCTTATCTCCCTGTAATGTTGTAAAAAATAAAATTTTCCTGATATAATTTTGAAATTGAGCGCGGATGTTCCCTCCTTAAGTTCATCCACCTTCCTGTACAGCGCATCAATTTTACCCTTCCTTTTTAAACTTTCCATATCCTCACACTTTATCTTCCAACAGGTTTCTTTCTCCCTATTAGTTCCCACCTCATTTCATTATTTATCTCTCTGAACTATCTTCTACTTAATTCCGTGTTGATATTTCCCATTTCCAACTCGTATTTTTTCTAACCAGCTCGCTAGTAATCCATGATTTTCTTTTCCTTTTCCTATTTAATGATTTTATATTTAATTTATGACTTTTGGCATCTCTTTTTTAATTCACTTGTGTTACCATTTTTCCTCTAACGTACCCGTCTCTCTGTTCTCTCGCATAATATTCTCTACTCCCATCTACTAACGCTTCCTTTTTAATCCAGCTGAAGCTTCAACATTCATTTCACCATCCATCTTCCCTGTCCTATTCTCTTGAATATTACGTCAAATTTTTATAGGTAATAAAGTATTATATGAATCCTCATCTGCTCCAGGGAAACTGCATGAATTCATCTCATTGTTCCCAAATGTACGCCTAAACTTAATATGGTATGACTGATTTCTCTTGGTATTTTTCATGCACGCCTAAAAGTGCTCGTCACGATTAAACACTGTCTCCAGCAGAACTCTATTGCTTTCTCCTTACGGTCATTCCTCACTCTTAAACCGTAGTCCCCTGCCGCCCTGCCATCTATCCCTTCCCTCACCATCGCTTTCCAGGTCGTACATCTCTATCAAATATTTCCTTCCAGGATCAACCGCACTTATATCGTCTTATTGATCGCATACCCTGTCTATAAGTCCCCATTTAGCACAACCTTGACGTGGTGGAATAGCTTGTGTGTTCTCATAACTCCTTGACCCCAGTGGGGCAACCATTTGAGTGTAAGTGTCACATTATAAATACCATTGAGGAAGGCAACTGGAAACCATTTAAATTAATTTATGAGATACGGTTATATAATTGTGTATGAGTCGTGGAGACCACAGGAATCGGCCTTATTAGGTCGTGTGTTGTGCAGAGCAGGCCGGTTTTTGCGGTCGTTATCTCACGAAATTCTTGCCATGCGAAAGAGACAGCAGCCGCACATAAAACTCAGAAGGGGATTAAACCAGTCCAAAAACAGATTTGAAAAGTTAGAAAAAAACTTGACGACAGAGAAATTAAAAAATATAATGCAGGTGATGGAGAGAACAAATGTAGATGCACATATTGTAGAGTTGTGTGGGGTGAGATGGAAGGATAGCAGGGATTAGTGGGGCGATGGTTACAGAGTAATATATAACGGAGGGGAAGAGATCCAGCCAAAGTATGGCAATACACGTAATATTGAACAAAAAGTTTTTTATATGCGCAGTAAACATAGAGCAAGCGACTGATTGGATATTATTAGTAGAAAAAAAAGCTGATCCATCAAACTTGGTAATACTTTCGGTCTATATTACAGCACTAAATCATAGGATGGAAAAAATAAACAAGCTCACTGAATTATTTGTTTGAAAACCTAAGTACGAGGGTTGCAATTTTCGTACGTGAGTAGTGGAACGACGTATGATTAAAGATGTATGAATATGATTATTATATGCACTTTGTTCTGACTATTATGAATTCAATATTGCGGTTCAGTAGATTTTACTATCCGAATCGTCACGAGAGAAATCAATTGAGCGACCTTCGGATATTGTACATTTTTAGCCTTCCTACTTGGAAATAAATAATTTACACGTTATAATAGTCCATTTATATCTTCCCTTGTATGTTTACTTGTCTTTCGCAAACTCATACGTATATTTGGTATGGATGGTGTGTTTACTTTCAAGCAATCCAAAAAGAGTGCTGCCGCGATCACAAGTGCGACCTTGTTCTCAGTTTGATGTTTGCGCGGGCGTTTCCGACGGCATCGGCAGAACTGAGCGCATTTTATTTCATTTGCCAAGAAATTACTAATAATATTTTCATAGATTGAAGTAAAGCAAGTTTTAAATTCGGTTCAATTGTAATCTAGCTTAAGTATTTAATAATATTGAAATTTTATGTACTGTAAGATTAAATTAGAAATACTTTTTTAGAAGTGATAGGTTATTGTTAATACGCTTTTCCTTATGCAAGACATAATTCTGCTAATGCCAGAAGTTAGATATATCTTGCTACTTACCTCAGTAATATTTAATTTTGTATTTTTTTCACAATTTAATAGAGTGATCAGATTTTACTCGGAATTTGATTCGTTCATTAAATATACTTTTACTTTTCCTTGAAAATAATTTTGATTCCTTCCATTTTATTCACACTCATCCCACTTTTTTATGAGTTAACTTGAGTAGATACTCCATTCGTTTGGTAAACGGGCAATCTGTTTCAATTTTGATTTATTTGGAGTAATTATAAAACGTTTGACGTGGCACCAAGTAAGAACGTTTTTTCCAGGATTATATTCATTATAATTTCTTCTATTCACTAATATAATTTCAAAACTACAATGAAAACCACATTTACTTCCATACGGAATTATTCAATGAGGTATTTTTGGTAAAACTGGTTTTATTGATTATATTGAAGGTATTCATAAAACATACGGGATTTATATGGCAAAAGTCGTTTGGTTGGTGCTTCATCTGTTTTTACCTTGCCAGAACACACGGTGAATAAACAAATTGGCTTGATATGCATTACGCATGGAACGAGTATGACAATTTACTGGAGATCATTCCTTTTCCGTGTAGTACCCATCAAAATATTAACTCTGTAAGACGTAATATCGCCAGAATGGAGTACCTGGAGTACCTTCTTTGAAGCAAGCTATCTCGAAAAAACCATATTAACATAAAAGTGGAAATATTCATTAATGCCAATAATGGAATAGTGGCATTGAAATTATTATACATGTACATAATGAGATAGATACAATTATTTAATATAAAAAATAATGTTTAATATATTTTGGAGGCATCCAAAATATATTAATTATATACTTAGGCTAACAGTAAAAATCAAACCAACTCTATGCTTAGAATTCTTCTCTTGGACTAGAAACATTTAAAGGCGAGCATTTGAAGTTAATTCGTAAGGTAGACAGAGCATTGAAAGTTATCTTCAAAGGAGTTCTAGGTGTATGGTTTTTTATAGACGAGCATAAATATTAATTTTGTAGATCTCTCATATTTAACTGACCATCTTCCAGCAGCCATTACCATTTCCCACGTAAACAATTCACAGCATTCATCTCACATCCAGATGGATTCTTTTGATGGTACGGCATACCAATAGGGTCGGGTTAATTTAGTCGTAAACTTCTAATTACCGAAAATTTGAATTAATCGTACAATATTTCATGATTTTTATTCAAATGTACACATGATAATATAAATGGTACCATAGCGTATGAAAGAAGGTTAGGCTCTTTGACCATGGCTTTCGTTAAACACGCTCCTCCACGTCCTAAACTTTTGTCTAGGTTTGTTTTTCCCTTGAATTTATGAAAGCACTCTATTAATAACTCTCTGCGTTTTCATCTTACTCTTTAATTATGGAAAATGCTTGGGTCAGATAAGAGTCCAAAGGGGCATGATGCATAGCACAGATTCATCAGTGAATCCGACTCGGAGCTTGTTAATTGTCATTTGAGCAGAGAACCCAACCGTCACCTGATCGACTTAGAGTTTGATATTCCGTTTAAGTTTGCTTAACCATCCTCTAAAAAGTTCTAAATATTGAGAATCATAAACTGTGATATCAGTATAACTGTGGCAAAAGTTTTTTTCCCTGGAGGATCCTATCATTCCCTCTGTGTAGTATAAAGGTTAAACACGCTTCGGTGGATTTTCATTTCTACCCTTGATCCCATATCCTATCAATGTCGACATTTGAAGCACTATTCCGATATATTTGGAGTACCAAGCATTTCTGATCATCCAATTTATTCCACGGCAGTGAGGTTTGACTCGGCAGTATATTCTTTTGAGAGTTTGGTTCAGAGTCCATTCAGCCTTCTACGAGTTTCCAATAGTTTTGGATCGAACTCTGCGTGCTTAAAGAGGCGAGTTCACGTTGATTGCGTCGTTCCCGCCAATAAAATTCTTCACTCTCCGCCCTTCAGGTCTGCACTTTTATGATTTTTCGAGAGGAGATAGGAGGAAGAAAGCGCTGGAGGACCGTTTGCGGCGTAGAGAAATCCACTCGACTCCGTGGGAAAAAACACTAAGCCACAGGAGTGGGCAGAGAGGAGCACTCAAGAGCATTTGTATCTCGCATACCGTGTTTTTTCGCATTTTTTTTGCTAAATGTCATCGTGGTGAGTGTGTGTCTGTGTGAGAATGAGAGTGACGGGAGGAAGGGAGGGAGGGAGTGTGGGAGGGAGGAAGGGAGTGGGGGCAAGGTGGGGTGGCGTCGGCTGAGGACTACTGGGGCGGGAAGCCCTTCCGTTGATCGTCATAAAATCAATCTCTTCAGCCCTCAGTCGCTTTCGAACGTCCCATCACTCATCTCTCTCTTCCCCCGCCGCCCGCCCCTCCCCCTCACGTCCCATCCTCCCCTGAACTTCCTCCCACCCCGTACATCCGCCCCTCCCTCCTTTCCACCACCCCCCCGTCTCACCCTCCTCCGCGCCAGACAACGAATCATCCGGTCCTCCCCACTCACTTCGCCCAACATTTCATCCAACGCTCCCCTTCCCCTACGTTGCCTCCACCCCTACCGCACAGCCACCCTCCCCCAGACCCCCAACCCCCGATACATCCCCGTTTTCCCCTCCGCTCCTTACATCTCACTCCGTGATATCACTCGTTCCCTTTTCTTTCCTCCACCCCCTGCACCCTCATCTACCGTTCCCTACTCTTCTCCCGCCCTACGTCTGTTGGTTTCTATTACTTCGCGCGTCTTATATCTTATCCACGAATGATTTTCGCGGTTTCCTCCCGTTTTTCTTCGATTAGTGGTCACTTCAATGATGTCTCATCTCAATCAAACTCCCTGTACCTTTTGCCGAGGTTGTTGAATATTAATAACACTACTACTTTTGAAATACAAGAGAAATAAGTTTGCTGGTAAAAATTTAGTCTTTAACTATTTGAGGTGAGTGTTTTGTACCAGAATAATTTAAAGTGAATATACGTATAAACGTTTACATTTCGCGTAAAAATTGAGGTGCGATTATTCATGAATATAACGTTATGTTTCAAATGATATTTGAAATAACATCCATTAACAATTTAGTTCGGCTTTATTTCTTTGTTCGTGTAAAAGAAAGGGGAAAACAAGGTTTTAAGAACTAGTAAGTTAATACGTTTGTATTTTCCAATTAGCTTCTTTTAAAGTAGCGTTACTGAGAGCGGCCAATCAGCTTTAAAATAGATAGTTGAAACCACACTGACTGTGAGAACTGTTTTCACTCGTATGAAAGAGACAACGTCGTTCAAACAGGGTGAACTTAATTGGAATTCGCATAAATGGAACAGCTCTAGAGAGATTATTTCAGGGTAATTTAATATATACATACACTTTTTAAGACCTGACTTAATTCCTTCTTATCCATACATGTGCATAGACCAAAGCATCAGCAATTCAAAAAACATTATTGTACTTTTTCGGGCGTCAGTATAAGTATTAATTTATATTTACACACGAATGTATCTGGTATTATTTGAATCAAGGAATAATTAAATATTTTACCACAATTTCGACGCCCATTGCACTTTATGTAAAGAGGAATTTTTGCTAAATGGATGTCTTTTTGGTGAGATTTTTCTTTTTTATCTAGCATCGATGGTGATAAATTATTCTGCATTCCTTTAAGATTATCCGTGGGATAAATCGAGGCATTATTATAAAAGAACACGTATACAAATGTCTGTAGGCAACAAACACTCCATGAAATGCTTAGCAATCCCGACTAGTCTTTTTCCGATAGATGTATTTAATTAATTTAAATTGTTATTGATATTATTTCATTCGTTTTCGTAAGTTATAAGATTTAATAAATAACTGTAATAAACATATATTTGACCAAATAAAATAATATTATGTTTACTTATAATATGTAACCATACGTAATAAATAATACGTAAGGAATGAAATCATAGGAATTCAGTTTTAATAATATGCTAAATTAATCATTATTGCTTCATGTTCACCTCAGAAGAATTAAATTTTATATGCATATATTAATAATAGAAAAATAACTTATAAGGCTCTTTTCTCCTCATTAATTCGCCTTCCATATTGGTGACAGCAGATTTTGTACTAGAGGGGTGTTTTGAAATTTTGCACTAACTCTAAAATCGATTTTCTATTTAAAAATGTAATATTCCCAATATTCAACGGCGTGTTTAGTTCAGTTCGTTTCTTTTGTCAGGATGAGTCATGCTGCCTATATGTTCAGACACCACAATGCCATTTTCCACACCTGCAACCTAGCAAATTTGGCTCACATTACCTTATGTCAGATTGAATCCCACCACAGCTCGACCCAAAATTCAGAGAATAAAAGGAGCAGAGATGTGGTGGCGTTCCTCCGTATCCCATGGAGAAACCTTGATAAAATACCACGCAATTTCTACCTTCATTTAGTCCTTATATTTCTATCTATTATTATTTACATGTAAACCCGGAATGTTATCATGACTACCTTCAGTTACTTTACCAGGATAAATAATATTTGTTAAAAATCCATGAAAGGTCTAGTAACTTTGGTTTTTATCGCATATCTCTTCGGTATCAACAGTTACGCAAGCGAAAGATTGTTTTCTGTGGCTCTAATACTATTCTAATTATAGTTTATCCACGTATTTAATATTTTATAATAACCCATACTTCTAAGCATAATATTTGTGCTCTTTGTCAGAGTTCTTCCACTCATCTTGTGTAGTTCAGGAAGTGTTATGTCTTAAAATGTGCTAAAAATATTTTTTTTCTCGTTCTCATACATTTTTATTTCTTACTCTTTGCTCCAACTATGTTTTATCAAGATATTCTCTTAATCTAATCTCTCATGAGTAATCGTTTGGTAAAATGCCTTTTTTCCTAAGCTATTGATTCCCTCGACACACCCCCACATCTCATTTCAAAATAGGCAGCAGGCGAGTCCTATTAAAAGTATTCCTTTTATTCTTTCAGTTCATTCTTATTTCAAATTCAAAGGAACTAAGAGACGTCCCAAAACAGTAAACTCAGTGGAGTCACCCAATGAGTACAGGGAAAGAGAATTTCACGGTGGAGAAATCGTTTTTCTACCAAGAATCATTCAACCGGTATCCTCGTCTAGGTGAATTATTTTTGCGCAGCAAAAATCGCGTATTTTATCTTCATATTCTTATTTGTTAACCTTTTCTAATTTCAATTGTTTTTGTTTAAATGAACACTTATCATAAATATTTATTTATTTCTACGTATAGTAACATCCTAGTGAACCCATTTTTTTCTCTAAAAATGGTGTTCCTCGTTTACTTTATTTATATTTTTCAATTTCAATTTTGAATACAATATAAAAAGCATGATAGTGTTTCCCGTCTTTCCTTATTTCTCCTTTAGTACTGATGCAGAATTTCATTCGGCCAAATGTTCTTCCTATTGCCCGTTAATCAATCTTCTGGTATTGTAGGTCACTCGAATATCATCTGAAATAATTAACAGTTCATTAGTTTTGATTTTTTTCAAATGCTCTCTTCAAATCATTAAATATTATACTAAAGTTGACTGGGTTTTATCATTCTATTATTTATAAGAACTCTTGGGGCCAAAATGACTTCCATCTTCCCTATGATTCTCCTGAGACAAACATATTCATTCATCTTCTGCTTCATTTTGAAATCTAGTCAAAAATTTAAAGCGTTCGAAGGAAGCCTTTTCTAAGATTTTTGCATCTTCTTACTCCCTCTCTTGCTTGTTAGAGGAATCCAGTTTTTCCATAAGTCGTTATTTTTTCACCCGCACAACTGTCAAAAGTATGTTTCATATAATTTAGAGTGCTCTTCTTTTAAGTGTTTTTAACTTAGCAATGGTGCGTGTGAAACGTTTTTGTCAGCTCACGAGTCGATACATTTCAGCAATTCTTTCAATGCCCCACCAAAATTTTTTCTCTTGTAGTCTCAATGTTGACAATTTCACCCACTATACCTTCATAACACAGTATTGTTTTCTATTATCTGGTACAAAAAATAATGCTTTCCTCTTTATATCCTCTGTGATACAGAGGATATATTTATATCCCCTGTACATATTTCCACTTTTTATTATTTTATATGAGAAATGATCCCTTTACATGCCAAATGGTATAACTGGTAATGGTAATAGTATGAATTCCAAAGAAACTGCGGGAGATGCCGCAACAGTAACTTTTAACGGAGTCATCCGCTAATGTGCATTTTTGTTGCATTGTAATAGTATGGTTGCTTTGAAGGACTTTCTTATGGTTTTATGAGCCTATTCTACTCTTGATAAATTGCCTTGTAATATTTACTTAAGTATTCTTCTATTCTACTCAAAACGGTCTTGATAAACGATTCATAATTATTCTGATGATTTCGCATGTTTGCCATTCACAATCGGTTCAAACGTTTTCCTGTCTTCCTTTTTCCTCAGTTAATCACAATATCCCCTCGTGTGATCATTGTCTTCTCAATGTCTACGCTTCTTCTTCTGATTGCCACCCTTCGATTTTAATGCCTCGATATTTACACCTTTTTTATCTTTCTATGATTGATCTCTCAATGCTTAATTCGTATACAACTACGTCTAAGCATTTGAATAAGACTGGACCTAATCTGAACCAAAAAATATCCAGTCAAACAAACTATCGGCATGAAGGCAATAGATTTTGTGTCGATTGAACTTTTTTTAACATTTCGCGGATATAATTGTATATTTTTCATTTTCAAATTATAAGTTAACGCTTTTAAATTCGCCATTTGTGATCAATCTCAGTATTTGAATTTTGTCTACCTACTGTAATATCCACCCTCACAGTACACTACACATTTGGAAATTTCTTCTGCCTCATGGCAGCTACTGGGGAGCATTTTTTCCTTGATTTTTTCCGTGCTTCCATAACGCCTGCCCAGGTGTAATATTTTAGTAGTCTTTCCCAAATGTACTGTCGCTGGTAAAATTTATATTCGTGTACTCTCTTAATTTATTGGACCTACACGTTCGTCGCATTCTGCCATCGTAGAATAACGGATGTTTTCCTATTTGGAGGATATTCATCAGCCCAGTTAAGGCATTATTTCACCACTTTACGCACACCACGACATAGACATATATTAGCACTCCACAGTCTTGGCCTTCGTTTTAGTTTCCATTCGCATTGCACGATCTTTTTTCGGAAAAGAAACTTTTTAACTGCCTCCTTAACGTACTTAGAAGTGTATTTCGTGCACCTGTGTTACGTCTAATATATCTCGCTCCTAGAGGCTGGATACATTAGTGGTATCTTTCTTTGGACCATTCTGTTTCAATAAGCAGGAAAGACATTGAGGCCCTTTCTCTCATTTCAATATTTATAATTTTTCGTCCAGCAGGATATAAGTATAACAAAAGAAAGTTATCAAATATTCTCTTTGTTATTCAAATAAATGTTCAGCGCGAGCGAAGAATTCACTCACTTTGGAAGTCCCCGTCTAGAATCCAAATGAGGGACTAGTTTTACTCCTTTAATCGTCCATCTAATATTTTAGTGGTGAGGTTGACAGTTAGTAGCTCAAAGTTAAAGTCAAAAAGATCTTCAAAATATTTCTTATTTTATCCACTCTAATCCAAGAATGAAACGTCATCTAGACCCTCTGAGAAGAGCCGCTTATCGCTAACTAATTCTTATTCACCAAGAAAAATCACTTAATTTGCAGCTAATCTCTATGCTTAAAGGCCTACCAACCATCCGCAAACTACTAGGCGCACAGCATATAAAATTATAGCCAGCGATAAAACCTCGAGAAAGGGTAAGTAAGAATTAAAATGACAATTAAAGGAAAAAGCATCCTTCCGCTCTCTGATTCTGCGCCGTAATTTAAGGAAAACTATGAGTATATAAAAAAAATGACAAGAATAACAGGATAATTTTAATTTTTTCAATAAATAACCAATTTGCGTCCAAAATAAGCATATATAAAACAAGTTGAAAATTTTGTTATCTGTACTGATCAATTGCATTATGTAGCCCTGGATCATACACAATACTAAGTTTAGTTAATCAATCCATACGAATTGATGTTCTTCATTTTATGCATATGTTTATGTCCTTTCGAATACCAGAAAATTATATTACATAGTTCAATAACAAGGAAATGTAAAATATTATGATATTCCATTAAATTTACCCTTCTGCTATTTAATGCTAATCATTTCCTTTCACCGAGTCAAACGGCAGGTGATGCGCTGCTTATGATAGTAATAACTTAACACGGAAACATAAACGGATATTTTTTATTTGGGTTGGGAATAAAATTTATATTATATAATCTCATCTTGAAAAGGTACGTACAGTACTGTACACCTATTTCTCCATATGTAATATTTGGAGTTATAAAAATTATTGGCATATTAAGGATATATCCAGAATGTTATTGTAATAAGAAATTAACCCACATTTGACGTCTTCTGAATATCAACGAAAACTATGCTAATTTTCAGAAGTTGAAGTGAATAAGGAAGATTACAACAGTAATTTAGGATAATCACCTCAGTTGTCTTCCCACTGAACCATTTGTAATTACACGCACCGTTGAATGAGACCTTAAACCGCAGTACATACCAAGCAGTAAGTCAAAGGGATTCAGGGCTCATCACCACAATCCGTCATCTCCCTAATGATTTTATCTTAATTGCTCTTATCTATGAAGGACGCTAATGTCTTCGGCAATTGCATGCACTTCCAAAAGCACTCACTCGAGCAACTAAACTTACTCCTTGCTTTGCACGCCCAACTTTGCACGGATTATCTCCATTTAATATACCTTTGGAAAATAATCTTGCTACCACATGTAGCTTTAACCATTTTCATTTTTAATGCGCTTCCTTTTTCAAAATTTCTCAAGCCTTTTTCATTATGATGGTATTCCAATCAACTGTAACTCCCACAAAATTTCCGTATTTTCCCTTTTGATGCCGGGATTCTCTCTAGTTGGCTCTGAAAATGACATTTAAACACGTTTATTTTGCAAAATACGTCAAGCACACGGTGCCCAAACAATTTATGACACACGCTGTTATTGCATTTGTGCTATCCATTTAAAAATATCACACTGACAGTTGCATCATATTTTCTTCGTTTATGAACAGTATTTCATTTCATTACATATTATAGTATTATAAGCTGCTGCTGACAGGATTGCTGTGAATTTGAATAATGTATATAAAAAAACCAAAAGCACAGTAATCAACCCGAAGGACGGTTTGGTGGGTGATGGTAGAGATCACCCAGTACTAAGCCCTATACGGCGTGACAAATTCACGCATCAGGGTTGGGGGCCAGTTCATTTCCCTGTGCCTGTTATGGTTTCCCAGGAAGATGTGGTACCCAAAAAATCACATGGCTTGAGTGGAATGCATGTGCTCAGAGAGGCTTGCCTGGGATCAAACCCGGCCCCTCCGGTTTGTAGTTCAACGCTCTACCTCTGGAATACCGCGACCCACAAGGTATATTAATAGATCGGAAATTTTTACATTTTATAGATCTTATTCGTATTTTTCACTATAGTGCGATTTAATTAAAATGAAGTCTATTCCGTGGGTTTTTTCTTCCTATAGACTATGAAAGGGATAGTACATTTGTACAGAGGCACCTCTCTCTTAGGCATTACAAGTGTCTAAAATATGTCATGATCGTACCCATAGCAAAACTATGGAATCGGGTAAAGATAGAGAAGTGACGAGTAACTGTTTAGTTAGGTTCCAGTGACGTTGCAAAAAAATATGGAGATACTAGAGAGACTTGTAAATTGGTTTGTAACTCTGAGAGATGGTCCCCTACTGGCCTCAATTTCGCCCAAAATGCAATCTCCCCTATCGTCCCCTTTTCCTCCTACTCGGAGCTCTCTCCTCTTCCCTTCCCAACTCGCCCCGCCCTTTCTCCTCCTCTTTCTTCCCACTATTAATTTCCTCTATGCCTGCCTCCGCCATCCTTCCCCCTTCTCCCCCTCGCTTTTCCTGCCCCGGTGCTAAATTTCCTCCCTCTTTCCCTCCACGCCACTCTTGGCCTTAACTATTTCCTCTCCCGCTCCTTCACTGTCACCTCTCCCTCCCTTCACCTCCCTCTCTCCGCATCTATTTCCCCCTCCTTTGAACCCAGCCCCACCCCCCCACCCTCCCGCCCTCCACTTAATCCCCGCACATCCAACCCTCTCCCCCCACGAGTCCCCGCCACCCTGCCCCATCTCCCTCGCCCTTTCATCTCCCCCGCTCCCTCTCCCGCCCCCATCTTTTAAATGAAGCCGTCCCTCTCTTTTCGCGCGCCCGGATCCCCTGCCCGTCTGTCTGTCTCTCTCGCTCTCTTCCTCCTCCTCCCTCCCCCCCCTTCTTCCCTCCCCCCACCCTCCCTCCCTAAACGGCAGAGCTTCCTCAGGGCGTTCATTCTGTGCTCTGCTCTTTAGGAGTTCGAAGTGATTGCATTGTTTACGTGTGGACAGCGTGTTTGTTTGTGGGTAGAGAACAATGAAAATGTTCGGATATGAGCGAAAGATAAATAAGCCCTCAGATAATACCGAATATTTGAATATCAAAGGCAGAACTCAGGACGAAATACCTTCGTTTTGTGCCAAATATTCACTCCAGTGGACGTAAGTACGTAGTTAGGAAAACTTTAAATCGACACTGAGCATTACTCCGTTAAATCACGACATATCGAGGGCTAAGTCACGGAAGTTGGTTATATGTAAGTGGTGGAAGATCATTTTATACTGTCCAAGGCATTAGGGGTCATTAGTTCAAGTTATGATGCCAGAATTAATGGGTCATTCATTCTGTAATGCATTTACCCTCTGCGCAACTTAAATTTGTCAAGAATGAATTCTGGTGGATTTATAATGAGTGATCAGACGCGGCACGTATCCGTCTTATTTTTAGACAGAAAAAAACCTCTAAAACTTATCCTGACACAATTTTTATTATAATTTGGGTGCGAATACTCCCTTAAGTACGTTATGTGTAATAATATGACCCCTGACGTTGTTTAATGATAAAAGCACGCGTACGTATTCGGACGGATGGTATAAATTCGCATTCATTTATATAAATCATGTTTTTCAGGTCCATTAAAAATGATGAGGCATAGAGGAAAGTTTGTAAATGATCTAGATGAATATCCAGTAACGTGTTTTACCAAGGGACACATAAAATATCCGTTAGCAAAATAAGAGCTTAGGGATTGTCGGCGAGAGAAGTAGTTTTCGGAAGATATCTCGATCCAAATTGATTCATGTTAGCATTTTTTTTAACTGCAAAACAAATTTTTGAGCGATCGAGTTTGAAGATGAGAGGAATTCGCCGATGCTTTGCTCAAATCTACAGGAGAAAGAAACTATCAAATATCCCATAGCCCTCCCTTTATATATTTCTTCCTTTTTCTACGCCCCCCCAACCCATTCCTCGACACTCTTTCTCCCCTGGCAGTTTACTCTGTACCCTCGCATTTCGGTTGTCATTTGTTTTGTGTCATCTTTGATTATTGACTTTGAAAGTGATGGTTTCATTTTAGGAGAGGGTTGAGGGGGTGGGGGTGGCGGGCGGCGTGGGAAGCTGATGCCCTCGGAATCCCTGAATCCGAATGCAAAGCCCTCTGTTTTCGTTCCCTTTTTCTCTCCTCCGCACCCCCCCCCTCCCCCTCCCTCCGCCCCGACGCGTTCCCCGATATCCCTTCACGTAGGTCCCCCGCGTCTCCGCTTTCTCCAGCCCCTCCCCTCCTCCTTTACCCCCTCCCACATATACACCCACCTCCCCTTTACATCCCAAACTCCTCCCCCAATTCGTGCGAATTCCCAGCTCACCTGACTCCTCCTTGACGAGTGGGAAGGGAGGAGAGGGGGAAAAAAAGGGCGCACTGTATCCTGCGCAAGTTGAATACAATTATTTACCCCGTCACAAAGTTGACTGCGCGAGAGAACGTGTCGCCGTGGAACTTTAACTACTTTAAGTAAAGGTAAAGAAATAAAGTTAAAAAAAAGGAGCTTTAGGGGATGGAATAGTGGAAGGGCAGTGCGGGATTAAACTTGATAAATTCCTCCGCGTGATTGTTCGGTACGAGAGCGTTGAGGTTTCTAGCGAAAGAGGAGATTTTTGTCATTGAGTTAATACCTGCCTCTTGAGGGATGTGGGTGGGGATTTTTGTTAGCCTGTAGCGTTGGCTCGAGTGTGAGGGAATAGTGCGCGGTAAGCAGCGTGCTCTCCCTACGCTCCAAGTGGCCTTACAAAGGTGTCTCGCCCCCACCCTCCCTCCCCCGTCCCCCCGCCCCCTGCCTTCTACGGCCCACCTCCGCCCCCGCATCTCCCCACCACCCTCCCGCTCCCATTCCCCCTCTCCAACCCGCCGGCCCCCCCCGCCCTTCCGACCCTCCCTCCTACCTTTTGCCTCTCTCTTTTGTGATCCCAACGTTTCTGTTTCTCTCACCGTTCTAACCCTTTTAAAGTAGATTCTTTCTGCTTTTAATTACGCAGTTTTCTCTACTGCTCAACTTAATTTCCTTAACTTTTCCAGTATGAATTTATTTTCAGTTTAAATCTCGAGTGATTTTTTTTCTTAATGGCATCGTTATGCACCTATTGCCTTTAACTAGCTTTCTCTATCCGTTGGATTTTCGCGACTTTTTTCCCCCTACGCCGTTCTCCTTCTTCTCTTCAGGGCGGATTTGCGTGGATTTTATTAGAGAGAGATTTTTACGTCCGAGCTCCCCTTGTTTACCCACATCGTCACAATCTTTAAAGTGGAATTGCAAACAAGAGGAGCCTAGTATGGAACCAGTATGCCAAAGTTTAAGAATTGTCTTCCTCACATTAAAAGGAAAGACAGCAATTTTTCCTCTGATTTTCTCTGCTCATAATACGTTCGACTACTACCTTTAAGTATGACGATAAACCGCCCGAAGGGCCCATTCAAAATAGTCAAATTATTATTGCTAATACGAGCAATATTATGATTTTATTTACTACTTATAAGTTCTAGTCCTATTTTTATTAATGCTATAATGTATGCCGTTTTATTTCTTATTAAAACGTCCCAGAAATCTAACACTTCTGAATGGTTCGAGAAGAGCCAACGTTAGTTAAGTTTGAGGGCACCCAAGGTTACAGACACCACGTACGAATAAAAGCGTGCAATGACTCACGGTTTTTACCAGGGTGTATCGATATCACTAACACATCTACACTGCCAATAGCATAGTATAACAAAATCGCCTTTCCGCACGAGTTCAAATTAAAGATCCTTCCCTTTGAATTTCAACTGAGATTTGGTAATTTGCGTACTTTAACGAAGTTATCTCTTGCTCTTAGAGATGCTCAAGTTATCAGTGAACTCAAAATCGCCAGAACAATAAAACGTGGTACGCGAGATAACATGTACGTTAGATATTTTACGATTAATTTCCATCACTTTTTTCTCCTTTCTAATTATTAGCTTTTCATTAATATTGCCAGTTGGTTTGAAAGTGAGAATGTTCCGAGGATTTTTTAAGTTCGGCATTCTTACTGGCCCACAAATATGGTTAACCTTATTAAATGTACATTAGTAATAAACTGTGGATATCAGTGACTCAGCCAAAATGTGATAATATAAATAATAAACGTATTCAACCTATGCATTGAAATAACCAAAATTAATTCGTAATGCAAATTCAAGAATGATTATATCATTTACATTACAATCATGACTTGAGTTATTAATGAATAAAACTCGGTTAGGTGTTCATAGTAGTTGTTGTTCTTAAAAAAATATCACTTCAATTACCTTTTTCCAGCGATTAATTGAATCGTAATGCGTGGAGTTAATTACATTTTTCGTGGCGTTGGGATACGTTTATTGGAATTGGGAAAGCTGTTCGATATCACCAGTAGCACGCGTAAGAGTTTATTATTCTTTCTAGCATGTTAGCATCCATCTTTCATTTAGCAATTAACAACTATTTTGGTCTCTCTACCCCAAGCGATCATTAAAATGTATGACCTATATATTTTAACGCTAGGTCATATCCGCCGGCAGTTTTGAGTAGAGATTTTTATGCAAGATTGAGGAACGTATATATATGCTTGGTTGTAATAATATGCTGTTAACATAAATATGCTCTAACGTTAAACTGTTTTTCATCATATTTTTTTAATTCTGAAGTCTCGATGTTTATCAATACATCGCAAATGCATATGGAATTATATGCTGACTGTAAGGAAAGCTCTGTTTATATTTTAACCAAATCGAAAGTGGCATAATAATATCTCTAGTGAATGAAATTTTGGATATTCTGTGGTTGAATTTTATTTTAATTTCTGAAAAAAATGTAATTTAAATTTCTGAATGTACCCCCCATCGTATGTTACGTTATTGCCAGCTTATTGAGACACAATCTAATGCACTGGAAGTTAACTTGATCTCTCAATGGAAAATAGTGTATCGTTAAATACTTCGTCACAATAAATCAAAAACAAACATAAATAAAAAAACGAAATGAAATTCGCTAGAAAAAATTCGTTCTACTGCTGTCAGACACCATTTAGAAAATGCTTCCAGTAAATGGGAATCGTCCGAGAAAGATTTAATAGTCGATACCGAGAAGGCTCGGCGAAGGATAGCTTGATTCGTGGAATTTTTTTATGCAGTGGAAGTGTTACGGCACTCTTTCAAACCATGGTTGAGGATCATTAGAGGAAAGAAGATTTAACGCTGGACTGATTTTATTAATTTAAAGCGAGTTGGTTCGTACCCATCCAAAGTGCAATCAATTATTCGCAAGCCAACGTATATTCGACAACCGGATAGCGAATATAAAATTTGAGAAATAAACGCCAAAGTCAATAGTTTTAGGGTCTCCTTTTTATTCCAGGAACGATACCTACTTGGTGGCAATAAATTAAAGGTCCCCACCTCTCATCCAATCCCTCGAATACCATTCCCAAGTCCTCGCCGTTAATTCTTTAACCTCCACACCGGATAACGAAAGGTGACATGTAGAGCATGGTAGAGAAAAATCACATAGAGATATTTGCATGCAAAAGTTTTCAAAATAAATTATTTGCAAGAAAAATTCCCCTTCCACTGTGAAACATTGAAACCTTGGGTAATTGAATCAATTCAATAAATACAAGTATTTGTGCCAAATATTAACTCGATAATAATTTTGAATCTAGAATGAGAGATTTTAATAGTAGCAGGAAAAAATCTGGGGACACGGCCGCTCACAAGATATGTTTATTATGAGATGACAGGTTTGACGCTGGGGAATAAATAATTATATCGTAATCACTCCTAACTTCATTTCCTAGAATAGTAATTTTCAAGAGGCAGTGAAAAACTGTAAAGTTTGAGTTTCTTATTTTATTATTATATGGAAATTAAAATCGCTCCTTTGGATTATACTGCACGTTGTTAAATTGTATGAAAAGTCTGGACTACTTTTAATAATAACAAATAGCTAAAGCCCTCATAAAAAGTCCATAAATTCTGAAACTTGTTTGATTTCAGTTTGATATCATTCAGATATTTATCTTTTATATGCAGCATATGCCATTTGTTGTACATCAATACCAACGAAAAAATGATCCGTTACGATTTCTTTGTTTTTTAATTCCATTTACATTCAAGTTGAAGAAATTGTAATTAACAACACAGTAGGTAAATTAACTGTATACTGGAATATGTATTCAGTTAAAGAAAATGCTGAACATAGGTAAACGAAAAGGAATCAATCCAGCCTCAGCAAGCTCATTCATTAAGTTACATCCGCCCAGTGGATCCGCTAGCAACAACTCTTATAATTGCATCAGATTTCACTGATATTCATTTTGTGTCGCTATATCACCTCGTTATTTTCAGTTAAGCATAGATTACCTAAAACACGCATGTTTACTAATATTAAGGTTTTTATGGAAATAGTGTTAGCGGCTTCCGTCTCGCTTACTTCATCTTTGTGACACCATGAAAAATCTGCATACCTTCCGTTACTCAATAATATGTAATGACATATCAAATTACCAAAATCCTGAAGAAAAGTTTATTGAGACCCT
Organism: Hetaerina americana; assembly: GCF_022747635.1. Classification (NCBI taxonomy): domain Eukaryota; kingdom Metazoa; phylum Arthropoda; class Insecta; order Odonata; family Calopterygidae; genus Hetaerina; species Hetaerina americana. Next base: position 6,788,119 of record NW_027286069.1, on the reverse strand, counting down.
AACTGAAATTAAATTTAAAATACTTCGCCTTTCCACATAAACCACTTTTATTACTACCTAGGTTTCGTTATGGTATAACATCATCAGGTAAAAATAAAAGTCAAACGCAGTATATATATAGTAGTTCTGGACGGAGGGGAAGAGGAGGGAGGTAGGAAAGCAAGAATTGGTTGAGGTAGGAAGAGGGGGCGGAGGAGGAGGAGGAATGGTAACATTGAAAATTAGCGGGCTGGGAGAGGGAATTAATACATTGTTGAAACTATAAAATAACAGAAATACACATTGTTGAAAAATACATTGTTGAGAGAGAGAAAAAAAATTAATTATACAAATATTGTTGGAGAGAAAAATAAATTATATATTCATTTTCTTGGCGTCGATTAGTTGGCAGAGGAACGGGTAATGCGAACGGCACTGGGTAATTAGGTGATTAAGTAGCAGGCAGTATTTTAAATTTAATTTCAATATGAAGAATTTCCACCAAGTGACGCCAGAAACTGTTTCATTTATCGAGACCCTAATTGTTTGGTATTTTATTTAAAAGATTTCCAAGGGTGATCTATGCTTCAAATCCAGAAACGTTGGATCACAAACCGACCGATATATCGACGAACAGGAGATGATACTATTCTGATCTTTTAGGGAAACCTATTGGCGGAACGTAAACAGTGAAAATAAATCCCTACACTTTCATGAAGCATATCAATATCGAGCATAGTACATCAATAAATCACGAAAATGTTCAGTTACTTCAGATAATGACGTCAATCAGGGGTCAATACCGAGTAACCTAAAGTAAGAAGATAGACTCATAGATAGGAATTAAAATATGTAATAAAATGTTTTCTTGCAATAATATTAAAAGACCTTCAATAATATCCTTCACACAAGAAAAAACCAAAAAATTAAAATTGTAGCCGAAATCAATGTACCGTATAATAACGCAAAGTAAAAAAATATAAATATAAATTTGTGGATGCAAAGTTAGAGAGTTTATTTCCCTTTATACATCAACAGTTATTGTTATTATTGAGTGAAATTAGGAGAACATTTATTTGGAAATTTATGTTAGTACAATGACTCTGCTTTGCCTGGTTGGAAGAGAGCTTCTTCACAGCTTTTCTCCTCGAATGGGATAAAATATGTCAAGAGAAGAATATAGAAGCCTTCTGATGGATTAAAAAATCCATCCACCAAATAAATTCCAAAAATATTTTAAACTTTGACTCCAAATTTTCTAGCACGCGACTTTTAGGGTTTATGCGGTGTTTATAGACTGCAACCACACCTGGAACGCGGGTATGCTCTTCCCGAGAGTTTGTGTGGGTAAGTGTATTGTGGGAGAGGGGTTGGCATGATATTCTTGTGGTATTCTGTTCCCCACTTGTGCTGAGGGCACTTCAAGTACGGCACCCCTTCCGCTTGGGGAGGTACTAAATAGTGTTCCCCCGGACACCTTTTGTCAAAGGAGTAGGCTCAACGCCCACGCTGCTTTCTCTCTCCATCGATGGTTTTCTCCCTCTCCCCCATTGCCCTACTTCACTTAAACACCCGAGCGGCGCAGGTGACCTCAGATGTTGAGGACTTTCCCTCAAACTAGCACTACTGACACATAATTCCGGTCAGAGGAGATCGGTGCCTGAGAGCCAGTTGCAACTACGAAGTAGCGTATCGGTAGAGTTGCTCGACATTTTAGTTTGCTTTATTATCAAGAAATATTATGAGTTTACCTTCGCATTAAAACGTAGTGATTCCAGTTTAATTAAATCCTTTGGAAATAAAACTGACATAAGCAATACTAATCAGGTTCTATCATGACTTCAGTGCCACCACAATTTTATTTTTTTTATAATTTTATCTTGATTTTAGGATCTCCTGTGAGGAGAAAATTTCAGCTATCCCCTCAATGGGTTCCTTTGCTGTTCTTAATCAAGAGCCGGCGAAAAATTTAATTCTTTTCACGCCAGCACATTTTATCCTATGTTACTCCGTAAAGAATCTTAATTAGACTTCATATCAAGCGAGGCCAGTAGCAAAGCCTTTTATCATCCAATTGCCTGAGCTTTCTCAAGGCTTTCATTTACTTCTTTGCCGACCTTCGCTATGTCTTCACCGCACCATTTTCGTGTTCATTTTCATTTTCGCAAAGATAGTTTCCTAAATGAAATAACACTAGGTCCGAAGAGTCGTTGGTTAGAACCATAATGTGTTTCACTAACATGCCAAATGAACTCTAAGGTACCAAATGTCCTTTTAGGGTCGGATAGCGTTAAAACATGAACTAATACGTCTCTAACAGATATTTCTGGAAACTATTACCTAGCGCGCGAGTCCTTGCATTGTGCGCCGCCCGGCCGCTCCGCTACCTCCCCTTTCCCAACCTTGTCACTCCCTTCCGTTAGCTCCCGCTCGCCCATCCCCTCCCCCTGCTCCGCTGGTAGATCCGCAGACTCCTTCAATTCTCTCCTAAAAGATCCCACAGTGTACGTATGTACGCGTGCCGCCACAATTACTCTGGGTAAGACATGAAATTGTGGCATGGAGTATTACGATTATCTGTATATTTTCTAAATAACTTTTGCAAAATTAGTATGTTTGAATATGCTGTATCTCTCGATGTTATTTAACGGATTCCCACAAGAGTCCCGTTCCTAAATATATATATTAACAATTTCCGCAAAGCGTTGTCTCTAGCATTTGAATCGAATACAACGAAAGTTGTAATACGTTGTGAGTTTTTGTTATCCCGAAGTAAACTACCCCAAAGGAATGAAAGGACTTCCTTTTCTCCCCCTCCCCCTGATCCCTCCTTTATCACCACGCCCTCTCTCCGGTTTGTTCAATGATTTCTACCTTGTTTCCTCTGTCCCTTTCGTCACTCCAAGCGGATTCATTCCAGATTAAAAATGTAGTAAAAATGATGAATCTGTCTAAGTATCCTCGTCTCCTTCTCCTAGAATGCGTTCCTTCTCTCTTTATTCATGTCAATTCAATTTGGCAAAGTTTTTCCAACAATAATCCAAGTATTCCTTCGGCTTTTGCGTAGCTAGTTGTTTTCACTTTCCCTTGCATCGTAGTAACGCTATTAACTGTTACCTTATTGTGTTATTTTTCATACGATATCATTAGAACACCGCTGTTATCAGTGGCAATAAAAGTTAAAACAATGACATGAAGATAGTACCATTCAGGTCATCATTCAGATGTCATCTAAGGAGCACTCAATAGATGTATGACAAAATGTAAATAGTATTGCATATAGCTCCTTTCTTTCTTTCGTTTTATTGGTCTTTTTCCCACCCTCTCAGTTTCTGATTTCGTCCCAACTCCATTTTACTCCATTTCACGTCTTCTCATCCTTTCCTTTATCCCCTAGTTTCTGCTCACATCCCTTCGAGCTTATTTCCCTGTGGATTATCGGAGCATCGTGCACGACGAAAGAAAATTTTAGGACAGATATTAACTGATGTCCCATGAAGATGATATTATAATAAGTGTACAAGTGTCAAGCTCACGATACACAAGTTTTCACTCTGTGTGCACAGTCTCCGGCCATAACGAGGTACAAAATTCTAAACTTTAGCATGCCATATTTTATCCTCTATTTTTCCTTTTTTATAGCTAGCCCACGTACCTTATGCCTGTTAAGATTTTATAATAACGACATTGGACTTGATGGCCAAAGGACGCTTAAGACCCGCCATGATTTGCGGTCCGGCTATTCATTGGCCATTAATTCAAATCCCTCCCCGTGGGTGTGGTTGTTGCGAAGTTGCATGGGTTTTTTAAGTGCGGGATTAGCTGTATCAGTCAACGGAGCATCCGAACATAATATGTAAGCAGCAAGCCCCGTTCAACTTCCAAGATCTTTAAAGTTGTTTCTCCCGAATCGCAACTCTAATGAATAGTTGCAATTTGGAAGATTTTTCAACGGAGTCTCCCCCAAAACATCCCCAGCATTTCTCGCGCCTCTTCGTAGTATCGCGCTACGTCGTTAGGGCTCCCAATTTCGGCCCCAAATCCGTTCCCGCTCCCTTCCCCACCGTCATATTTCCCCCCTCCTCCTCCTATCCCTTCCCCTTCCGTCCCGTCCCCTTCCCTCCACTGCCACTCACTCCCAAACAGTTCCCTTTTCACTCTTTCACTGCGATCTCTTTCCTGAATCGCTCCCTCCGGCATTCCAACCCCTTTCTCAACCCCTTTCTCTCTCTCTCTGTCCCTTTTCCTTCACTCTCTCTCCCCTCGCCTCTCTCTCCCTCGCCTCTCTTTCCTGCTCTCCGCCGACGTGCGCCAACCCCCGCCTCCCTCTTCCCCTTATCGTATCCCTCCCGAGCCTCTCTCTCCGGCCTACCCCACTTCGCACCCCCCCACCACCACCGCCCCGATCCTCCCTTCCCACCCCCCTTGCTTCCTTCTCCTCCTTTTCCTTTTACAACCTTTTTTTTCGCTGCTGGAGCGTTTCCAAGTGCCGCGGGCGGAGTGGCGCTGGCGACAGCGGGATGAAAGGGAACCAGGGAAGCGGTCTGAGACTGCTCGCATCCTACGCAATCTTTAAATTGCTTCCATTGTGGATGTCGGCGTTGAAGCTGGGGCTTTTTTTTCCATCCACGCGAAGACGAGCATGCATTCTCTCTCTCTCTCCCTATCCCTCTATTCCTTCGTCTCCCTCCTCCACTCCCTTTTTGTCCTTCCAGTCTTCATCTTCCTCTTATGATCCGTATATTTATCTCATTCACTTCTTTCCTATCACTCCCGTGCCCAGGGCTCTTTATATTCACGAGTACACTTGCGCAGTATATGTGAGCATAGTCCTCTCCATCTGGATTGCTGCATTATTTCACAGATACTGGCTTCGGTGACGGCACGATTAATGAATTCGCCAAAGCTTAGACTTACCGGTGCATGGAAGTGCGAGCTTGGGAAGAGCATTGTGCACCATGGATAGTTTGATGCTGAGTGACTGCGTCACACCTGTGTTCCTAGTAATATACTATCATCATATCCCGACACAGAGTTTCTGGAGTGTCTATAAATCAATTGTGTATGTATGTCTCTGCATGTTTTGTTAGGAATCGCAAAATATTTATTTGGTAGTTGTGTCCATCCAAAAACTACCTTGACCGATAGATTACCTACTAATATATATGAACAAATATGTGTAAACATGGTTCTCCACAAAACGTTCCGCTAAGAGGAATGGGCAGGACAGGGATGTTGGACGAGATGAAGGGAGGAAGGAAGTACTCAGAGATGAGGAGGGACCTGATGTAGAGGAGTTTGCTGGACTGTGTTTTGTTAGGAATCGCAAATTGTTTATTTGGTAGTTGTGTCCATCCAAAAACTCAAAATAAGAATGTCCCTGCAGACATACGTAGGTTTTGGAGACACACAAGTTTCGTCTAACCATCGGTTCGAATCATTGTAGACTCTTGCCCATAAAATATGATTTTGTCTTATAGCATTAATGAAATACAAGATCTATCAACGTCCAAATCCGGAGAATAGGATTCGATTTTTGTTGTGGATGGCTCTTCTGTTATCCCAGGTTCATAGTCTCAGAAAAAGAAAGCAAAAGAAAGAATTTCAAGCCCGGGAGATCTTCTGACAGATGATAAGTAAGTCTTTTGGTCCATTTCCCCCGTATAGGCGCGCTTGTGCTGACGCCCTATCTCCGAGGTTATTCTTATATAATAGAATCTTTTTCGACTCTTTAGGTATGCTGACTATGAATTTTAACGTCTCAGAGGAATTCAGTGGTGTACAATGGATCTTTAGAGGCACGTTCGAGCCAGTGGTTTTCAAAATGTCATATTAATCTTATTTTTCTTATATGAAGAGATTCTCTACCTCGTCAATACAAAACTTCCTGTGTATCCAACATTTCAAATTAATTCACTTGATTAAATTTAAGAAAATGATACAGTCCCTTGCTCGTTTCTGTGATTTTTGCTGCCGTAACTAACAGTAATCACTTGGATGTTTTGGTTAAATTAATCAATTTTCCCTCTTCTCTTCGACGCCTCAGACTGTAGAACCCGTTACCTTTTTTTCTATTTTACTTTCAAATAGCTGATATGGGCTTTCAGTGCGGTGCCCAGGACAGTCTCACTATAAGATATCTCGGGGACATAATTTTTCTCGCAGATTTTCCGCCACCAGTGAATTCCTCCTTTACTCTTTCTGTGTGCTGCTCTGCCTTTTCCTTCTTTCTGGGAAAGGAGTTAAAACTAATATGGGACGAGATTCATCTCAATCCCACCCTATTTAGATAAGTCCTCATTCTCTCTGTCCGCCTCTCTTCATTTCTCCCCCCCCCCTCCCTCCCTCTCTCGTCCCCAGCGCACACTCCCGCAGTACATGACACATACTTAAGGGGGCGCCTTCCCCATTACTTACGAATGAGAGGTCTCTTCTGCCCGAAATTTCAGCGCACACCAGGGGCGGGGAGGGGGGAGGGCGTTACGGAAAGGAGGAGAGAAAGAAAGAGAGAGAGAAAATGTTCTGAAAAGAAATCGCGGCCGCGTCGGGCACGTGTGTGCGCGGTAGCTGGATGGCGGTGCTCGGAGTTCAATCCCCACCCTCTTCCCTCGTCCCAAAGCAATGCGGCCCCCTTTACTTCCTCCCCTAATCCCCTGCCACCCAACCCCCTTCCCGGCGCCCCGCACGTCGCATTCCCGGCCACCACATTCCCCGTGGCGCCTGCGGGAAATCGGTCGAAAAGATGATCGAAGCCTCCTTCGAGAAATATTTCCTTTCCCCCCCTTTTTTCCCGTGCTCCCCCGATTCCTCACCCTTTTGTCCCCACCCACGCCCCCTCCCCCCGCCTCTCCGCACCCATCTCCCCCGTATTTTATTTTATTTCATTTTATTTTTTTTCTTTCTTTCATTTTTATTCTCCAAGAATATCGCTCCCCTCCTCCTTCCCATCCAGTGGCGGCTCCGCGAAGCGTCGCCCATTCTTCGTTGCCTTTTGAAGGAGAAGGATTTCGGGATGGGGGAGCGAGGGGGGTTTTGGTGCGATTGGGGGGGGGGACGGGGTTGGGCGGGAGTTGTTGCGGGGGGAGGAGGGAGTCGGGGGGGGAGGGTGGTTGGGGATGCCGTTCGTGCTCTTCTCCCGAGAGCCGTGCGCGCCCGCTGCTTTTTTCCCCATTCCGTCCGTCATTTGCCATTTGCCCCTCGTCGGATTTTCACGGGCGCGAGAAAATATCGCGAGGAAGGCGGATTGTTCGCCGCATCTACTGCCGCAGCTGCCGTCATTCGAGGGGAGGCGAAGGAGTCGTGTGTGCTGTAAAGCTTACGCGACTCCAAAATATATCTTTTTTCAAATGTCAGAAGGAGACAGATTCTCCTCGCTCGAAGCCCTCTTATGGCAGCGACTACGTCTGTAAAGCGAGCCAATGGGATTGCCGACACGTACGCGCGAGCGAGCAGGTACGCGGACGTCAATTTTGAGGCCTATCGTGAGAAATGACGTCCGGAACTAGGGAAGTAGAACACTTACGCAGTCACATTTTTACATCAGTGGAATTGTGGAGAATGGATGTAGACTGGGCGCGAGTTATTTTTCCCTCAGGAACAGTGAATAAGAGCCTCTCGCGGAACATCTGCGATAAATATTATTGAATTGCCAACTTTTGGCGTTTTTCACTCCATTGTTCATAGCACCGTTTGGGCGGAGTATTATGTGACGTGGAGATTCCGTATGCCTCGGGGAAACGTAATTCCTTGCTATAATGACGGAAAGTTGGATAAGGATTGACTTACAAATATTGGAGAACGTGTCCTAACCTGGTTTAATATGGTGGATATAAATTTTACTCATATAATTTTTAAAGTTTTTTCATTAGATAAAGATTTTCTCCAGACAACGCTAAAACGCCAAAAACATTTTTCGATAAACAACCGCTGTTACATGGTTTTCGTGTATTTGGAGTCAGTATAATGAATCATGATACATAGGAAGAAATCCATAATCCATAATGCTCAGAGTTATGTTTGTAACGGTTGTCCTGGAAATATTTCTTAAGATATAACTTTAACTCAATTTATAGTAAAAAAAAAATTTCAATTTCTCCCGAAAAATTTTCCGAACCCGCCAAGTTCAATGGTTCATGATGGAAACGTCATAGTCTAGCTTCGTTGAAAGAAACTGCACGCGTGAAAAGCGATCCCTGCTCGAAAGCAAAGTCAAACGAAGCAAGCGATTTTCGATTTCGGGTAAAAAGGATTCTTTATTCATCCCGCCCTAACATGTGTGTGTGTGTGTGTGTGTGTGCATGAGCGTGTGAATATTTCGCTCCGCTCACACGTGTAAATCATCGAGTAGTTGAGAATGGAGGAGTGCAGGGGAGAGAAGAGGAGACAGGGAAGGGGGGTTCTTCTCCCTCCCTGCCCCACCCTTCCTCCCCTCGGGTCACTGGTGCATCACGTGATTCGACGCATGTGGACTGTGAATGGAGGGGACCTTTCCGGCCAACTCCTCCCCCCCCTTCCACCCTCGGACCCCGGAGCCTTTTCCCGTGAGCAAAAATGGAATTTCTCCGCAAGAATTCGGACTTGAGCGACCGCGTTCCCGTGGAATCCTCGCTTTTTTTCGACCCTCAACCCGAGGTGTCACACGTTGAATAATAGACGGGGGACTAGGATTCGGGTCACTTAAAGGAGACGAGCATTCGTCACAACTGGTCGCGAGCACAGTCCAATGCGAGAAAATGGAGGCCACCGTATTTCACGCAAGGAGACTTTTCTTCATTCTAGCACCTCACGGCATGATTAATTCCAGCTCACCCAGTTAAAGGGTAACTGTAGTAGGATATGTACGTATTATGGAACGTCAGCTGAAGTAGTCAGCGCTGTAGTATGGCCGAAATGGGGCATAAATAACTCTGGCACTTTTTCAAAATGATTTCTTTCTTTTTCTTTAAAGCACAGAGAAACACCTTCGTAATTTTACCTTGTTGCTCACTTTGCAGTCGATGTGGTTTTGCGTTAATTCTTCTAAAATATGACTTTGTTTTTTGTTCTGTCATAAGTGTTTTACGGTGTACACTCCTCGATATTATATGAAACTTTGGGTCCTCAGTATTTGCCAAAAATATATCTAAGGATTTTTGCATCCCGTGTACTAGAGAATAATCAATGTGGGAATAAAATACGTTTCCTAATGTTATTTCAATTCTCATGACTAAAGTTATGTCGTTCCGACGTCGATAAAAAGTGTGTATTCGAATATTTGGAAGGCATTTGAAAGCTCATTTCATCCCTCCGAGCTCCTCGAAAAAAATGTCAATGTTTCGAAGAAATCTATTGCACGTGTTGAGATTTCTTGTCTCCTTCATTGGAGCGGGTATTACCGCAATGAGACCATATATTTTCTTAAGCTGAATTTTCTTTTGTTTATTTAAGCTCTAAACAACTGACCTGAATGATATCTAGAAAATTAATTGAAATTTTTCTTGAATCGGAGTAAATTTCATGAGCTTATTCAAGTCGAAAATTAAGTTATTTTCTGATTTTGGTTCTTGAACTTAGACAAAAGTTGCGAAGTAGTTTGCTACATTTTAAAATGTAAAATTCTGTGCAAGCATGTTAGGCACATATAAAGAAGTAATATTATGTATTTTGGAATAATGGTCTCATCCATATACGGTGTTTCATGATGTTCAAATAGTTAAAAAATGATTTATTTAAACACATAGTAACTCATTGCAATTTGAAATCAGTTAACAATACTAAGGTTTAAATTTTTAAAAGACGCTAAGTAAAAGGAAAAACCGATGCCTCAAAGAAATTTATTTGAAGGCGTGTATAGCTTGATTTGATTGGAAGTTTTTGTACCAATGTATCTCCATCTTTCTTCGCTTTTAATTTCAGACCCTGACTTCTTGCCAGACTTTTGTTAATATAACACAAAATTAGGGTTTAACTAAAATATCAGGCCACTGTATTCAATCTTAATGAAGCATCCAAGTAATAGTATAGTCCCAAAAAATTGCAGATCGATTTGATTTATAATTGCTCATTGCTAGTTTGGCATTTGAATTGCACAATTTTCAGTAAATAAATAAAAACATGCATGCATATTTTTCACGCCATTTCCCTTCTTGATAAGTAGGCATAGGTAATGGGCTGAGAAATAAACACTAGCCGAAAATGCATCCTTTCTGCAGGACCCTTCCTATTAAGAAACAACTCGATGGAGCTACTTTGAATCCTACAGATTTAAATAAACCAACAATTCATATTATGAAGTCAATAATGTAATCCCAAAACTAATAATACATCTACTTCATTAAAAGCAACATAATGTAAGTTTTACCTTTTCAACTCTGAGGTAGTACACCCCATGCAAAATCTCATTGATTATTCCCGCATTCAAGTTACAGAGTCAGTCATCAGTTCGACCCAAGTTTTCTCAAACCTTTCCTGAACCGAAAAAATCACGTTGCTCAGATTTCAGCTGGGGTTATCCTGAGTTAACCCTCAAAGCCGTAATTCTTAACTCATTAATTTTTCGCTGTGTTCAACAGTCTACTAAGCCGATTTATTGATAAAATATTGCATCTAGGAACACATTATTCAAAACGTTAACGCCCTGAAGTAAGAAAGTTCAAAAAGTAAATGCATATGTTTTGAACTTTAATGAAAACTACCGAGGAATTCATGAGAGCTAATTAGTGAATTTCCGTGTCTTTAGGAATAAGCAAAGTAGTTTTCTAATGACTGTTAAAATTTTATTACGCACAACCTAAAAATTGGCCATTTCACTCTATGATACATTCAAATGTATGCTCATTTTAGCCACTCTCCTCTTCTCGTCGCTCTCCTATGGATTTGCCTTTCTCCCGCTAAAGCTTCCGAAATCTTTAAAATGGTGAGAATATTAGTTTTTTAGTCGCCCGCAAATTTTTGATGAAATTATACACCATTATATGTATTTTTAAAAAAGACGCGAAAATATGAAAGAATATACAAAGAAGTATTTAGGGGAGGCGACCGACAGCTGAGGTCATTTGCGCCATAGGGGATGGACAGGAAAGGATGAAGGATGGAGAGAAACCCGGCGTCGGCATTAGCCTACTCTTAATGAAAGACGCCAAGGGGTCCACAGCTTAACGTCCCATCCGACGGACGGCGTACTTTGCCGTCATTTGTATTTCTATGCAAATAATTAGTCCAATACATTGAATTTTTGGATATTAGAAATTTTCCCCATTTATTCGTTTGCTAAAATATCAATTGATCCTTTTTCGCATACAAGAAACCTTCTGTTTGAAAATTCACACTCCGATTCCACTTTTATCAGCAGTGTCAATCATGAAAGCTTTTCTAGTTGATAGCTAAAACGATGTAAAAATATTTAAATCACTTGCCTGCAAGATCTTAAGCGTGAAGACAATTTTAATATTTTTTCCTGACCTTATTAAACTCATGCCAAATCTTCCATGACGCGGGGAGAAATATCTAACAGATGGGTTTACCACTTGAACTTATCCTTGCACTTTTCGGCATATATTATAAGTAGTATTCTTACTGGTGGTATTTCTGGCTATTCCGTGTTCTTTAGCGGTTTTTCTCTCTAACTACCAACTGCTCGAAAAACCCATTACGCTCAACGTGACCTTCGAATTTGAATGGCTTTTTGAATTTCAGACGCTGAAATATCTGCAGCGTGCTTTAATTTGCATGAAAAGGAGTCAGCTGTCCGCCGACAGCGGCCTCGTTTTATTAATTCAAGAGTCAATTTTTTTTCAAGAGCGCGCGCGCAGTGGAAGCACCAGATCTCGGAACGCGTTTCCATTGCGATTTGTATTAGGAGAGGATAAAAATAGACAGCCGCGCGCGAGGGAGAAACGTCACAAACAAAAGGTATCGCTTTGAGCGAGACGGGAGAGTGGAGGAGGAGGAGGTGGGGGATAATGCAGGACAATGGCCACAAGTACTACAACTAGTACTGCTCCCGAGGAATGGAGAGGCGAGGTAGGAGAGAGAGAGATTCCTCGGCTGAAAACCCATTTGCGTAGAGCGAAGGAATCCTCCGTTCCAACCCCTCGCCGCTCCTTCATTTCGCCCAACTCCTGAAACCCTTCAAACCCACCCCTCTCCATCTCCCGCCCCCCACACCTACCCACCCACCTCACCCATCCTCCCTAGCCCGCCTTCCCGCGGGCACACAGACACTTCCACACACACAAATGATCCCGAAATACTCACGCGAGGTGTTTTTCAACTTTCCTCCTTCCGACCCCTTACACCCCCCTCCTCTCTTTCCCTCTAAATCCCCCGCCCGCCTCCCCCTCCCTTCCCACACGCCACCCGAACTCTATCCGTGAACAAAAGACGCGCGTTTTTATCTGTTAAAACTTCGAAACTTGAGCGGGCGAGAGAGAGAGAGAGACGGGGATGGAGAGGATGGTGGATGGCGGTGGAACTCAATTACGCAACGGCAAAACAGCAAGGATGAAGAAGGAGTTTTAATCGTTTTACTCGGACCGGGTCGTCCTCGCGGCTTGCGCGGGGCACCAGGGGGGAAGGGGGGTTGCGAGGGAGAGGTGGGAAGGGCGGACGAGAGTGATGTTTGTGGGCGAGCCAGGGGGCGGGGGGTAGGGTGCGGTAGAGGATAGGATGAGGGATTTCCATGAGGGAGGAGGAAGCGATGGAACGGGTGCGGGGACTGAGATGGGTGGCTGGGTGCCTTGGGGAGGAGAAGGTATGGAAGGGTACGTCAGGGGGTGGTGGGGTAAGTCGGACCCCGTATGGGTCTTACGGGGGACGAGGGGAGAGAGGGATCGGTGGCTGGAGGGAATGATGATACGTGAAGGTTGCGGGCGGGTGAAGTTGGAGGGTTGTTGGAGAGGAAGCGGGCGGTGGTTTGAGACGGTGGAGTGGAGGAAATTCCGGAAAATGAAGACTTCGGGAGGAGTGAGGGGTGGGAAGGAAAGGATGAGTGGGTGGGGGTGGGGGATGAACGCGAGGAGTGCCTGCGATAGTTTGAGGAGGTGATCGGACGAAATTTGGTAAATGTGAGTTCTTTGGAAGGGTTGAAAGAAGTATGCATGTGTATGGGGTGGGAGAGGAGAGTGGTGGAGAAACTGTGAATGGTTTTAAGTTTAAGAAGGAGCAGGACGATGCGGTTGTACTTGTAGACTAGGTGTGGGAGTGGGATTGAAGGAGGAGGTGGATTGCGGATGTGGTGGGATAGGATTTTGGGGAAAGCGGCGGAGGGAGCAGTATTGCATGAAATATATGGGTAGAGGCGGAGAGCCAAGGGACAGCTGAGGGCGGTGGATGTGCAAAACAGCGAGATAAGGAACATTTGTACCCCAAAAACTCGGTTTAAGCACTCTCCCCAGCACACCTCGTATCTCCTTCTCCCTCACTCTCTCTGTCTTTCTCTCTCTCTCTCTCTCTCGCTGTCTCCTCTACTTTTTCCCCGTGAATTCCCGCCGCAACACACGAAGGAAGGCCACCTTCCTCCATCACCACCACCCCCCCCCTCTCTCTCTCTCTCCTTCTCCCGCCCACTAGTGCCTATTTTTTTCATTCTCACGCACACTTTCCCTCCCTCATGCTCCCGCCGCTCCTTTGGCCTCTGCCCCGGACGCAATCCCGCGTGGCAATTAGCGAGGACCCTTGACCATCGAGTGCGTGAGAGAGAGAGGGATCGAAGGCGAACGAAGCGGAGAGGAGGAGAAAGAGCGAGCGGTGTGGGTCTGGGAGGGATTGTGGGGGGGGGCAGTTATTTTGGGACGAGTGACCCCTCCCTCGATCGACGGAGGAGGAAGAGGAGCGTCCGAATAAAAGGACGAACGAAAGAATGGCGTCGGCTAGATGACCCTGTGGATTGATGAACGGGTAAATGTCATCGTTTGAGTTCGAAGGAGACGGAGAGTAGCATTAATTAAACCTTTCGTTCCAACTTCTCTCCCTCTTGATCTCCGTACACCGTTTGAATGATGAAAAAGAGTCGAGGGAAAACGCATCAGATTTTTCTTCTAGTTTGTCTGGCGGAGAGGATACACGGTCAACCCATACGTCCGGTTAAGTGCCTCTGATCACATCGTGGGAACGGATAATATTTTCGAGTACTCTCGTTACGGGAGTACGATAGAATGGTAGCCTTACGCTTTGAAGTACCTTGAAATCAAATGCCGAAACTAGTCGGGAAACTAGACCTAGTTATCCTCGTGGTCATTTTATTTACTGACTGCGGCCGGAGATTTCCCTTCTTTATAGGCATACAGAGTTGATGAGCCATTAGTAGAAACAGATACAAGGGAAAGCGATGGGAACACATATAAAGGACGGACACAGCAGAGGCGGGGAATATTTTTACAGTTGTGATTTGCCTGATTCCGCCTTCTCCACCTCTACTGTGTTCGTCCTTTATATGTGCTCCTATCCCTTTTCCTTGCACCTATTTCTATGGGAATGAGTACTTGTTCGCCGTTTGGCGGGATTGCGTGTTTGAATGTGTTTGTGTGTGTGTGTGTGTGTGTGTATATATATATGTATGTATATATGTATATATATATATACATATATATATTATATATATATATTTATTTATTTACATCTATAAATATATTAAGTGGGCTCACTGAAAGTTAGGCATCACGTGGTTCGGGCAAAAAATATACACGGTGAGCATATGTATACACCGATAAAAGTTTGCACACCAGTGCGTGAAAACCCGATAGTTAATTGCACGCAGAGAAAGAGCAAGTAGTATTTTTTTCAAAACTATTGTTGAAGAGTTTCATGTCATACATGCAATCAGGATATGCACGTCAATCTCTGAAAGAAATGTTATGCATGGAGATAAAAAAGAAATTCCACCAGTACCTGCGCTCTAATGTAGTGAAAAAATGGTTAAACACTATAGTAAATATGTTTTGGGAGATATTTTGAGAGGATAATGTTTTGAAAATGCCAAAATAGCTGCAGCTCTGTCATTAAAGTATTTCTCAAGCGTATGAAAATATTTTAACAAATGTGCATATGCTACCATAAATGGGGTAAAAAGTGAAGACGAGGAAAGAATTGAGAGTTGTAAGTTGACCTACATATTTGCAAAAGGGCAAGTAAAGATTGGCTGTTTCGACACCGCTGAAAAAAATAAAGGAAAAAGGAAGGAAAACAGAAGGGTGAGAAATGAAGGCAGAAGAAATTGGAACAACAGGAACGGAAGGAGAGGTAATGAGAAATTAAGCGTATTGTTTAGAGAAGGGGAAGAGGGAAAATAAAAAAGAGAACTTTCGCCATCCACTGGCAAATTGAGAATGCCTATTCTCTTCCAGAATCACACGTTTACTTCGCCCTTTTTGAAAGGGAAATTGAATTCGATTCATTTCATCGACTCGTGTAGAAATAAGTCGAATCGCTGGGTGATGGAACTCATTGATAATGTAAAATACCTTGTGAAAATTTTGAAATATTTCAAAGGAGGAGATGAACATGTATATTTCCTCCTTTTAATTTTCCGAGAATAATATGACGTAAAAGGAGATACTCATTTTTGTATCTTAATTTCATTTTTGAAGCAGAATTTTGAAGGTAACCATGGACAAACCTTTTATTTTGTGTCACCTTCTTATAGAATTCATTAGCACTCCAATAAGACGATCCTTAACGACTAAGTAATTGGAAATATAAATGATAGATTATGTTCGAAACACCGAGGAAAATTTCAATTATAACAAATAGATTTAATGAAAAAAATGAAAGTTCTATGCAAATGCTCATGTCATTTACAAAATACTGCAACTTTTTGATACGTTTAAAAATTTTTCAAAATGCCTGAATTAAAATCACTACCCTTAATTTTCTTAAATATTCGCAATATTTTAAAATCTCTGAGAGAACCTTCCTTCAGTACTTCAGTAATTTAAAATATATTGTTCCTCCTACACTGGACGCAAACAGGTACATTTTATTTTTTCCCAAAATTTCGCGCGTAATAATAAAAGTATTTGTTATCATTTCTGTTCCACTTTTGACAGTGGAACTCATAGGCACGGTTGAGTGATAAAATAGAAAGAATATAGTTATGGCTGGAAGTATGGCCCATGCTATTTTACTTAGCCATGGTTTTTCGCGACAAAATTATGTGCTCATTGATATTGAAAATATGGTTTTATTCAGCCCTAGCCGATGAATTAGCTTTAGCTTTAGCATTAGATGATAGAGGAATTTTATAAGAAATATTTCATTCGTTATTCAGCAATTATATTTTCCAAGCTGTTTGATTCAAATATTCACTTATTTTCATAAGATAGGTAAATTAAAGGGCATAAAGATATCGAGGTAGAGTTGATCAAATGAATTCAAGTATCGAGTATTTTTGTCAAGGAGTTCACTCGTGCTAAACGTTTGGTATTAAGGTCCGTTGGGGACATTGTACTTGTATATTCTACAGTACTTTCGAGTACGCAGTATTTATTGAAATGCCATCCTAGAAAACAAAGTTTTTAATACGTGCAAACTGTCTCCTAAGAGTCATTTACATCAGCATTATTTCATTGATTGCAGAATATCTTTGAATAATTTAAAAATAAAGACCATATGGACGATGATAGATCAGTGCCATGAAAGAGTGAAATAGAAAAAAAGTTTCAGTGAAGTAATGGAGAGTATTTTTCATTTACATATTGAAAACGCTTGGAATACCACAATGAATATGGTGTAGGGGCCGAATACAGAGCGCTTATTTAAGTACTGTTGACTACATTTGTTGGTTTGTAACATAGAACGGAGACTACTCATTCTCCTGCACTAATATTAGGAAAAAGTTCATGACAATTTTCGAGTCAACTAAAAATCAATCTATTTCTTGGTCATTAATTCCAATTCGCTCAATATAATTGTTGGTTTGAGATAAAATATTCACACATTTTCTGCATTTCATGGTGGTGAAAAATGACAAGGTTTTTTTAAGTCTTAGGATTTAAAGGCTATAAATGCTGTCATTTTAAACCGCTTTATTTAATAAGAAGACGTTATTTATTCGTAATTCCAAATATATATATTTTAAGCTAAGCAATACTATACCTTTTGGTGTATTCTCGTCAAATTTAGCGTGAAATTTTATTGAAAACTTAAAAGATAGTCATCTTCACGCCACTTACAACACACCTAAAGCTCATCCACCCTCTGATACTGGAAAGCAATTTTGAACATCTATTTCAATCACTAATGATCGTAATCATGGATGAAGGCAGTGATTTGAGTGTGCTGGAGGGGTATTCAATAGATTTGGATGTTGAAATTAAAAAAAAACATACGATCAGCGAGAGAAACCATTGATAGATGGAGATTTTTATGAAATGGACAAAGGGATTCATGTCGACACGATAATGATTTAATTGGTATATATTATTGCTCGTAAATAATAATACTCTTCCAAAATGAATTCATAAATTTTAATACACAATACACTCTCCAAGCATATTAAAGTTTTCGAATGGCTCAAGTAAGGCAGCGTGGTTATGCTTATCTTTGTTGAGCGATAAAAAATTGATCCAAGATATGCGATCGTCGTGAAAAATACAAGCTGTATCGATCATAAAAACTTATTTCATTACATTGGCGAATGAACCCTAAAGCCCCTCTTTCGGTACCTTTTTTGATCCGTGCCGAAATTACATTGTCGTCTGTTGGACATACTTAAGCTGAGATGGTGGAGAAGATGGTCGGCAGTAAATCATTCTCTTTGAAAGCTAATAATCCAGTATTCATAGGGGATCCAGTTAGGGGTCAGAGTAAATGAAAATGTAGATGGGATATGAAGCAGGGGGTAAAGATGCTCTCTCTCCAACCAATTTGCCAAATCCTCACAAGGTCTATGAATTCCTTTCGAGAGGACACGGTTCCAGGGAATTACATCGTTTAGTAAGTCGTCCTCGATATGTAAATGAGAATCTGGAACGGGTGTAAAGATAGAAATGTTACCCGTGAGGGTATTCTGATCCAACCACTGGGTCAATTCTCTTCCGGTCAACCTTTTCCGATGCATAATAAAAATTCAACGACTCGCTGGAAATTGTTTAGTCATTTGGAGATAAGGAAAAAGTTCGTTAATTTAATCAAAGGCATACGGTGAAGAAAAATACATGATAATGTATCTCCAGATGATAATTCGTAACCGCTTCTTTTCTTACAAGTTATGAAATCATTATGAAAAATATTTTTCAACCGTCAATATCGTTTAAAAACATTACGGCATATAAGAATAAAATAAAAATTGATGGAAATATTATTATGAGTATGTACACTGATATTGAGTTCATTTGAAATTTTCCAGGACGATTTTTCACCGAAGTAATCAAAGTATTAATAAGGAATATGGATTTTGCAAACTCCATCAATTCTCATTAATGTTCATTAATCATCGTGCATATGAAAGGACGAAGAATTATAAGAGTGTATTCTGTTGGAATTGGTTTTATCTGTGAATATAGCATTGAGGGACTTTCGAAAGCGTGACTACCTATTCATAAGTCTTCCTTGGAACATGATCGAGTAATTGCGTTCCGTAGCGAGGCCAAGTAAATGAAACTATGGAGGAACCAAATTGCCAGAGAATGTAAGACTCCATTAATGTAATTGAGTCCTCCACGAAGCGCTAGTCTTGAAGGCGTAAGATGAACGGCATAAAATAAAAAGTACATAGTTAGGCACCCATTTAATGCTGGTATTTTTACGGCGTCACATTTCCTTTCAGACTTAAGTGACAAGGGAGCGTGGGAGGAGCACATATCGGAGACACAGTGCGATTAATATTTAAAGAGTTCGGAGGGGACATGGTGGTTTTCTCGGTTTTTCGGATTCGCTGCCGGGGAGATTAAAAAAAAAAGAATTGACATTCCTCCGTTTACTCTTGGGGTCGATCGCTGAAAGATTTAAACCTGTAATTTGAGGGGGTCTTAAATATTCAAAACTCCATTTTCCCCCTTATTGAAGATTTCAACGACTGATTCTTATTCCAGTTCGTCGTCATGTTATTTAAAGCGCCCAATGTTGATCCACCATTGCTTTTTGATGTCGTAAGGATAAAATAAATGAAGTAAATTAAATCTTACTCATCTTTATCAATACTAGTTAAAAAATGAGAAATATGTTCCGCCCTTACATTCAATTGACTCAAAGGCACATTATGGTTCCTTTTTGAACACAAAAATTATTGCAATCAGTGAATGGACACGGTCTCTTTTTACGTACCTAATATGCACTAGTAAAGGCTTCATCCCTCTTTTCCGAAGTGATAAAGTAGAATATTCGATAATCTAGATGAATGAAACTTAGTTTCCAAAATTACAATATTTTCAAGAATTTTTTTAAACAAATTTCACGGGGGTAAAACACGAGTAAAATTCAAGAAGTTCTCTCGGGTTTCCCACCGGGGCAGGTTGCAGTACACCGACGTTTCGACTCTGCCATCGTCTTCAGGGTGTCTTCTGTTAGTAGATACGGACATAAACTTGCTCTTGTTTTATCTCTTAAGACGGAAATAAACTTGATCTTATAAATCTCTGAAGACCTCATGCTCTTAAAATCTGTTCTGATCAAATTTTGGCAATTTTTTACAAAAATTCTTGAAAAATTTTATTTATTTTGCATATCCTCTTTGATATAAATTTAGTCATTTGTACAATTTTCATGCATAATTAGATGAAAATACATGCTTTCCATGAATAGACAATATACTTTCTAAATTGTGACGTCTAGTGGCTTGGGTAGACGTGAATTCCAGCCATCTAAAGGGCCTTTCCTATTGAAGTTCTAAGAAAAAATAAACTTTAAATGTGATAGTGATACATGTATATCCATGTATACAATACCCCACAAGAGTGGGTTGCGGGAGATGTTCGCACACTACCCGTAACGAAGAATAAAATCACATACAAAACAAACAAAATCATGATACTCACCCTCAGAGGGGGATATACTCATGCAAAATCGATTTTAACTGAAAAACATGCAAATATATTTACTAGCAGCTAAAATACACATGCATGCGCACCTAAGAATGTGCCGATGTAAACAGCGTTTGAAAATGCCTTCGCTTTTTACTTGAATGCCTTTACTATTTCTATTATAACGTTTATTTCTTACCATTACTATTCCTGACTGTACGAGGAAAATACCATTTCCAGAGCATTACAGCAAAATTTAAGTCAGTTGTAATAGATTTAGATTTCTCCCTACAAAGTTCAGAACTACGTATTTTTTACCCATTGGAAAAACCTGAAAAATTCCCTTGCTTCTTCATCTTTTATATAAAATTTCATTCTCAGTACCAAGTTAATGGAAATTATTTTATTGGAAAGCCGTGTAGAGATAAAGTTCTACTTTATCATTATATGGTGCTGGAATCACTTGAAACGAAATAAAAACTTGGACTTTTATTTTTTTATAACTGGTGTACGAGGTATTTTCAAATTGCAACTACGGCTCAATGTAAAACAAGCATTTGGAATCGAAACAAGCGCTGAGGACAAAAAGAAAGAAATTAGATCAACATCACCGAGGGAAAAGTAATTTCAATTTTTTGAAACCTCACAAAATTGTTCTGAAATTGGAAATCACGCCTTTCACAAATTTATTGTCGATGTTGTAGACAAGTTCATTAGGCGTAGATCTCCAACCTTGACCTCCTTCGTCGGACTCATCATTGAGCTAACCCCTAAAAATGTCTACATCGCACTATCATTTAGCCCTCAGTCATAAACTTAGGAACTTAAACATATCATTCTCCGCTGAAATCCAATGCCTCTTAAACCTCTAGCGTAAACAAAACGGTCGATCAAGTGATTTTTATTACTTCATAAAGCTATAACTGCAGCCAGTATACTCGTATTTAATCGTTGCAAAGCCATTAGTTCTGGAAGAGGATGGTCATTCACTTGGCCTGTCCGGAATAAACCGGCGGACAAGCGACCAAAACATTAATCAGACAAGCGACCAAAAAATGTTGACCTAGTTAAGCAATTGCTCGAACCAGTGAATATCTTGTGTTTAACTCTAGATCTTTAGTTCTAACTTACACCTATATTTTATTTAAGAAAAAACAAGAACTCTTTCTCAAAGGCATTACTCCGATATCAAGTCTACTATCGACTCCCTAAACGAAATGTAACCCTAAAATACATCCCGGATAATGTTGACTTTACTATAATTGGAAGTCTTGGTGTGTGGCAAAAATGAAAGGAATTGTAAATTGACTTGGAGCATTGGCAGACGAGCCCCACGCCCAAATAACTTTTTTTAATGTTTGCATTAAGCTTGGTAACCATGCATGACCGTTAGCGTCTCCTCTTGTCAATTTTACTTCCATCACGAAGAGTAGTCAAGCACGTAATGGCGCCAAATGAGCGCTCACCTCCGCTCATCCCCCGGGACGCCATCCCGCGGAAAGTCGTGTATTGGTCGGCCGGGACATTTTATTCGTCCGTCATATCAACGTATTTCTTCCGCGCGGATTGACATTTGCGCCAATTATTCGGTTGAATAATTTCCGACGACCGACGAGAGTTTTTTTTTCCATTTAATTTTTTTTTCTAGAAAAAAAGGACTTCGGCGCCACAGTCGCCGCATCAAAAAATTTCACCCGTGGATGTGGGAGAGGGGGGGGGGTGGGAGTATTCGCGACCGAAGTGGCTCCGAGGTGCGGGCGGGTGTGAAGGGGTGTCTGTCTGTCCCCTACTACGCCATAGCCTCCGCCTGCTCCCCTCCCCCGACGCCCACGCACCCCACCCTCCGCTTCGCGCCGTCAGAAAGCGAGGTTTCGGAGGAGGTGGGGAGGGTAAGGGGAGATAAAAAAATAAAGGCGCGGGAAGAGCAGGCTGGGGAGAGTATTTAATTGCGGGAGGGTTCGGGTGCTGTTGCCCTTGGCCCCTCTTCGCCTCCTCTCCACTTCCTCCGCCCGCCGCCCCCTCCCCATGCCCCGTGCGAACCCTTTGCCACCCCCGTCCCTCCTTTCCTTCCTAATGAAAAAAGAGGGCGAGGTGTTTTCCGCTTCCGGGCTGGCGTGTGTTGAATGGATTGCCACACGCTCGAAAAATAATTATGCGTGCCTCATCCTAACTCCGCCCATTCGGGGCTAAAAACCAGAGAGATGAGAGCCATACGTCCTCGCCGGCCGATTAGGGACCCCCCAGTCCCCCCTCCGCCCCCTCCCACCCTCATCCACCCACCCTCCTCCTCCCACGCCCCCGCCAGAAGTGATGGAGGAGGTTGGAGAGTGATCCGGGGGCCGATGGACCCGGCGAGGGACGCTCTCGCGGCTCCATGGAGACGGATCATCCGCCGCTCCTGGTTCTCACCGTCCGGCTCCGACGGAAGCCAGGATCGAAATAGGAGCAGGGGTCAGGGGCGTCATTTATCACCGTCGTCGGCGGTATATTTGCGTGTTTTTTATCGCTGATTTTCTCAGTATCCCCCATTCGTTTAAAAATGCTTCTCTGCCGATAAGAATCTGAAGTACGCTACCATTCAGTGATTGCAGATATTAACTAGTAGGAAAATTTGTGTTGGGAAAGGCACGTGCACAAATAACATTCCTATTAAAGTCGTGGTATAAACTAACCACATTTGTCTTCAAGCAGGGTTCAGTTTATTAAATGAATGTTACGTCCTGAAGTTAGTTCATTAGCATCCGCTGTTATTAAAATGAACCAAATTTGATTCTTATCTGGAAGATTTATGGAAAAATTTTATTTTCCATTCTCATGTTTGAAAGGGCGCATGGGGAGACGTAAGGGGAGGGTATTATACCATGTAAATACTACCGACATATGACCTTGAATCCATTTTATTTGCAGAGAGAACTTTAATTTATCAACCTGTAATATCTTTCACTTACGGCGAGTTAAAGCGCAGGCGTGCCTCAAACTTGGGAGTTAACTTAACCTTTATATTGATTAGAGTGTCGATATCCCACTTGATTCTATCTTAAAATGTAAGTTTGAGACGACTCTCATTTACGTCATTTCTCCTTTTATACATTCCATTGGGGATGATACAGTGCAAATTGGGGGAAGGGGAGGACAATAAAAAAAACTTTCTCGCTTAGGAGTCATCAATCTAGTTAACTTTGAAGCATTTTAATCACTATGTTTAATGCAATAAAAATTATTAGCACAGCTATTTATTAACTATTTATTGGCTATCTATACATATACATATTAGACAATAAGTAGTAATTCTAAAGTAAATATAATTATTTCAATACTTCAACGTTAACTTGATGGTATATGTATATATATATATATATATATATATATATATATATATATATATATATATATATATATGTGTGTGTGTGTGTTCGTCCTTTATACGTGTTCCTATCCCTTTTCCTTATATATGTTTCTGTATATATATATATATATATATATATATATATATATATATATATATATATATATATATATATATGGGCACCTGCAGCTCCACCCAAGCTTAAGTGATTTTTCGGGTACCAGGTCTTCCTGGGAAACCATAACCAGCACAGGGAAAGGAACCGGCCCCCCTACCCTGACGTGTGAATTTCACACGCCGTATAGGGCTTAGTACTGGGTGAACTATACCATCACCTTCCAAACCGACCTTCGGGTTGATTACTGTGTTTATGGTTTATATATATATACTATGTTTATATATATATATAAACATACTATACATAGTATATATATACTATGGATACATAGTAGTATAACATACTATAGGTAGTAGTATTTTCTATACTACTATGCATTGTTTGTTTATATATATGCCTTCCCCACCTCTCCTGTGTTCGTCCTTTATATGTGTTCCTATCCCTTTTCCTTATGTCTATTTCCATGTGAATGAGTGTATATAAGTATATATAATATGTGTGTATATGTATATATATGTATATAATATATATATATGTATATATATAAACATGCTATACATATTCCAAAGAAACTGCGGGAGATGCCGCAACAGTAACTTTTAACGGAGTCATCCGCTAATGTGCATTGTTTATATATATGCATATATGTATATGTACTTTAACGTTATTCTCAAAACTAATTCATTGGCAGATTGCTGAAGAATTTTTACCTATTAGCCTAGAATTTGATGAAGTTTTTTCGGGTCTTCAGGACTAGAATTGTTGGAAAAAAATCTAGAATTGAGATCCCACACAGCATCCCGATTTCCCAATCTGCTAATTAAGTGTAAGAGTTGAGCAAGCCCCGACATATCGGGGTTAAATTAGTAAGAGTGATGTCATCCTACTTAGACCACATTCTCAGTTTTTGTATTCGTTAAATGCTTTTTAATAATGGCTGGACGCTTTAGATTTTATAGTGTTGCTCATTTTTTGTGATGAACTATCTCTATGTTCTCAGTTCGTCGCTGAAAATCTGAGCATTCTCTCAGAATTTAGTGAACTTCTCCCTTCATCTTCCTCATTTATCAATGTAAACTAATTTTTAGCCCTAACTTTTATTAATTTTCTTATTCTTCGCTCTGTAAGTAATTAAATATAAAAAATGTTACTAGTTGAATACTGGGAATAATTTTTACCCAATCTGTGGTTAAATGGAAAAGACCCTACCAAATGGAATAAGGATTACAATTTTCCTCGGAAACCTTGTCACAATATTGATGAAAACAGGACGCGTACGAAATCCACGGTTCAGAAATAAGTATAACCATTACAAGCTGATCACCTTCAAAATTTGTCTGGAGGATCGCTAATCTCTGCCAACGGTTGGTAGCCCAGTAGCTCTTGTCACCTATTGGAAATTCTGCAAATTGAAAGAAAGCTCTAAATGTATTATCAACACAATTTAGCATAGGTGCACTGCGTAGTTCTAAATTATAATGTGGCACTATAATTTTCCATTGACTAAATGCGCAATCACCCTCTGCAGTAATTCTTTATACTTGGTCGAATTGAATTAAATAAAAATCCTAAAATAAGAGATTTCTAGGCCTAAATAAAATGTATAATGGCATTTAAAATTTTTAATGTGGCAGAAGTTTTGCCTCAAAGATACGCCACATGTGGCGCATCTTTGAGGCAAATCTTAGTGGAACATCTTTCCTTCAAACATGCGCCACATATGGCGTATCTTTGAGAAGCGATGCTCGTATGCGTTGAATCTGTCAGTATTATTTTCTATTTGCAGGCAGAATTTAATAGCAGTGGGTCCGGGGTTTATAAAAATAACTAAGTGCAAACTTTAGCCGCTGAAATTCTATATTCTTTTTTGCTCCCACTGAGCTTACCCCTGAGATGAAGAAGCGTAATTTAAATAAAGCTCTGCGAGAAGAAATGCTGGAAGAAAGGCAAAATGAACCGCCCGTTAAATACTTTAAAAATCTTTCTTTGAGTTTGACTTGCCCACATTGATTTTCTTGAAAATGCAGGATATTTTTCGAACAGAACGAAAATTTCTAAGTGAAGGAATTTGTATCCGAGGGCGTAGTAAAATTATTTAACCTTGTCAATACCCTGTGCAAACGTGAATCTTCGTTCAAATTCATCCGGTACTACGTGTGAGCAAATGGAAAGCCAATACTTGCCTTCTCACACAGAACATGTTTTAAAGTTATAATGCGCAATAATACCATAAATAGCTTACTCCATCTCTGCCGAGTAAAAGAAATATATTTATTTTTAGTTCACGATTGGTGTTATAATTTAGGAGATGGAAAAGTTTATTTTCAAAAAGAAATCAAATTTAGCAAATAGCTTCCTGCTTCTGCCAGAATGGAACTGGCCTAGCGAGTAACATCCCAGAAATGACAGCTGGAGACTTTCCAGATGCAACTGGGAAATTCCTCTGTAATACCTAGTAAAGAAGACGTGGAGAGGAGGAGAGGAAAAAATATTTCACTGAATGTTCAATGGAGAGATCTTGTGACATACAAAAGCACGGGAAGTACGTGCACAGAGGCGGTTATAGCCTCATTCTTTTTTGGTCCTCGCATCACTGTTCCGAGGTATCTCCGGAATATACCCCTCGGCCAAACATTTCCCCCGGGGTCTACGCAACGATCTGTTAAAACAAGAGGAACCGACACAATTGAATTTTTTATCAAAGATAGGACTCTTTAACGTAGAGAAAAACTCCTTTTGGTGCATACATTTAATCCTAAACCGCGCCCATATGTCTCTTCAATCCTTCCAATGATTCCCTATTTTGGCCTATTGCTATTATGAACACTTGATTTCGCCTATCTCGGTGATAACGCTGTAACGCCCTCCCCTGATAACCGTCGAGTCACGGCCCCGTTTCCCTAATCGGCAAGTTTCCTCGAAAAAGGGTTTGGGTGTTTGGGATCATACCTGTAGCAGTCATTTCTTGTTCAAAATTCTAGTGTATAGGCCAACTTGACCTTTGCGCTAAACTTTTGAACGAGAAATACCAGCCAGAATGATCTCAAATATCCAAGCCCAAATTTTTAAGAAAATTTACGGATTGCGATGTTGGTAAATTTATCTTGTTCTATACTTGGAAAACGATTTTTTCTGGCTTCTCCGTTGACTACTTCAGCGAAAGAGAGAGAGGAAAAAAATTTATTTTCCAGCTTACTTAATTTTTGGGTGTGCATGAAAAATGTTCAATAATTTCAATGATGAATCCCTCTCCAAGTTCTGCAATCTGTTTTTAAAATATCGATTTCTTACTGTCTACCCACCTGCCTCATTTGACCTCATTCATCTTTCTACACCCGAACTAATGGCATAAGTAATACCTATTTATTCATCTCATTCTTATGAATCCTAATGTTTTAAATGGTAATGTTTCCTACGCCCCTTTTTCCTTGATCAATTTAAAAGTAATTACTCGCTTCGGTTCGAAGAATATATCGAAGGATCGTTTCAATTCGTCCTCGTCCATTTCCTTCCTCTTACCAATTCCACCCGATGACCACGAATTTTGGGTAACACTTGTTATTTGTAATGCTTTTTCGTGCATCTTGTATGATTCAAGCGGTAGCGTTTAAGAAGAGTCCCAAGGAGGCAAGATAATAACGAATAGCGTGATGCACTTTCCCCGTCATTGATGTTTTCACTTGTTTAGGCGAGCTCGTAAAACCGGGGCAATATATTTCTGTTTCTTCGAGCCCCGCTCTAATGCCATGAAAGAGTGGGGAAGGAAGGGAAGGGCAAGGTGAGGGAGGAAGGTTTTTCTTTGGGAGTAAGACGTGGAAAGCGGGGTGGGAGATTATCGGGAAGGCAGCAGAAGGATGAAGGAGAGGAGCTACGGGGAGGGAATAAGAATGAAGGAGAGAGAGAGAAGGAAGGATGCGTGTGGGCGTGTGCGGGGGAGGCGGTGGCGGCTGGAGGCTGGGTTGGTGGAGGCGGATGGGAAGGAAGCGAGAGAGAGAAGCAGCGATAACGGCGCTCCCTCGCTCGCATTAGAGCCGGTCGCCGCCATTTTCTTCCCATTCCTTGGCACTTCTTCCCGTGCACCATTTTTTCCCGCCGACGGAACGTCTTAACGTAGTTCGTTTGGGCGAGCTTAACGCCTCGGCGGTAATCACGAAAATTACGCTTTTTGCCCCCGACGCGACGGCGAATCTCCGTGCCAGTTTTAGCGCTCCTAGATAGTGGGATCACCCCTCGTAACCTCCCAAGATCCCCTGATATATGAGTGCGAATTTCTGGGCTTGGGTGAATTATGTGTAAAAACAATTTTGCTTCCCCGTGCTCTTGTTTTTTAGGGGAGAGGAATATCCCAGTTTTAGCATCATTTAGTGTTGTGAGAAAAATGTACAGCATGTAATGTCGTTCGTTAGACAATTTTGATATAGCACAATTATTAATTTCGGCAAGCTGGTGATGTCGTTCAATGATGATTAATTTGCAAAAATTTTTATTGAATTAAGTAGTTACGTTTTTCTTCTTAGGTGGTTGCTTGACTGGAACGCACGTTAAAAAATGCCCTAGACTAATTTTATTATACAGGGAACATGGTTTATTCACCCTGAAATACACTTTTAAAT
Source organism: Hetaerina americana (assembly GCF_022747635.1). Classification (NCBI taxonomy): domain Eukaryota; kingdom Metazoa; phylum Arthropoda; class Insecta; order Odonata; family Calopterygidae; genus Hetaerina; species Hetaerina americana. The sequence continues at coordinate 6,760,129 of NW_027286069.1, read as the reverse complement.
ATTAACAAGGTTAGCTGTGGTAATTAACACCATGTTCTTAAGTTTTTTCCTCCGTACTAATAAGGTCCTATAATTTAAAAAAAACTTAAGTTACCATGAATAATAAATATGAAAGTAAAAAAAATTCTGTGAAAAATCATATTTTCTACCTTCTCCCTTAATTTCTTAATCATTTATGTCCCAGCCATTATTAATGGCATACTACAGTCCGAATAATTCAATTTGGGGATCATATTCTTGATGAAGAATGATCTGGTACTTTCCCGGCGAATAATGTTTTCCAAGATTATTCGGGTCTCCCACCGGGTCCACGTTCGTAGGGTTGCCGACGTTTCGATGGCCGAGTCGTCCATCGTCTTCAGGGCATGTCGGTACTCAGGTTTGGCCGCCTTATATAGTCAATAGTTAGTTATATAATAGTTAGTATAATAATAGTTAGACTATATAAGGCGGCCAAACCTGAGTACCGACATGCCCTGAAGACGATGGACGACTCGGCCATCGAAACGTCGGCAACCCTACGAACGTGGACCCGGTGGGAGACCCGAATAATCTTGGAAAACATATTCTTGATATTATAACAGCTACTACTGAGTGGTAAAATAAAAAATAGCTGTGTGTATTATTTTATTTTAACATAATTTATCCCAGATATTTCCTCTTTTTCAAAACCTTAAATATTCCCAGAATTTAAATAATTTTCCTTTGCCAAAGGTGGTCTTTATGGAACATTTATGACGAGGAACACGTATGAAAATTTTATTCGTTATAGTAATGTGAACTTGTGTGATTTTAACATGAATTTATTTTGGCATTCATTGCCAGATAGTCGCCATCCTTTTTCCCATTAATGGCAATATATTTCGTCGCAACTCACCAGTTGTTTTACACTCTTACACTTCATCTGGTCGAACTCAAATTATCTTACGTGTAAGTTTGCACGAGGTTCTATAAATGTATTCCCAGAGTAGCGTTAGAGGTTTATTGTAGGCAGGCATACGAGAAGCGGTTAATGGTTTTTGCAGGGACGCCTCACTTCGCCTCTTACCACAATGCGACTTGGGTCGGTTCATGATTGCCTCTAGTCAAATGCACGCGTTCGCAGTCTAAACACATCCCACTCGGTCGTGATCGCGGTCCGTCGACCCTTGACTGGATTACCGAGTGGAACGCTCACAGCCCCTCCCACCCTCTCTCTCTCTCTCCCCCCCCCCCCGTCCGCATAAAAGAAGTTCACCAAGGGAGCCGTTATCGCGTGAACACAAGGGTGTTCACATGGTGACGGCTCTCCTCGGAAAATGAACCAAACAACGCTATTAGTACGCCTTGGTAGGTAATATTATTTTTTTTCATGGTAAATTGGTAGGAGTAACGCGAATCAATTTATTTCCAATTCGAAGTTTTCATGGGTGTATACCACAATAATTCACGGCATGTAAACGGCCGTCACTATTCCTTTCAGTCAGTCACCAGGTTGAATCGGATGAAATTGATTCAGTGCAGGAGTTGTCCTTACTCATGCGTGTATTTGTCCATTATCACTCTTTTAATTAACAGTGGCCTATTAATTGCTTATGGATTTCAAAATACATATTACAATGCTAATGCTCCATGCACAACGCGAAAACCTTCGGTGTTGCGCCGTTACGTCCGACTAGCACCGACTAGTTAAATCACCGCGACCCTCTGGCCCGTAGATCTCTGGAAACGTGTATAGTCTTTTTTCGAAAACAACAGCCAATGAGGAATCGAGCCGGAGACAGATTTGGCACACTTCCTCCCAACTTACCTACCCCAATCCCCTCCACCCCAACGCCATTCCATCTCCATAGCACAGGGCGTCACTAACCGTGTTTGCCGTGGTAGTTTCGTGCTGAAGAAATTGGTGTAAACAAACTGTTTGAAATAATATTTCGCCACTTAAAATATTTATGGGCATATCCCCGCACTGTGAGCCATTTTAAGAGCACTCTCATTCTACGCACGTCTGTGAGTCGCGCGTGGCAGTAAGTTGATTGCGAAAAAAATATGAGGATTCGCAACAAAACGTAGCGATTGAATCTCCGTAAGGATTTCGGGCCCCGTGAAATTTTGTGAGGCCGTTAATTTTCAGTGTTTATGAACACTGAATTTTTTACATTCATACATTGGCCAAAGAATTGACGCATTCAGTTACATAACAACTCGCGAATTTTAGTATTTCTCATTTGTTCGTTGGTAGCGTAGCGGCCTGCGAATTAGACCGGCAGGTCGAAGGTCCGTTGTTCAATTTATGGGAAATGTTTTCGCTAGCTCATTTCCGAGTTGGAACTATTTCAGTGAACTCGTTAATCGCGATAAATATTTAGGAAAATATTTTGTACTATATTATCAGAATTTTATTCCATATGCTAAAAATTCTGTAAATAGAAAGAATAGATCTATATACGAGTATATATATATATATATATATATATATATATATATATATATATATATATATATATATAAAATATCTTCGAAATGGAACGCTCTTCGGCGACACACAAATATATAAAAAACACAGATGTAGATTTTTAGAATATAGAGACACAAAGAAAGGACACTCACAATTTGTTATTTTACGTTTCGACAGCACGGCTGTCGTCTTCATTCTGAAGACGACAGCCGTGCTGTCGAAATTGTGAGTGTCCTTTCTTTGTGTCTCTATATTCTAAAAATCTACATCTGTGTTTTTTATATATTTATATATATATATATATATATATATATATATATATATATATATATATATATATATATATATATATATATATATATGTTAAAAATAATTGCAATGGGATGGCCCGCAAAATGTCTCTAGAAGCGATAACCACAAGTATATTGAAATAAACTATTAAGAGGCGATATTCGAAAGTTAAAGGCCGCCTGGTCATATCCAAAAAATGCATTCGTCAAAAAAAAGTTCATATTGATGGTTTCAGTTTTATACAAACCTTCTTCACTTTTCTACGTAATCGCCGTTCACTTTTCGTAACGCTGCACCAGCTTCTTTAATACCTTAGCATTGACGTTTACCGCCTGAGAATTGAACCAGTTGACAACGGTGGTCTTGTATTTATCGTCGTCTTCAAACCGTTATCCACCGAGCCATGTTTCAGGTGCAAGAAGAGCAATAGTCATTTGGTGTAAGGTTGGGACTGTAGGGTGGATGATGAATCTACTGGGCCCCTCACTCCGCTCTTCATCATTCACATTGGTGCGCCCATTTTCGAATTTTGCGACACAATTGTGCATTAATTTCGTCACTCGTTACTGTTGGTTCATTCCATATTGGGTTGAGAGTGGGTGTCTGCATTTGATCACTTGCGAGGAAGTAACATACCCGCGAACCACCACAGAAGGGTAAGGGAGAAGCTTTGGTTGAGAGGTCGTGCTCGGTCACCGTAATTTCTTCTCCCATAGACCATCACAGCAAATTTTAATATTCCTTTTGGACGAGTAATGGTTATTTATTACGGCCAAAGGAGATTTATTTAACTTTTAATAGTAAGGTTATAGACTATGCAAAATCCCCGATGAATTTGGACAGCGGATGATCCTTTTCCACGCAATAATCGAATCTCAGCTCGCACTTCTGGCGGGAGAAATGATTTTCGATGACATTATTGTCTGCATTCATTGACAGTTAAACGACCGCTGATTTAAAGCAATAACCTCAATTGTTTTGAAAACGATCAATTGATGGCGTTACATGCGTACAACTCTATTCTGATCCACCAATATTTAAGAAATCGGATATCCCTTTTCGAATGTGTCTCGTAAATACGAGTGTACGGACTTAATTGGAAGAGGGTGAGAACGGTAGTAAAGGGATGCAGTTCAGAGGATCACTAAATCGTGGAATAAACAAAACTGAATAGTTAAATGTGGTACATGGATTTATTCTCAAGTCAAACTATGATGAAGAAGAGGAAAAAATCAGTTGAAAATAATTGAGGTGGAAAAGGAAGGGAGACAAAGTCCTACAAAACCATCGCAAAAGAATTGAATGAAAAAATGATGCAGGAATAAGGTTTTCGCAGAGTAATGGGGGGGACAGAGACTTATACACGAATACAATTCTTCCGGAAATAGATAAAAGAATTCAAGCAGAAAGTTAGGATACAAAAGAAGACTTTAATTTGTTACCTTACATTAAGGCAAGTATTTTCAATTAGATTAAAGACAAAGGTGGAGTAGCAGAAAGTGCTGGTAACGACGATTTTTACATTTCATGGTTAAGTTTCCCACCATGTCACGACTAAAAATATGTTCTGGTCCAGGGAAATCAAATCAAGAATAATTATAGCAAAAGAGTGATTTGATAAGAATAAGAAACAATTTGGCGGGCCTTTGGAAAAGGAAATTAGAAATTAATTGGCAAGATATCACATCTGGAGTGTGATGCTGTACGGAGCAGAGACATGGACTTTGCAGAAAGATGAAGTAAAAAGAGTTAGAGGTCTTCGAAATGTGTTGATCTGGAGGATGGGAGGAATTAGTTGGGAGGACAAAATAAAAGATGAGTAGGTATTACGGAGGATTAGCAGGGAGATGGCAAAGATAATCATGGAAAGAAAGGCTAATAGGTTAAGGCATTGCATGAGGAAGAAGTACCTGTTGAGGACTCTGCTGGAGGGAATGATAGAGGTGAAGAGAGGAAGAGGGAGGAAGAGGTATGTGATGTTGGACATGGTTAAGATTGGAGAAAGATACGAAGAAATAATAATGATAATCGCTCAAGACGGAAAGACATGGAGGTCCACCGTTGTAAAATGAATAATGATGATTCAGTTTCAACATTCATTAAGTGATAATTTTTATGGCTACTAGAAAATCTCTAGAAAACAGTAAACAGTTTGGTCTTTTAAAGGATGCTGTAGTAGATTAATTAAATGAGAATCGTATGAGATCAGTCAAACCAAGATGAAAAGATAAAAACGCGTTACCCAAAGCAACAGGAGATAAAGTGAGAGGGCGAAAAGTAGTTAAGAGGAAGCCATTGATCACAGAGGAACTATTTCGTCTTGACTTGCGGGGGAAAGAAGAAAATGTGTTTGCAAGAACCTAAGAAAATCATCGGATATGGAAAGCGCTCATAAAATAATTAGCCAGAAGTCAGAAGAAGCCATAAAAAAACTTATTCAAAGAAGAACAAGACGACTTATCAGAGAGAGAGGTTAAATCAGTCTATAGAACTATAAGAAGCCACTTCAAAGAATGCTCAACAAAAGATAACTCAAATGAAAACGTAAAGGGACAAATTCCCATTTAAACAAAGACAAAGTTAGGAAGTGGAAGGAATATTCGGAGAGAATTCACAATCGGAAATAATTAAATGAAATGATTTTGTACTCGTATAATGAAGTCACTGCAGATTAAATGGGAAAATGGGAGCCCATGATGAAATCAGAATTTAATGCTGCAGTCGAGGAATTACTTGAAAGAATAATTTCATTAACTTTCAGAAACCTCTTAGTGTTATAAAACACACTGAAAAAATACTATAGGAAATTGGTATGCAATGCAAAAATGGCATTTATTACAAAGAGTTATACAGATACAAATAATTATGACGCAACATTCATCTTGGCAGTTATTCAATCAAAGATCGATGAGCATCCAATATGACTGGAGTAATACCGTTGAATTCCTTACAGTCCAGCCAAAAAGAAGACGGCGAAATTATGAAGTTCTATAAATCTTACCTTGAACACAAAACTACGAAATACTACCTTGATCAAAAAGTTCCCGGAATAACCACCGTGTGGCGCTCCCATCGTTCCGATTTGAGTTCTGTTTTTTTTGTTAAATTGGTACATCTGTTGTTGATATTCCCTTTAAATCTTAGTGTCATAACTTGACATTTGCAAAAGTTACGTAGCCAAGAGTAAATCTCTCTCTGTGTGTGTTGGCGATTTTTTACAATTGCAGAAATGGATTTAAATTTGCAACAACGAACTTGTATTAAATTTTGCGTAAAAAACGGATTTAGTGGCGCACGGACGTTGGAAATGTTGGAAAAGTGTTTCGGCAACGATTCTCTAAAAAAAACGGTCGTTTACCAGTGGCACGAGCGGTTCAGAAGTGGTCGTGAGTCAATCGAAGATGATGAACGCAGTGGCAGACCATCGACATCGAAAGTCGGTGAAAAAATTGATAAAGTAAAAGAAATGTTGGTCAATAACCGCAAATTAACCATCAGAGAAATAGCGGAGGACTTGAACATTGCCTATGGATCCGCCCAAGACATTGTGGTTAATGATTTGGGTTTCCGTCGTGTAGCAGCAAAGTTGGTGCCGAAATACCTCAATTTCATGCAAAAAAGAGACCGTGTTGACGTCGCAAAAGACATGATTTGCGAGGCTGAATCCGATCCCACATTCATCAAAAGGATCATTACTGGAGACGAGACGTGGGTTTATGAGTACGACACGCAATCCAGACATCAGGCAAGTGAATGGCGTTCGCCAAATGAGCCGAGACCAAAAAAACCACGTCGTTTTCAGTCAAAAAAGAAGGCAATGCTGACGGTTTTCATGGATTACAACGGTGTAGTGCATCATGAATTTTTGCCAGAAGGCCAGACAGTAAACAAAGAGTATTATTTGGGCGTTATGAGACGTTTGCGTGAAGCAATTCGCCGAAAGAGACCAGAAATGTGGGCAGAAAACTCATGGATTTTGCACCATGATAACGCACCGTCGCACAGTGCTATCATTATTCGTAATTTTTTGACGAAAAATGCAACAAATACCATCCAACAGCCACCGAATTCACCTGATTTGGCTCCCTGTGACTTCTTTCTGTTCAATCGAGTTAAAAAACCTTTACGGGGATCGTGTTTTAGCAGCCGAGAGGAAGTAATGGAAAAATCGCAGGAAGCACTGATGGACATACCGAAAACCGACCGTAACTTTTGCAAATGTCAAGTTATGACACTAAGATTTAAAGGGAATATCAACAACAGATGTACCAATTTAACAAAAAAAACAGAACTCAAATCGGAACGATGGGAGCGCCACACGGTGGTTATTCCGGGAACTTTTTGATCAAGGTAGTATGTTAGCAATAACTGTTGATTTAAGAATAGAAAAAAAGGTGATCATTTTTCAAGATGAAGACAGTAGATTTAGGAAACAAGAGGCGTGAAAGAAATCATACAAGATCAAAAGTTGTACCTAGCCGTACAAGAAAATATTATATAGTAATCACAAAGAAGTATAGACAAAACTTAGGTGAAACATTAATTGATAATCGTCTAAAAACTTACTTAAATAGGTCGAATGAATGACACCAAATAACTAGATTGTGAAAGTACATCAGAGATGAGTACTTAAGTCGGTTCAGCAAACCCAATGCCATTGAGATCGAGGTCTCTCTTAACTTCATACGAGTTAAAGAAATTAAAGGGAAAGGATGAGCGTAGAAATTGTAAGATAATCGGAGCAGTCTTAAGAACGCCATCTTCCAGCACATAGCCCTATACACATAATCACGATCCCTCATTCCAAACTTGATTTCCATCGCGAGGCCATTCCGAGTAATTACCTACTGTTATTACTCCCCGTAAGAACATGGAATACCCTGAAATTCCACGGCGTTCCGCAACTTCACTTATTCAATGAGATTGAGTTGAGATTCTGGGGATGTCACTCGAGTTGCCAAAGAGGCATTATCGCTGCATAGACTTTGTGGTTTCTCACTAAGATTGGCGATGGAGGAATTAAGCCTATCGAATGAGGTTGCATGCTCGGCAATAACCACCTGAAGCGAAGTCAATGGGATCATCAGCTCTCTTGTTGGCTCTCCTGGATGTCCTTAACTCGTGTTAAGTAGCTCTTCTAGGGGTTTTGACTCCGGCTCAAATCCCTTAGTTGATTTTTCTGGAGGGATCCTAATAGGGGTAGAATCGCTGTGACCAGACCGGCACTTCAAAGGGCAGGTACCGCAAATCCTCGGCTCTTGGAGTTTCTTGAGAGTCAGCGCCCGTCATGGACAAGCAGGAAGGATGTTATACGAGACCGCAAATAGGTCGCAGCTGAGACTGCTTTTTCCCCGTTTGACCGAAAGATTACACTGTGGGCATTCAAGAAGCAGTGACCAGGTAAACGCCACCAACCAGCTAGAGAGACGCAAGTGGTCGTCAAGGGAGCTTAGAAGAGACTGCGAAAAAAATAATGCACTGGAATGGATTTCTTGGACAACGAAAAAATTCCAGCAGAGGAACATGTAACTAAGTATGTTCAATTCAAAGATTAAATGGATGGTGCGATTTACCGAAAAAATTATAAGTCGGAGTAAGAATGAAATTTGATGAAAGCTCAGGCAAGAAGAATAAATCATAAGAAAATCAACAGCAAATAAAGGTATTCATTGGCAGTGGAAGTACGGATGAGAAAACTGCAGATGATTAAGTCTAGGAACTAGAGACATTATCTTAGTGGGGAGGAGATCAGAGAGATGAGGAAACCCAAACATTAGAGAGAAAATCGCTGATACTGACCAGTTCTCCTCTTTCATACTATCCCTTGATGATATAATATGCCGGGGTAAGAATGAGACGTTAAGCAAATTACAAAAATCATTTTTCTTGAGTCGTCAGGGGCAAATATGGGTGTCCTCATGCTGCTTAGCATTTCACAGTGATCCTTTAACTAATCTGATTCTCACATTTGAAATCTCAGTACAGAGCGATCTCTCCGACTTGGAACCGACGTTACTGCGAATTTGGATGCGGACCACAGAGAGTCCCAGGAGTGTGTGTGTGATTTTTCTCGACCGCGCGCATTTTAATCCTTGGGTTTCGTCTTCGAGTCTCTCCTTAAGCTCGCGCCTCATTTGTTTCCTGTTCCCCGTCGCCGTGACAACATTTAATCTGGCCGAGGCACGAAGATGAACTTCACGGGAGCGAGGAGGAATGCATCGGAGGAGGAGGCCCCGGTTAGCGCGTCGTACCCTCAAGAGGCAGTGGAGGGGAGAGGGGGCGCGCGGAGGAGGGTGTGTGGGGGGGAGAGGGTAGCGCGGGGGATGGAGCAGGTCCAACGGCCGGATGGCGCCCCCATTGGTACTCGCATCCACTCCGACACACTCGTCAACCGCGGTTGTTAAACCGCGAGCGTTAGCACGCGCGGTTTACGAGGGACGACCGCGGTTAACAGCCGAGAGGAAAAAGAACGCAGTGGGTATAATAGGACCAAAAGATTCGGGAGGGGGTGAATGCATGCCCCGAAAGTGAAAAACTTTTGTGGAATAAAAATGGAAAAAAAATTGAAAAGAATAAAGCCAGGTAGGCGTGAAAAGTTCGAGGTTCTCTGACGTGACCGTCCTAGTAAAAAGCCACCGTAGGAGGGAGGGCGAGGGAGAGTTTGGGTTGCGGGAACTGAAAAATGTTGCGGGGGAGGTTAGGGTGTTGGAAAGAATAGGACGGAGAAAGAGGAAATGGGCCGAAGCACGTGTTCATTGGCCCAGGAGTTCTTTCTCTGAAAACACAATGCCACAGTGGATAAATTCAAGAGATATTCCGTAAAATAATTAGGCCATAAGAAATAGTGAAATATTAAAAACCCATGTAATATTTTCAAAGTTATTCAATATTTATCGATAGCTTTAATAGTGAATGCTTCCATGCATATTAGTTTTACAGCAAATACAATTATTTTCGAATTCCAACAATGGAATGCGATGCATATTGCAGTTATTTTTTGGATTGGATACGGTACACGTCGGCATTACTATGATTTTAGTAGGTGGATACTTTTCCGATGAATTTTCCCATTCTACATACATTCGCCATTTTAAAATCTTATCCTTTCCTGATGAAAATTTGTGAATGAAATTTGTGGCATCAATACAGTAAATGTGAATACTGGTTTTAGTGAATCTAAAAAGTTTATTTATAAATGTATCATGGAACTGTGTAATTCATAATAGGTGAGAGAAATACTATAATGTATCAGAGCTGCAACTCGATATTCACGATTATTAATTCTTTAAACATCATCCTCAACCTTTCGAGTCTCCTCGCCTTAAGCTGCAAACATCTTTTGCATATTTCTCCACATTTTCAGAAGCTTAAATCTTTCATTCTACTTGATATCGCTTTTGATTCTTCTGAGCTAAAATTTTTGCGTATACTTTCAATGTATCCACCAATTATTCCTTTCAGGCCCTCCGAAGCATCACTCAGGCTTCTCTTTCAATTTATTTGTCCTATTCTACTCAATTGATCAATGTTTATTATTTAGTATTTATAGCACAGTTTAGCATGTGGGATTTTGAATTTTTTTCTTATGACTTTGGATCCCAAATACTTTTGCACTAAAATCCTCCTTTCTCCCTATTTTCTCTTTAGATTCTATGTTGAAGCGACAAACAGAGGCCTCTCCCGTATTCAGTGCCTTATTGCCCTTGCGACCTTTAATAACGCATTTAAACTAATCGTCGACAGTAATCAGCGAAATATTTACGTAATTAAATGTCACTAGAATCGAAGTATTTCATGCACAATTATTATTCCTTGTGATTTTTAAATGAAGAAACTGGAAAAAGATATTGTGGAAATCATTTAAACTAGGGTTAACATAGATAGTGCCATATATTTTTTGTATTTGTGTAACATAGATAGTGCCATAAGTTTTTGCAAAGTTAATGCGTTAAACTTTACTATACTCCACAATAGTCTGCATTGGGTTGACTTTGGCCAAATTTCAGTCAATAATCCGAGCATTAACATTTAATTCTCCTATCTTTTGATAGAATTCTTCGGTTTTGATTAATGTAGCCTCAATATCCACCACATGCACGAAAACGCAAAAATCTTCGAGGGAATGGCCGAAATCAATTAGAGCTACTAAAGAGAGAATTTCCATTGAAATCTCCAAGCTGATTTTTTCAAGAGTGGAATACATCATCTTAAACTACGCATGAAGGTGTTAAAAATGATCATCCAGTGCATTTCCAATTTTTCTGTAATACTTTACGCCATGCAAATAACTTGAGAGTTTCCATTTCTGTCTCCAAATGTGATTGTGGTTTGACGCCTAGTAAACCTAAATTGCCCTGGGCGGAAGGAATCGTCCCCCTGATTTGAATGTATGAATTTTACACCCTGAAAGTCTCCAGGATTGCTCGGCCCTCTCCTAACGAACCCATCCTTCAGTATGACCACATCGTGTATCTGTTTAATGAAGTACGACACCAGATGCATTATGCGGCCGAATATTGAAGTAAGACTTAACCAATATTTTAATCTGTTTCCCCAGGGGCAGCTTTTGGGTTATTAGAAATGGTACTCACCATGTTATTAATATTTTATTTCAATAATAATCAGTAACTGGTGTGGTAAAAACGACATTAAGATACAATATATTTTATTGAATAGTTTGCTATCTTCATATTCAAATATGCAATAGCATGACCAGCTTTTATTATATATTATCCTTTCATACGTATCTAGAGATAATTCACAATATGATACTAAGCCTTCTAAGAAAGTTTTACAATTGAATAATTTTATGGTAAGTCTAATTAATCATTCTGAACCCTCAACAATTCGAGCCTTAATTAAGTGAGTGATTAGTAAGGGTGGGTTTCAGGAGTGCGAGCTGGGGGATGGATGCTGCGACTGGGCAGCAGGTCACTCTTGCGTATTTCCAATTCGGATGGTTTCTGTAGCTCACTCATCTACACAAATTATCTTTTGCAGTAGTCTATGTAGGCTTGGGGCAGGCTCTTTATGGAGCAGGGCACCACACACTACTCTAATTCTGAGTCCTAACTGGTACAAAATTTCCTTAAACCCCATACTGCAATTACAATATCTCACTCTTCATCGTACCATTCTCCCTCTTTAATTCAATAGCCTCTGAAACCCATATTTTTTTCCTCTCTATTCCTCATTTTTCCAGCATTCCCTCTTCTGTTACCGTTTTCAGTATGCCATTGCCTCTCAGAACTTCCTACATCCCCTCGTCCTGCCTTCTTTGAATATCACCAAGAGCTGTCTCTCTTCCCATGCCTAGAACGTCATCATTCGTTTTTGTTTTCATCCATTATATTTATTCAATTCTTCTTCCTAACCCATATCTCAAAGCCCTCCAATATGCGCTCATCCTCTTGTCTCAACGACCAAATTTCCGAGCCAGATGAAACCACGCTCTATATTACAGTTTTAACAAGTATTTTCTTTTCATCTCCACTAAATTTAATTGTCATCAACCATCGCCTCTTTTTAAATACCTCTTTGCCTAACGAAAATAGTTCTTTTAATGTCTTTACTATTCTGCCTCGCCAAAATACCTCCTAATTACGTGAACTGTTCTACTTGTTTATGTAACCCAACTTTAAATTTTCCCTTAGGCTTCTAATTTCTTGACTACTTCATTACTTTTGATTTTTTTAATGCTTATTTCACCCCATAACTATCCAAATGTTTCTGTAAAAAACATTCAAACATATAACCAACCACAGTTATCAACCTGATAGTCGGTTTGATAGGTGCTAGTGATGGACCTAGTATTGCTAAACCTATTATTATCACCTATTATTGCTAAACCTATTATTGTCATCTAGTATTAATGTGTGAATTTCACACGCCTAGCGTCGAACACATTAGGGTAAGGGGGACATTTCCTTTTCCTGTAAGACCTTCGGTTTACCAGGAAGATTTGTTGCCCGAAAAGTCACACAACTTGGGTAAAGCTGAGGTTATTAGAGGCTTCACACAGAAGCAAACGAGGGCCCTCCGTGTACATAGTCCAACGCTCTCCTGCCTAGAACCTGACAAGTATGAGGCATATGCAGATTCCAGATAAGTCGTCTATCCCTGCAGTTTACTCCCATTTACTGCAAATTGTTCAGTACCTCTACTAAGTTTGCTCAGCTAAACGACTTCTCAAAATAATACATCCTAGCCTGTATGTTCCTTTCTACTAATGACCTCATTATTGCTACGGCATCAGGCATACCCATCCACTTTTCAAATCCAAACAGATCGTCTCCTAAGTACTCATTTGACATGTTCCCCATTATTTTACCTATGGAAGCCCATCTTCCGGCGAAATACCTCCCGTCATAGATCGACAAAATACTCGCTGATTTTCTTTGAAAATACTGCACAATAGAACAAGTTTTCTTTGACTTTAATGGGTATAGCCATTCTTTGGTGTTAATGAATGTTATCATTTTATGCGAAGAACTTTGTCCAAATGCCATCAGGAGCTAGTTTATCCACTACTACGCAGAAAGTCACGAATAAATTGAACTAGAATAAATCACGTCTCACAGTTCCTTGTGCCTTGTTCATCACTAATTATCATTTCGTAGCTTCAGGTGGGCGCAGATCGTATTTTTAAACCGCTCTGTGGGCAGCTCTTTCGCAATTGAGACGCTGTGAACACGAGCGGCGGGGCGAGAAGCGGTCACGCGTGCTTTGTCGCCAGAGGACAGACCTCGAACCTGAGCAACTCGCCACTCCACACTCTGCCGCAGAAATGAACCTTTCAGCGGACTCCACCCCCCTCCGCCTCCCGACGGCTCTCGCCCAGGCAATCGTGGACCCGCCATAGAAACCGACGCCCGAATGATAATACAGAGAGGAGTCGTGACAGTGTGGATCAGCTGCGGCGATCGGATGCGGGATGAGTCGGTGAAATCCCACCTTAAAACGGATATTAGTGAGACTGACGCAGACATCTGGCTTTGCATCGATAGATCTGGCAGGGGAAGAGCGTGTCGCATCACTGGGCGCCCTTCCCCCTCCCCCCTTCTCGCCGGGTCGGCCCCACGACGCCGATGATATCCTCCAAAGACAAGGGACGGAGGCGCGAGGCATTAGGGAGGTGTAGTGAGAGCGCACTCAGTGACGGAAACATGCCAGGAGGGAGCATTGATGAGAGAGGGAGTGAGAGGGGGAGATGGGGGGGAAGGGAGGGAAGGGGGAGTGGAGGGGAATAGAGAGAAGAAGGTGTGGGGGGGAGCGTGAGGTGGGGGGAGGGAGAGATGGGAGTCGGAATGAAATGGAGGACGTGGTTGAGGAGGAGGAGAAGGGGAGTCGCAGGGAACTTCTGTGGAGGAGGAAGAAAGGTGGGTAGGCAAAGGAGGGGCGTGGTGGAGCCGGGAGGGGGTTGAAGTGGGGAGGGGTAAGATGCTGGGGTTGGGCGGCGGGCACGGAGTCTGGAATGGATGGAGCTGTATCTGGAGGAGTGCGTGGCGCGAGAGGTGCTTTACGGATGAGTGCGCAATTGAGTTGCGTGCGTGGGTTTCGTGCTAATTGCGTTTGGTCGGGAAGGAGAGAGAGAGAGGGAGCGATGGGGGAAGTAGGAGAGGGCGGGCGATGGAGCCCCAGGGATGAAGTGGCACGGGGAGGGAGAAAAGCTACTTCCACCCCTATCCCGCCCCCCTCCCCGTATATCCTCTCCACGGTGCAGAGAAGAGGGGAGGGAGGAGTTGAGGTAGGCGAGTCTGCGATACTCTTTTTCAAAGTATCGCACGCCGATACTATCCGAGTATCAGTAGGTAACGGAGGATCAACACCGAGACTTTTACGCAATAAACAATGGAGAGGAATATCATCAGTTTTTTTTCGCGAATGCTTTAATTCCAAGTAAGTTTTATTTCTTAAAAATAATTTATCCTCTTTTTATCCTCATATAAACTACTAAATATAGTTTTATCTATTTAAAAAGTAATAAAAACACTAGTATTTGCTCATTTTGTTTATTTTTTACTTGATGTGGATCCTAAGTGAGTCTTATCGTATCGCTGCCGTAATAGGGTCCTGGTTACAACATCCTATTTCCCATATTTTCAGAATAATTTATAGTTCAGGGAAAATGTTTTTTAATCGATATGCATATAATTTACGTGTAATTTTGAATTTTAGTGCATAACGCAAGCGACTGCCATGTACGTATACTTCAGTTGTCATATCATTCTCGTCAACTGCAAGAAAGACTCGAATCATTGTATTTCCCTGAAGATGTCACGAAGTGTTGGAACCCGGGTCGTTTGAATAAAAATAGTAGAATGGATATCACAAAAGTTTATTATCATTTCTCTCCAATATACAAAGTTTCCACAAAGTTAAGCCTGAAACTATACGGTTCATTTCATGCAAGTTTTCAAAGGAAAGAATTTCCACGAATTAGAAATTATCCTCTAATGCAAGAATAGAAGTTGGAAAAAAAACAATAGCGATTCAGTCTAATTAAACCAATTGCCTAAATAAATCATCCAAGGTTTCTGTTTAAGTATGTTCGTTCGCCCCCTTGACAAGAATCATTCCATCCGCTTACATTAATTAAAAAAGTTGATTGCATTTGACGCAGAATAAATTTGTCAATTGTAAATAATCATGTCGACCGTATTTACTTAAACCACTCACTTGTTGTTGAGCATGCCTCCAGAAGCTGTCATGTTAAGGAAAATATTAGTCGTGTCTTAATCCGCATTGTTTCCTAACTAAATAAGTAGATTGTTAATACATTAAACCAAGGGTTGCCTGTTTAGTTTCAGGACGTTTACGCTGATGGTAACTTGGCGACTAATTTAGGAGACTTGAGCTGAAAAAATGTGAAACTGATGAATGTGACGGCGCCTCGCGTGGCGTCGAATCCTCGATTCAGCTCCCGGCTAAGGAGTTGCTCGCGTGCAGGTCGGAGGGATCTCGCCCGGAAGTTCACGCATCGTGGAATCGCGCAGGTGGAGGGAGCTCTGTGGAAGAAAGGAAGGGACCCAACCGACCCCATCCCACTCTCCGCCCACCCCCACCGCACCCTGCCCCGAAGTAGAGCGGCAGGGGGTAGGTGGGAGGGGATAGGTGGGAAGGAGTAGGTGGGTAAGCAGGTGGGGGGGGGGGAAGTAGCCGAGGAGAGTGAGTAGGTGAGTGAGTGAGTGAGTTCGGAGGAGCGAGAGTGAGGTGGCGGCTTTGGTTGCGGTGGAGATGATGACCTCTCTGCTTTCCACGCTCCCCTCCGTGTGCACAAGCTACGCACAAAGTGTTCCCTCCGCCCCCTCACTTTCTCCTCTCGTCTCCATTTCCAAAGCCCCCATTTCCCTCTCCTTCCCCCCCCCCCCACCCTCACTCACTTTCTCCAAACCCCCCTCCCCTCCCACACCGCACTCAAAACCTCCCCTTCCCCCACTTCGTATGGATATGAGTTTGTGCACAATTGAGGGCGTGGCTAAATCTTTGCTCCGTCTTCCCTTTGGCGCTTGGGAACCATGCTTCGGTTTCTCAGTGCCTCGGAAGGGCCTTACAGTTTTCTAATTTCTCTGATGTTATGAACAGAATGAGAGCTTTCAAGAGCCTTTGGGATCCACGGTCATTACCACTTCTCGGCATAATTCTGACCCCTTTCATTAGGGGAACCACCAAAAAAAGTTTTTGTGGTACTTTAGTGAGTTTCATTTTGCATAAAATTGAGGCGAATTAAGTTGTGAGGCTAACTGCTTTGTTCACTGATTTCTTCAATGTGATGGGGGAATTATGCGAATTAAGTCTCATGAGGAAGCACGTATTTATCTAGATACGGAAATTATTATTATTTCTCCCTTCTAGTGTAGAAACAAATTCTTAAAACGATAAAGAAGTAATGAAATCTCGTTGGTCCTAAATTTGGACAGATTTGGCGATTCTCTGGTGCTTGGATTACTTATTCAACAGTTTTTCAACATTCTTCTCTTAAATTTTTAGTTCCGAAAGTAATTTACCTCTTTACTTAAAAAAGTAAACAACTTGAAGTCACTGCTTTGGAATAAATATTACCACTCCTCATGAAAATAAAGGATTTTTTTTCTTCCGTCGGTATGATTACGAATTCCTTCAATTAAAGCATTCAAAAAATGTTCCGTAAAAGCTTTCATTTATCTTTCTCTTTTATCTGACATAGAGTTAATTGAAATGGTTCTCTCATAAAAGTTCACAACGAATTTCAAAGAGTAAAATCGTTTGATGAATGAAGAGGAGCATGTTTTTTTTATTAATGGAAGCAACGGGCGTTTTCATGGGCAATCCGGGAATTAAATTCGAGCCTAGATGCAGCGAAAGTTGGCAGTGTTACTCATCCCGGCGCTCCTTCTTAGGAATTCTCCAAACGTCTTACCCCCTCGGATGGCCACGCCAGTTTCATCCTCCCAGACAATTCTCCACCTGGGTGAAGAGGGGCCGAGACTTGGCGAATGGGAGCTGCGGAAATTAAACCCCGCGCAGATGATAGCCGTTTGTTACTTAATGACTGAGTATACCTCATCCGCTCTCTCCCCTCTCCTGTCTTCAACCCTGCCCCTCCTCAGACTCTCTCCTCCCCCGGCTAACCTCCTCCTAATTACTCACCTCGCCTCCGAGGCTCCACTCTTCGAACCCTCCGCCAAACTCCCGCTCCCCGACCCCCTCTCTCCCTCCACCCTCCGGGTTCATCAACACCAGCTCAGTGGAGAGAATCAGGGCTCCACTCTTCCTCACCCACCCCTCCTACCAAGTCCCCCACCCCGCGCCATTTGACCAGTGCCCTGCATTATCCGTCCTGGATCAACCCAAGTAATAATAAATACTATGCCTGTACTCAAAGAAGGGAGCTGCTTAACCAACATCCAGGCTCTTCCTTACCCTTGGAGATGAACATCGTAAATCCCTCATTGCCGACCCCATTCCGCCACACCATCTTCCAAGTCAATTTCCTAACCAGGAATGTCTTCCACTCCCTGCTCCCCTCACACTTAATCCAAATCGCGCTCACTTCGAGTTTCCCTGGTGCGTTGAACCATCTCACCCTCTCATTAAATATCCGTATTCGTAGAAATATCTCTGAGAGACATTTATGAAATAAGTTCTCGTTTAGTTACTCTATCGTATGAATTGCAACATACACACTCAAGAAGGAAAAAGGTTATTCTAATTGCAATTAATGAACTTGATACAACTACTTCGCTCGCCTGTGGCGAAGTGTAATACAGGAACCAGGTGGATTTTATAGTGCCATTATCTACTATCATTTGGTCCAATCCGGAAATTGTTTGACTTCAACCCTTCAATTTTGTTTGCTTGATGCTGGTTCAAATACGTGATGTTAGCTTTTAAGCCCCCCATCACTCATAATTTCACCTGTTTATTCTCCCTTAGAGCCTTCCTCTTTGGATCTTTTTCATTCTATCATGCTCCTAAAACATACATTGAGTTTCTAAGTTACCCCATTTCATCTGCTGTTTCCATTCTATAGAGTATTCCATATTGACTTTTCCTCCTCTATTCTTCTGTAGACATCTCAATTTCTCTTTCTATCTAATCGTTTGATCTTCATCGTCTACCTCAATCAATTTCTGTCCTTTCCTATCCGAAGTTTTTCATTATAGAGGTCCATCCCACTAACCAACACGAGTTCTATTAATGGTATATTCTGCGGTTGATCCTTTTACGATTTCAAAACTGGACTTGTCTATATACATTTCATCCTCTTCCTAGTATTTATCCGGGATTAATATGTATTAGACCGTTGTTTGATATTCAAATCCCACGCAGATGTATATATGTATATTTAATGAGCCATCCGGGCCCATATTACGATATGAGATTCATTCCTCTCCCTTCCTGCTTCCCCGAGCCGCCTGGTTGGCGGTTCGCTGTCTTCCACCGACAGACATTGCGAAAATTGTTTCCTCAGCGGTCTCCTGTATTGACTCCACAGCCGGATTCACATGTAATTCAACTACGCAATCGATAAGTGCCAAATTTTCCTGAGAAAATAATATTTTTCGAACTTTTTGAGCTAGCGAACTCACAAATTATTCTTCCATAAAAACCATTTATTCTCGACTTCATGTATTTTTCGTAAATCATCTCTAGTTTTTTGTACCTTTCCCATTCCATTAAGTTCTTTTTTTACTAAGTATTCTACAAATTATTCACCAGACAACTCGGGTAAAAAACCAGTATTTTTCATAAATAAGTAAGAGTTGAAAATATATGCATGACCAAAAGTACCAAAGTTGGGGTCTATGCGCATATTAGGCGCGTGTCTTTTTGTTAAATAGAAAAGACGAATAACAAGACCTCTTGTCCAATAATTCAGCAAGTTATTTCCCATTTTATTTCAAATTGGTCTGCAATTAAAACTACCTACTTACTCCTTAGTAGAAAAATTATACAAACATTTACCAACTTTGATTTCCATAACTCAATACGACTATATTTTCTTTGAGTTACATCTTCATGTTGACAGCTCTCTGCAAATTCTTATAATTGAAATATTATGTAAATGTAACCATACCAAATATGCTTCCTGTGCATAATATTCGTCAATCAAAGGGAAGTGTGCATGAAATATTTTCAATATTCCATGTCCTGTGTTTTTATTCTTTTAAAAATATATTATTACATTTTCTTTTTCGGGAAATCCATAGCGTTAAAGTCATTTGCCTCGAACGGGAATCGAACCGGGATGGTAAATCAAGGGGATCTAGGTTCGATTCCCGGTCAATTCGAATGGTTTTTACCATCTACTAAATATCCCTTTCTCTCAGCACCACCGGATGGTTCCGACAAAGTAGCTGTCGTGGCATCTCCCGCGTTAATTATGTTCGGTTAATGAAAGTTATAGAAAACTATTGAACTCATCAAAAAACTCACCTGAAGTTTTGATTCAACCTAAAATATTGACTCTCTCCCGCACTTTTAAGACTGATTCATTATAGAAATGAAAATTGTTAGAGGAGGTCACAACAAATACCTGTTGACGTAGCGAAAAAAGTAACTTCCACCATTGTAAGCACATACATATGGTGATACGCCTAACATTTTAATTTTCAGTCTTATATTTGAGTTCATCCCTTCTTCCCAAGATGATAGTGCGGATCAAAAAACTGGAAATATTAAGAGAGGGATGACTGTTAGTTCATTGGACCGGAAACTGCATCCGATGAAAAATACGTGTATCGCCAGGGTAAGAAACTCATTAAAACTTGAATCGTTCCCTCTCGTGCGGATTGATCGTAATCCCTCGATGTAAATTTAACAAGGGGTTCCTCGGTAAGTGGTCTTTTGCGCTCCTCTCGTTTATTCCACGCCTGGTCATTACTGCACCACCCCCTCGACCAGAGCCCCCACCCTCGTTCGCGGCCCCTCCCCCCCACCCGCACCCCCGGTAGCTCGTCTTCCGCCCCCCCCAGCGTATCGCAATATCTCTCCTCCACTCTTCCACTGGAAAAGAAAGAGTTCTGCCGTTGGAGACGGTGGGCGTTGAGAGGGATGGCGAGTGTGTTTGTGTGAGGTGGAGAAAGGTAGAGAGTGGGTGAAAGGGCTATGGGGGCGAGGGAGGGAGGCCCCACCCTCTAGCCCCCCTCGGGGGAGGAGGAAGTGCGACATGAGTTAGCACCTCGCCTCTCCCAACATCCCACGCCTCCCTCCCTACACCCTCTCTCCCCCCACCACCCTCAAGCAATATATATATATATATATATATATATATATATATATATATATATATATATGTACAGCGCAGCCGATCCTCGCTCATCGTCCGCCCCTCTGCCCACCCCCGCGACCCCCATAACCCTCCCACATCCACTCTGTCACCATTCGTTGCGTCGCACGCCTCCCCACCGCCAATTCCTCCACCGCACCCTCAG
Source organism: Hetaerina americana (assembly GCF_022747635.1). Taxonomy (NCBI): domain Eukaryota; kingdom Metazoa; phylum Arthropoda; class Insecta; order Odonata; family Calopterygidae; genus Hetaerina; species Hetaerina americana. Next base: position 6,739,486 of record NW_027286069.1, on the reverse strand, counting down.
ACCCGGGTCTTAACGCGCGCAGCCCAGGGGTCTCTCTCTCTCTTCCCTTCGGCCCCCCGCCCCCTTCGCGACCCCCTTCGCGTGGACGCCCTTCATCTCCTCCCCTCCAAACCCTCGCCCTCCTCCCCCCACACACACCCGCACAAACGCCTCCCAAAAGCGACACCTTCCTCCCATTCACCTTCTTCCCCAGGCGCCCCATGTCTCACCATTCCCCCCCCCCCCCCACACGGCTTCTCCACCCCGAGACGAGGTGGGGGACTTCGAAATGACGCCTTGGCTGGTGGAGCCTTCCTTTCCCACGCCACGCCGTCTCGCTCGCCAGAGTTTTCCCATGCCCCCCCCCCCTTCCATGAGGGGTTTGGCGAAGAAAGTACCTCAACTCGGCGCACCGTCTGTCGGGTGGAACTATCAATTATATCGATCTCATCTTTGCTTAGTACAGTTTCCACTCGGTGTAACCAAGTCAAATCAAATTGAGGTATATAGACTGTCCTATTTCCAGTCTTCGTTATCGAAGCCTACCTTTTAAAATTCGAAAAATTCTTGCATCGAATGAATTTCATGTAGGCTGGACAGGCATCGGGACACTACGGATGTTTATACCATATCTTTTGGTGTTGGTTTCTCGGACGCTTCACCGATCGTTGATTTTATTCTTTGTAGTCTCATTTTCTGAAATGGGGCAAACGAAATCATGAATTCAGAATTTTAATTCCAAATAGGTTTTGTAAAAATTAATTGATTCAAATTGTACTCAGGTCTTAAGAATGCTTGTTCCAGGCATTTAAAATGACCGCATACACAATTTTACTCCCTAGTATTGTCTATACATGATACTTGGGTATGTTCAGATTAGAATTATTGTTGAAGATTGGGCATTGTGTGCCTAGGAAGTATAAGCAATGAAATGAAAGAGAGAGGGAGAGAGGATGAGGACGAGGAATAAGTGAGTCATGCTATAATTTGCAATAAATGCGTAAGTGATAATAATGAGCCAAATCATTAAACAGATAAAGGAGAGAAGAGTAAATGGTTCGAGAGCGAGCGAGAAAATGGATTTCATTTTGAATGTGATAAAAGAGTCTACAGACGAGGAATATTGGAAGCCTAAGGAAAAATCGACTATTCATAAATGCATTCACTAATGTGACAGAGCTGAAGGAACGCAATGGCGGATAATTATGAAACATTTGTAACTTCATGTAAATTTACCGAAAATACAAAATCAGGATTTTTTTTTTACTTTTACTTTACGTTGGAATGGCATGGCGCGATGAGTACGCATGAATGTACTTATGTAATGTAAATATATCCTATAACATAGGGTAAATAGTGATTGATCAGTTATTTATAAAGTTACTTGAAAGTTGGTCATTAAAAGTTAGCCGAAGAGTAAACCGCTAGGGAAATGATTGATGTAATGATTTCCGTACAATTGGTAGCACATTTCAATTTCGTGTCTTTAACCTTTGATTTTCACTCAAGTACTCTCATGAATACACTGTTAGAAGTGCAAGCTATGTAAAAGAATGCAAGTATATGAAATACCACTGCACCCGTTCAAAATGCTCAAAATCAATATTAGTATCTATAAATAATTTTTTCACTAGGAAATATTTTCCTTTCTTTTGAGGATGAAAACTTTTGAATCTAATTCAGCTAGACATCATGAGACGTTAATCAGAGTCAACTGAGGATTGGTATCTACGGGACGAATGATGACTTAAAGTAAAATATTTGACATGGATTGAAAATAAATTAGCTTCTTTTTTACTGTAAACCATTATGTCTTTGGGGAATAAACGCAAATAAAATATAAAATTACTTTTAATCACTCAGAAAACCTGTTCTTTTACCAGGGACGTGACCATTTTCAAAACGCGTTGAAGATAACTGGCAATGTCTCATGTGGGTTTCTGTGTCAGGGGAAATGAAGGTTATATATCTTTCCCCTCAAATCCATCCCTTCCGCCAGATGGTGTAAATGATCTTGGTTGGAAAAAGGTTTTGGAACCGTAGCATGACAACCTCTCATACGCTTCGTATCCAAGTTGCTAGATTATAGGGAAGCACTTTTTCTTCTCCTTACGACTTTGATCTCCAGTAACTCCGGGCTTGAGCTCCGTAGTCTCACAGCTTGTACAACTCTTCATATAAATATTAATGTTCGTGGTTTGGTGCTAGATAATGGAAGATACAGACAGAATTCTATCTGTAGGTGTTCTTCTGCTCCCTGCGGCAAAGATTCCAATCTCGAACATCTCCAATCTCCCTCCCCCTTTCACCTCTCGTTTCTCTCAATTGAAACACCGCGTAATTAATCCTCGGGCTGCTCTGAGGTATCTTTCATTCCCTGTCTTCATTTGTTTTCACCGCTTCGAGATAATTCTTTGGATCCGTCTTCATCCTCAATCTGTTCCATTAATTCTCATCCGTCTTCTTCCTCAATTTTTCCTTCCAACCTTCCTTTATACAAGCCTCTCCTTGTAAACCCGCCTAAGAATCACTCCGTTGCTTTTACAGATGAATCAAGTCGTTCTGCATCTTTCCTTTTGGTTAGCCTTGTCTCGGTTCTCCATTTGTTTCCACTTCTCTGTCGTCTTCTCAGCTACCGTTCCTTCTTTCTCGCTGAGAATATGATTTTCCTTCATTCGAGGGTATGTTTCATTCCGACTGTTGCCACTATCCCCAGAAATAATAATTTTCTAATTATCTTTCTCCCATGGTTCGCTTGGCTCTTATCTCTTCACTTAATGGCCTAATTTCTATCTTAATTTTTTTTCTTTGTAAATTTTCCGCCTAATGCTCTCACTTCGATTTTCATTCTTAATTTTCGTTAATATATATATTAGGTCACTTATATAGTAGGTAGGTTAATATATATTTAATAGGTCACGTTTTCATTAGGTGTTTCTAATTCAAAAATTCCACTCCCATTCCTCATGCCTGACATTCACTGGTAAGAAAAGCGGTACGGACCTGGTATTTGAAATAAAGCGAGTAATGTTTATTTGATAATGCTTGGCCCTTCCGCTTGAATTGTTCAATGCCTGCTACTGCTGCTGTATGTACTGCTGCGTGTACTTTCTGTGCCACATTTCAGGAGTGAACATTGATTCATCCTTATTTGAGAGGATAATGATAAAATTGTTGCGTATTTTTTGCTTTTTTCTGATAACTGAAGCAGCTACTTATAAATTTGATCCAAGTCTGAGTTCCCAATTGAGCTATTTCTCTCCTTATGCAATGCACGGGTTCAATTCACATTTGCACCAATTGCTCAGGCTACCCGCATCGCAAGTTATTCTATTATATTTATTAATGAATTATGTACACTAAAACCTCGCGAAATACGTTCACCGAAGGCTGAATAAACTTATTTGATGTTAATGAGGACTTTTATGACAGATATATTTCGCCATTTATTTATATTTTACATTCCGTCTCATAATTCTCTGTTTCAAACCGACGGACTCCTCTAATTAACCATTTTCCAAGCGTTAATTATCGTTTCCCGGGCCTTCACCATCAGTCACATTCTCTTCACCTAATTGCTTTCCCCTTCCCAAGATGTCTTCAGGGGATCCCAAAATGGACCTTACGCCAATCACATGAATTTTTCAAGTTAAATGACTCCCTCTGTCTTCGTCGAGCGCCGTACGCCACCACCCTCCCCCCACCGACGGCCGCAAAATGGATTCGACCTTACCCCAAAAACAAATACCTGACACTACACTGCCGCTCCTCCTCCTACTCCCCCCCGCTCCCCCAACTAACGCCCCCGTGCCCCCCCCTCCGCTGCCCCTCACCGCTTGCTCAAATGCATCACTCCCCTCAAAGCCCACCCCCCTTCCTGCCACACCCCTCCCCTGCACTCATCAGGACACGACCCTCGCCACTCGTATTTCAAGATACTTGACATATCCGCAAGATGCTGTCTTTTGAGTTTTTTTTCCGACTTTTTACGACCTGTAGCATTCTACGCATGAATCTCTGTCACCTAAGGTTTTTTGGCCACCTGTCCAGCCGACATATTTCCATTATTATTGACACTTTGTCTCCCATTCGTTTTGTTACATCCTAGTGCATCCAAGTAGTATTTCAGCGCACAAACTAGAGGAAAAAATTATCATATGATAAACACGTGACATTTTCCATTATTTGATCACGGCGGGATCACGGCATAAGAATGCCGTAAATATTGATCATTTCAAGGAGGTTTGCATTAAGAATTGTTTAATCCTTAATAGTCAAGGGTTCATGTAAAAAATCGTATTCACAAAAAATGATTTCAATAAATTCAACATTCATGTGAACTTATGTGCAAAATTTGTTATAGAACTTATATCCTTGATTTTTTATGTATTTGATTTTTATTCCGTCCATGAATAAATACTATATCTGATATTCTGGTTTTCCGATAGTGGATAATTTTTTCATTAGCTCTATTTTAAATGTATATTACTTGTCGAGCCGGATGACCATGATTTTTTACTGTCAAAATTTATATTACAACCCATCCAAGAAGGCAAATCACCCCAAGTATTGCACTCAATATGTTGCAATTTTTTACGTTTAAACCTTTGAACTCTTCATTGTGCTATCGAACCCTGTTTATTATTTTTGGAAATGGAAATAGAAACAAATACATTACTGGAGGTAATGGTCTGATTGAGGCCATTTTGTAATGCTCAGGGTGAAAAAATCGGCTTTATGTTCCATAAAAGTTCAATCCTCAAAAGGTCTAAATGAATACTCATTTTTGAAAGGTGTAGAGAATTATAAATGAACAGTGATAATGTTCCATTATGACAAATAGTTTAACCCCATTCTATCTGGACATTTTCCTAAAGAAGACAACCTCGAAATTTGAGGCTTTATGAGTATTCCTGGACATTCGGCAAACGGCCGCAGTGATAGAACGTAATACGCTTCGCCGTCGTGAAGGCGTCTTCATTCGCTCCCCTCTTCGGATTCACTTCGTGACGGCCGGCGACGCCACCCCTGGCACTCTCACTCCGTGTCACCCTCGCGCCTCCCCCACACTCCTCGCCCTTTCTTCTCACCCTCTCCCTCCGCCTCTCCCCTCCCACGACCCTCCGTCGCTCTTATCTGTCGCAGTAGCATTCGTTATTTTTTATGGCCTGTTACCGTTATGCGTTCCAAGGGACCAGTTTTCATAAAGCCTAATCCAATCTCTCTTACCACCACCTTTCCACTTCCTTCCCTCGACCTTTCTCCAAACCTTCTTCCTCCTCCCTCTTCCTCTTCCCTCTTATTCCCCCTCTTCCTCCTCTCTCTTCCTCTTCCCTCTTCCTCTTCCCTCTTCGTCCCCCTCTTCCTCTACCCTCTTCTTCCCCCTCTTCCCTCTTTTTTCCCCTCTTCCCTCTTTTTTCCCCTCTTCCTCTTCCCTCTTCCTCTTCCCTCTTCCTCTTCCCTCTTCCCTCTTCCTCTTCCCTCTTCCTCTTCCCTCTTCCTCTTCCCTCTTCCTCTTCCCTCTTCCTCTTTCCTCTTCCTCTTCCTCTTCCCTCTTCCTCTTCCCTCTTCCTCTTCTCTCTTCCTCTTCCTCTTCCTCTTCCTCTTCCCTCTTCCTCTTCCCTCTTCCCTCTTCCTCTTCCTCTTCCCTCTTCCTCTTCCCTCTTCCTCTTTCCTCTTCCTCTTCCTCTTCCCTCTTCCTCTTACCTCTTCCTCTTCCCTCTTCCTCTTCCCTCTTTCTCTTCTCTCTTCCTCTTCCCTCTTCCTCTTCTCTCTTCCTCTTCCCTCTTCCTCTTCCCTCTTCCTCTTCCCTTTTTCTCCTCCCTCTTCCTCACATCCTGAGCCTCCTCGCCTTCCATTTAATCGCTCCGTGCTCGCCTCATTCCCGATTCCCTTTTCCGTCTTTGCGGGCGAGGGCGCGCGCGTCACGAGTCGTTCCGTCCGGCTCTTTGGACGCGTCCGCCAGTCCGTGTCATCGACTCGGCCCGCGCTCGAACGCCTTCCTGATGAATTACGTCCCTCGTTCATAATTCACGTCGCCGCCCGCCTCACCCTATTCGTCACACTCCCTTCCCTATCCCCCCCGCCCCACACACACACACACCCTCGACATCCGCGCACCCAACCGAACCCCTCTACCCTCTCGAGGACTCCACGTCGCTCGTGTGCCTGCGCGAAGTTGGTCAAGGTAGTGATGACATAATGAGGGAAATTGCGTTAGGTGATGAAGATTTGAGAAGGAGGAGAGAATCGATGAGGAGGACCTTGAGTAAGGTTGTTAATAAAAGATTATTGAAAACTTGATAAGGTGCTTAGTTTTGTACGGTGGGGAAACTTGGTCATTGGGGCAAAATGATAGTCGTAGTTTGGAGGCTTTTGTGATTGGATGAGGAGAATAATGGAGGGAGTAAAATGGGTGGAAAAGAAACTACAGAAAAGTACTAGGATTAGTGGCAGGGATGCATGGATTTGCTGGGTGCAAATCAATGAAGGCTAGTGAAGTGGATTTAGAGCATTTTCATTGGTGATAGGAAGTGGAAGACTGTGATAGAGGGGAGAGCGTCAGACAAGGGAGGTAAGGGAGAAAAAGGATAGGCATGTTGAACGTAATAAAAGCAGGTAGAAACCTTGAGGGAATGCAGAAGGGTTCGTGGTGGTGTGAGGTGCTCGGTAGTATCTTACTAGGTGAGTCTTATAAATGTAGTGGTGTTGAGCCTGTGTCCATCCAAAATCCACCTTAAATGATAGACTATCAGTAATAATAACAGCAAATAACTATCTGCTAATATGATGAATTAGTTTCTACGTCCTTTGCCCCTTTTAAAATACCTGTGTGTCTAGTAGACCAAGAAAGCTGCAATTTTTCCCACAGGCAGTCGGTAATATTAATACTTTGACGACATAGCATTACGGCCACTGTCCAGAAAATAGAGTTTTATCGTTTTGGAGAATGCTAGCGACGACTGTATTATTTTAATGTCTAAGAGGCCAATTAAAAAATTTGTTTTTTAATTTTAATTATACCACCTGCAGGTCTTAAAATAACAACAATTAAATTAATTCATTAGTTTCAACAGTTATGAATAACCACATTAGAATATGTGTTATTTTAAATGTATTACAATACTTTCAAATTTGAAAAAAGTTTAATCATCCAACTCATCGAAAAAGCTCTCAAAAATATTTTCTGCACTGGTCAAATTCAAATATTTACCTAATTGTATCCGAATATAAAATTATTGCGAATACTGGGACAAGTTTCACTGAAACACGTTAGTTTACTTAAAAATGTATAAATAGGTATCCATCAGGTTTTTTTAATGTCTTCAGTGGTCACTTTTTGAATGGCCTTCCAGTAAAGCTTTGAAGCCTATAATTTGAAGTCATTATTGAAAAATGCTCGTTCAAATTCCATTAATTTCAATTTGTTTGAGCACGGAATTCCAATCTTCTTCATTGTAAATGATTTCATTTCTTTCTCAAAGGGTATATGTATTCTAGTCATCATAACGGTGAACAATAAATGCCAAATTCCTCTGTAGCAGATCTCCATTCTGCTCCATCCTCCTCCAATTGGCTTCATAATTGCCTGTATGATCGCATTATTGCCTTCCTTCCAATCTTTCCATTAATGAGCCCTTTTCTTTCCTACAATGACCTTCGGCTTTCAGCGAATATCAATGCCTCAGGGCACGTCCAATTTGTTCCATTTTCCTTATTATCGTTGACTACAATAGAATTCTTTATTATCCCATTATTTTCTTTACCACTTGATTGGATGTCCATTAATCTACAGAATAACGATAATATCTCTGAATAATACTCATGTTTTGTTGATTTTCTTTGAACCTGTTAATGATTTCTCTGGGCTTGTTGACCTTACGAGCAAAAATTCGGAATATTAAGGAAAATGCATCTGGAATTCATTAAATTATATTCCTCTATGTTATTTTCGCTGTACATACGTCAATATACGAGCTAATAGCATTGTTTAAGTTGGGGTTTAGAGTATTAAACAGCCGAGCGAAGACTTCCAAGTTGCTTATCTTGGTTCGGGCCATTAGATAATCTCTCCAAGCGCCAAGTAATCGGGTTTCAAGAACTAGTTTTACTTGGGAAGCCTCTTCACTGAAAGGAAATTGTGTCCTTAGAGTAGATTCGTTCGCACCACTTTGGGGTTATTAGTGCGCAATTGCTAGCAACGCGTTGCAAGCCAAATCCTGGTTGGCTCCACTCTCATTTAATTCAACGGATATTAATACAGCGCCATAGAAAAAATGACTCAAAGAAATAATCTTGCGGCCAGACTTTTATAGCTGTAGTTTACTAGGAACAACTCCTAATTTTGGCAAATGGAATGTGTGCTGCTTATTATATGCATAATAAATATGTATTTATAAATTTTCGTTAGTTTTTATTATCCATAATTGTTATGATGCAAAATGTAAGATTTCCCATCTCAACAAAACTGCGGGAGATGCCGGGAAAGTAACTTTCCACGGAATCATCGGCGAATGCACATGACAATGCAACAATATCAAAGTGTAAAAATCATTCGGTCCTCCCAGTCAAGGCGAATTATTTTTACACCTCGAAATTGTTACAGACCCCATTTCGCTTGTGTATCGTAACCACCATCTCATTCAACCTGAAACATTTTCTATTGACTAGGTAGAAAATTGTTTTTCGGTTTTAATTTCCATCGCAGTGTTTGATAAACAGTTTAATAGGTAGCGACTTAGGGAAGCACCACTAAATGTGGATCGTGCATTGTCCCCGTTGCGGTGCAACGGAGATAATGAAGGAGACGATGCAACCCAACATACGTACTCCCGTCTGTAACCCGGTCGCTTCACTTTGTGCGAGGCGGATTGCCTCCACTCTCGCTCGCTTTGCCTTCGCCCCCGCCCCCCTCTTTCCGACTCCTAGAGAGACTCCACCCCCACACACCCCCCCCCCACCTAATATCCGCGCGCTTCCGCCACCCCTTGCACCGCCAACCGTACTCTCACACACTCGATCACAGACATGACTCGACGCCCAGACGACGTTAATTTGCTCAGCACGTGTAAAACGCGGACGCTCGCGAGTGGAAAACTCAATTCCAAATTTTTTACAAAAATAAAGAGTTCGGCTTCTAATGGCGCTGGGAGGGTTTTTTTTCGGTTTCCAGCCCTGCACGCTCAGTGACTTTAACTCACGCAGGCCTTCCTTCTCTTTCCTCTTGAGATTTTTTCATTCGCGGGAACAATGATTTCAAGTTTTGGGAAGATATGTACTTTGTAAACTTTTTAGGCAAAACCTATAAAGTTTTTGATTTTTTCAAAGTTGACTTTCTTTTTTTTCTCATTAGATCTACTTTAAAATGGCGCTACGCTGCAAATTACCTTTTTGTGAATATTTTGGAGATAATTTTGTTTCTTTCTGTTATATCTAATTAGCAACCGGGTTTTATTGGAGTTACATCCGACTCGATCAATATACTGCTATTTAATTGCGTTAACAAGGGGAATTCATCTCTTCTAAAGAGGAAGGGCTGCATTTTAAGTTGTCATGTCTGGATTTTAAAGTCATTTTTGCACATGAGACCATTATCCAATCGAAATGTCCTTCTTGGGCCAATATTGTAGCTTCTCTGTATATGTTTATATAAATAAATAAATATAAATATATATATGCATAAAAGCATTGATTAAGACATTTAAACACAAATTCTTAAAGAAGGGACACTGACATATGTAGTTTTGACGTTTCGACGGCCGTCATCATTAGGTGTTGACGACCGTGCCGTTGCAACGTCCAAACTACATGTGTGAGTGTCCCTTCTTTAAGAATCTATGTTTAATTGTCTTAATCAATGTTTTTATGTATTTGTGCGTCGCCGAAGAGTGCTCTGTTTCAAAATTTATATATATATATATATATATATATATATATATATATATATATATATATAAAGTTTACCTCCTCTTTGATTGTGATATGAGTTATATATATATATATATATATATATATATATATATATATATATATATATATATAAAGTTTGCCTCCTCTTTGATTGTGATATGAGTTTGACCACCCAATAAGTTTTTGCCTGGTCATACCATGCACGATGAGAAGAAAAGGAGAATGCTACTCCTTCTTTACATATTTTCTCTCGAATCGGTGACTTTCCATTAGTAGTAAGACAGGTGTTGTCCAGTTTATCTTCTCATACACGAGTGAAGCAAAAACATTCAAATTTAAGCCTACGGTAGTTTATCCAAAATACGAAACCCTTGAGTTTAATACCAAATCCGAGGGATTCAAATTCCAGCCCCATCTAGCGTAAACAGTTGAGACCGTAATGAGATGATTTAAGGAGTTTGGTAATGCTTTCTCACGAATGAAGTACATCCTGCACAAAAGATATGTTATAATAAACCTTATTTAAAAGTGCCTCCTGTACGTGTACATGTTCCTCTGTTTTCTTCTCTTTCATCCCACGCGAGTAAGTTTGTAATAGCACATCATTAAAAATATCGGAAAATTTTCAAGCGCCATCTTTCTATTACTGAATTTTAAATAGTATGAAAATTGGAGGATAGTTACAGATTTCCATGCGTGCCACTCCTAACCCGTCCTATTTCGTTTGCATCTCTGCCATCTCCAACAATAGACTCAAGGCTCGCGGCGGCTTCCAAACATCCCTTCCTCAGCTAAACCACCACTTTGTGCATTTCTCCGCACCGCGAAATGATTCGGAATTTGGCGTTTAGCCCTCGGTGGTTTTTATTGAGTCCTCTGCAACCTCCCGAATGAATCGAATGGAATCATAATATCTCGCACCCGCCGAGATTTATGGATTCGAACCGCCTCGTCATTCGCCGGCGGGTAGACAGTCCCGCGTCGCACTCCGTTTATTTCTGACGCTCGGCTTTCCCCTCTCCCAATCAGTCGAACCTCCTCCCGGGGTCCGCGTTCGCTTCTACGAGCCCCTCCAAGACACGCCGAATGTGTTCAGAAATCCCAAGTAGCTTCGCGGGTCGAAGTTCGCTGCATCTAGCGCGGCATTCCTGGCCTTCGTTTGAGCTTGTCCGCCTTTGAGGGAGGGCGTCCTTAAACGAGGCGCCAGTTGGCGGGACAGGGGCACTAAAGCGGGTTATTAAATTTTAGTAACTCGCCTAGATTAAACATTCATTCCGACTCTAAATCCAGCAGGTAGGCGCGTGTGTGTGTACGTCCTTGTCTGTGTTAGTGGATCCAGTTGCTTCGTGTGCCAGCCGAGCCGAGTGAAAGGGCGGCATCCATGTTTACCGGGGGAGAGATGAGTGGATTAAAGCCATCCCCCCCCCCCGTGTTAGTCGCAATAACACCCGAGACGGGGATTAAAATCTGAAATGAGGGCAAGGAGTAATACAAACCTCCTCGCATTGGTTGGTTAATTAAGCGACGAGAGTCACCTTTCTCTCTCTCTCTCACTTGTCAGTATTAACTCGAAAATAACCCGTAAGACATTGTTGGTAAGCTGCAGTACCTAAGTCAGGCCAAACCACTTGTTTTGCTTGCATTGGTATTTAAATGAGTGCATTGTCTCACTATCATTATTCGGAAGAGAAGGGAGTAACCACTCTACATAAGCCCAATTATTTGCTGTATATATTCTTCATGGTAAAGTCATGTTATTTAAATTGTCTCAAAAAAAATGAAAAATTAAAATTTGCAGGAAAACATCATGCGGATTTCTTTACTTATAAGTGGTACTAAGTAACTTTGATTACGCTTAACGGCTGTTGAATTTTAATTGAAGGATTTTCGTAGTTGTTGTGATTTACGTTAAAGCCATGAAAAAACGGAGGATACTGATAAAGGGAGCTACAGTTTCTTCGGTCTCAATTTCCATCATCGTGTGAGGTGCCAATTTACGAAGTAGGTACTCGTTTCGGCTCGCAAATACGATTATAAACATCCACACCTAGGAAATGATGAATTATTACGGAGTGGAAATACCCCAGCATAGATTGATCAGAAATTCTCTCTCATACACACACACACACACACACACACACATATATATATATATATGCGTGTGTGTGTGTCTTTGTGTGTGGTATGCATCGTAGTTGGTAAGGTACACTTAGGAAAGTGTATGGCAGGTACCTAGAGTGCTTCTATCTCCATTCAAACTTTACTTTAAAATAGTTCGTTTTTAAGAATAATGGACCTAAAATACACTTCATTGGGTAAAAAAAATGACAAGAAAATGTTAGTGATTTACTGAGTCCGTGGCAACCCATGTACAAATTTCAAATATTGGTTTCATTGCATATTTTAATTATCTTTTTTCCTCAATTAATCGCGCCAAAAATAAATTCGTTATAACAATATGATAACAATTGTGGAAAAAGCTTATCAACTATGATTCTGAAAGATTTTTCTGGTCTTTTTTCAATGCATCATCTATGAAATAAAATTTTCGATTTCACTATTTGAACTATATTATAAAGTTTGCGTAAAAATATAATTAACTTTGACCTAGGTTCATTTATCCAAATATTTCAAGCATTTTTTACAATGCAATGCTCACAGAAAATATTTTTTAGGATTCTGCGTCCATCACGACTTTCTAGTCGAGTTGAAAACTAGGTGTATCAATAATGCCCTTGGCAGCCTATTCTTCTTCCGTAGATTTTCAACTGTCCATTGTATTGGTAGAAATAAGTCCCGAAGCCCCTCTAGAGGCTGCCAAAGTCAATTGGTAGCAGTGCGAGAGAAAACCGTGCGATTAGCACATAGTAAATAGAAGTCGTTGCTATTGATAATGTCCACAGTTAAAAAGCATCACGTACCTGATAAAAGACTGTGTTTGAGAAATAGCATCAACATTTCTATTTTTTCGAAAAATGTCCACTGTCTACGTGAAGGTGTGCCGATAACTGTGGAGCGACTGGTGCCAACAATTTCGGTTATAATGACCTCGCCCATGGTGTATCCGATTCTGGCGCTGATTCCCTCATTTGCCGTGCTTCGAGGCACTTCCACGGTCCAGACGAGGAGGTGGAGCATGATGCCTTCGAGCATGGCGGCGGGGTGGGCGGGAAGGCGTGGACCTCGCTGGAAAGCCCGTGCTCACATTTAATGGCACTTCGCTCCGCCCTCCCCCGAATTAAGGGCTCAGCAGTAGTAAGCGTTCGCTTTCAATAATAATTAAATAATCAGGAGAGTTTCTTCAAACAAGAAACACTGCCGAGTGTACGCGGTGCAAATTGCAATGCCCAAAACGCTGAAATTTTGTTTTCCGGAAAAAAAACATCGTAGATAATTAATCTGTTTCTCTTTTATATACGTAAACGTAGATTTATCCATTTCGCTCTGTTCACCCCATGGCAATATTACTGGCGCTGTGTACCTTTGAATTTAATGGTATTCATTTTTTGATAGACTCTTCCGGAAAGTATTTTTTTAATACTTATTAATGTATTAATCATTTTTGCCGGCAGTGATCAGCATATATTTTATCGATTAAGTATTTTATTTATTTTAGTAACCTTGCCATTCTTCAAACAGAAAATTTTAATTTTGAAATTTCTGCTCGGATATAATATTTGAGCTCAAAAAAAAAAATGAAATTTTGCCAGACCCTTTTTAATTGATAAGAAGCTCGGCCTACCCGTTCTCCACACGAACTATTCCACGAATTAATTTCTATAAATGTTCTTTTTCTATCTTATCAACACTGAGGAACTCCCGGATTTACCACACATACCTGTAAGATAAACTCATACTCTTTCTGCCAGAGAAAAATAAAATTTGGATGGAAATGGTTGAGATGTGGCCAGAATAATGTGTAATGCGCCGGTTAATAATGAGCAATTAACTGCTTGCTGAGTTGCTCCGAAATGGATATCAATGGTATCGTGTAATATATACATGCTAATTCACTTTTTCAATTCGAATTTATTTTCTGTATCCTATTTTATATTCGAATTTTCATAATTTAAGAAAATCAAGCAGTATTTATTCGCTTAAAGTCAGTCTTTTCCATTATTTCAACTTCCAAAAAGCTATTTAAAGATTCTAGAACATCATATTTAGAAATTGAAAGCATTATATCAAAAATGTTGACTTAGTATATCTTTCAAAGATATAAATGTACGATTGGTGGATATTGTTTTCTGGTATTTCAGTTTAAGTAGCTAAAATCAGGAAATGCTTACGCACAGACTTTTAATTCCCCACTCTATATTATTCTTTAGCAGCCACAGTTATTTAATTTGGCATTTTTAATTTAATACTTTAAAAAATTCCATAAATACATTCAAAAAAGCAGATGAATTGTTAGATCTAACGATTCTCCCGCTTAACTAATTTAATTGCTTTTTTTGGTAATTAAGTTCTCTTTTTATCCTTCATCAAGTGCATTCACCAATTTTGAGTTAAAAATATACTTTTTCCACCAAAAATATCTCTACAATAACTATTCTTAATAACATTAACGATTCAACATGCTCACATGACTATGTATCAAACAGCCCATAGAGAGTAATTGATGTGTGGAAAAGGAAAAAATGTTAACTGTATATTAGGATTAGTCTCTAAATTTCCAATAATAATCAAATAATTAAGTTCTTTCATTAACTCATTCCATTAAATATCGTTATAATATTGCGATTATGTCACTAATGTCATATTTCCCATGCTTCTATTTATTAAATCCTAAATATCCAAACCCATTAAAATTTCCATTTTTAATCCCTTTGCTTTATTCTAATTATCCTTGACTAATTAATTTGAAAGTAGTTAATTTTAATCTTTCTTTAAAACTATTCAAAAGATAATGCAAATATAAGATAGAAAACCGGTATTAAGTGATAATATTCTGTGAATTGATGGTAAATGTTGAAAAAAAGTCTCCGTGGGTTACAAATTGGAATGCCAATTATATATTTCACAGTAATCATATCAGTCATTCATGGTTGCCATACCCTCTCAGGTCAGATTTCTTATTAACTTTTTGGGGATAAAATCGGAAAATTAACGTTTTTAGAAATTTTGAATTTGGTAACTATTTGAGTGAAAATTATCATTTCGCTAACTCGTGCAATTTTTGAAATATTTACAAGATCTAATACTAGGTATAACAGGTATTATAGCGATTAATATTCTGGTGAAATTTCTCCTTTAAAATGCCGGTCAACCCACGTCGAACCTTTTGCAGTTTCCCTCTCTCCCATCGACGCCATGACCTCTTGATTTCTCCTTCCGCCGCTTCCTATTCGTCCCGCATCCCACCCTTCTCCCTCCCCACCCTCCGCCCACAACCCCCGATTGATATGCCCGCTACTCTTCCGGCTCCTCTTCTCCATATCACGATCCGACCCCTTCTCCTCCTTCCCTTTCCATTTCTTACTCAGCCCCCAGAGCCGCGCCGCGTTATCTCCTCTTAATCCGTCTCCTCCGGGATAATCTTCTCCCAAAACTTTATTCCTTTTTCACTTTTCCGAATTTATCAGGTTATCTGGCGAAAACTCTTCCGTGGACTCCTTTTTTCTCCACCCCCCCCCCCTTTCCCCCTTCCTCTCTCCGTATAAGTGGAGGGTTGGATCTCTACTCTCTCGACTCGAATGAGTCGTGCTTGATGAAATTAAAGGAGTTGGGTCTCTTTGATTCATTTTTCCCATCAAAGACCAGTTCAATTATGAATGTATTTGCTCAAAATATTTGCGCAATAAAAGGTGATCTTGGGCAAATATTTACAAGTCCTGAAAAAGTCAACGCCGGGAAACATCGAGAAGCTCTTTGGGTTTATTCAAAATCATGGTCATTGAATTTCTTTTATCTGCTACTAAGAGTTTATTTTGTCACTCAGAACTTTTGGTCTATCTTTTTTATTTGAAACACATTTCAATGAATTATTGCTATGTTGTTTTATAAAGGTAATATAATTACAGCTCCTGCAAATGTATGAAATTCGGCATAAATAATGTATTTATATTTTTATAACCCTGCGTACACTTATCATACCATGAATATACGAGAAAATGTATATGAGAAAAATTCCTTCCAAGGAGCGGCAATATTCATTGCCGGCATAGGATCAGAACTCAGGGGTTTCGGTTAAGGTGATGACTTTGTCAACGCCGGTTCTAATTTTGTCGAATTGGATCAGACGCTCGACACTTTATTTACTAGGTAAACAAGGGCCATTGCATTGTATGAAAGATAATATTTTACTAAAGAATAATTCAAAATATATATGCCTATGTTTTCATCAATAAAAATTATTGAGACTCCACTGTCCAAGAGAAAAAATATACATGATCCCATCATACGAAGATATTTGATAACATATGTATATCCTTTGGGTCGCGGTAGTCCAGTGGGTAGAGCGTTGGACTGCTGATCAGAGGGTCCCGGGTTCGATTCCCGGGCAAGGCACTCTGGGCACCTGCAGCTGCACCCAAGCTAAAGTGATTTTTCGGGTACCGGGTGTTCCTGGGAAACCATAACCGGCACAGGGAAAGGAACTGGCCCCCCTACCCTGATGTGTGAATTTTCACATGCCGTATAGGGCTTAGTACTAGGTGATCTCTACCATCACCTACTAAACCGACCTTCGGGTTGATTACTGTGTTTATGTTTATCCTATTTATTTCGCTCAACTTTTTAGAAAAAATGCATATTTAACGTTATCAGTCCACAGAAGCACTTTTTTCATCCCTTTATATTTTAACATTTTTGCCATTTTTCAGAATAAATTGTTCCTTCAAATAGTAAAGTCTGCCAAAAAGGTACCACGTTAGTGAAGTAATCACGTTGAAACTGTAGTTGGATATATTCCTGTTGTAATATTAATTCAGTTGTGCATAATTACTTTACTTCCTTGTTAGTATTGAGTATAGATGAATAACTCAAGGAAACGCGAATTTTTATTCAATGTTCCTCAGGATGGAGAGGAAGTGTTTTGTTGAATGATAATCTGGGGTATGAAATAGCCTCAGGACATTGAAATTTCCGCAGAGATAAATTAATCAACACTTTACAACGCCAAAAAAATCAATGATAACCAACCTGTCATTTGCAGTGAAACATTTCCGGGAAAACATTGCGGGCACCATTGAATTGATAACAGAACTCATGATTGATTGCTTACGCTGTACTAATATTTGACAAAGGCAATAACCGGTGTGGACTAAACGCAGCCGTGAACTTATTAGATTTCCATCCGAAAACAAACGCAAAAAAGAGGAATTGGATGCGCATATTATTATTACTTGCTTTTGCTTATTTTACCAAAGTGTACATCTTAAATACAAATGATGTTTTATCATATATTCGGGAGTTTTCTCCTGCAGTGGTTTTATTGAAGCGATGTTAGGTGTAACACTGTGTCGAGCTACAACGCACAAAACCCCATCACCAGCACCTGCTCATCAATTAGCTAAGTTTGGGTTAGGAAATTTTCCTCATTCAGCCGTTTTCATTACAGATTAAAAGAAACAAGAAATTACGTTCAAATGTGATAAATGAAATTTGTCTTTCACAAATATTGGATCACTTCGTTGAAAGAGTTGTGGCCTTAGCTTAAAGATTTTAATTAGTTTCCTCCGATTTTTTGTCCGTTCTGCTTAAAGAGGATTTTGCATGCTTTCATCTCTGTTATTTGGCTACATCAAATCATCAAGTCGCCGAATCCACTGCACGAAAAAATTGACGTCCACGGGTTTGATTTACGAGAAAGGGCCGCATTCAACGGATGAGTTATGTACGAGGATGGGGCAAGAAGGAACTAGAAGTGGCATTTTAAAGTGTCAGTTAAAAATTACTGGACTCAGGTTTTCTATTTTGTCAGTTTCTTCGTGATCGAAAACTCTCGCTCCAAAAAGGTTAAGTCTACGTTAAAGAGAGAGAGAGAGAGAAGTTGGTAATATGGCTATGTTGCCTTCGTTTGAAACATACCGATATCCAATTATTCTGACTCCGTTATCAATTGGAAATGAATAAAAACCATTTCTTGATATTTTGAAATGTTTTTGCTTGTTTTTATGGGTTACGTCCTTATTTTTTATATATTTTACATGCACGAAAAAATTTTTCAGGAAGATTACTCTGATAGTCAATATGGTGGTTTGATTCTATGCACATGTTGTGGCTGCTAACTCAATGATACACATTAATGCATGCTCCCATAGGCGATCGAAATTTGTGGTAATTCTACGAAATAGCAGCAGATGGGAATACCACATATGGCTTAGTGTCATGGAATACAGCTTGTTTTGGAAAAGAGTGGGGTAAACGTTTCTACGTTTTCCATTTCATTTGTTGTACATTTTATAAATATTTCCTCCCATACTTTAAACTCCTCCCTATTGATGAATATACAATGGAACCTCCCTACAATGACTATCTAAGGGAAATGAAGAAATATTTATTTAAGAGGCCGCTGGTGAGAGAAGTGTTGTCGGAAATAAATAATATAGTTTTTAGCTCATTTATAGTTGGTAACATTTTATACCTTTTGGTTTTTCCTTGTTTTACTTCCCTCCCCTCGATGATTTAGCTCTGAGCGTGTATTCATAATAATGTATGATGCCTTCTGATTGGTTCTGATTTGAGGACATCTTCTTATGATTTGGGAATGTCTCATCAAAAAGTCTACTCCCTCGCTCTTCTTCTTCAACTTATTCGTCGTTAATGTTTACTGAAAAAGGTCTTCAATACCCCTCATCACGTCAGCCTATTTACCCTCAGACTGTTCACCAATGGGATGTAGTATTGGGTTTGGAATTCGGAGACTGATTGAATGCCCCCACCATTGAAATTAATCGTTCGTGAGAGGTGTATTTGTTAATGTTTTTAATAGGCTTCGTTTGTTACGCTCCTATTAGACTAGACAATTGGCCTCTATGTCGAAGTCAGAGAGCCCATTATCAGAGGCACTTTCTTGTGGCTCTTTTTTCAATAATTGTTCTTCCTTAATTTTTTATAATGAGAACGGTTAAGTCCTATTACGCATGATGTTTCCGAGTACTTAGATTTCAGGTTTATTTTTCCTTGTCTAATACGACGTTTCTAAAACTGTTCAGCAACAGTACTATTAACTTAAGCAGTTAAAATGTATTATAAGGGACCCAGGCTGGACGTAGTGTTACTGAGCCACGCCAGACACGATACTAAACAAGCAAAACCCATGAACTACATTATTTTACGTCAAAAGCATTCTACTTTTCTTCATACAGTCCCACATGCCTAATATTTATTGACATCTACCTCGGTTGGCCGACATTCTCCCCTCTATCCAGTATCCCGTTTCCTCCCAGTCTCTCTTGCACCCATTTGTCCTGCAAATTTCTCCCAACAGAGCCCCGTCTCTCTTACCCTATCTTGTCTATAACTTCATGCCGTGTTTTCCTTTCAATTTAGTTTTTTCCATACTTTTCTTCGCCCACATCTGAAAAGCTTCTAATCTATGCTTATTCCCAAACACAACGACCAAGTTTTAGGCACAAACAAAACTACACGCCCTAGAAAAGTTTTCATTAATCTTTTCTTTGCATATATGCTTAAAGTCTCTCTCTTATCTACTTCCGCTACTTTTCAACTTTGTTGTGAAGAAAACTTTGTTTCCTCCCTCTTCCTTTCGCTGTTCGTGCTGAATCTCCAGCCACCCGCACTGATGGGGGAGGAGAGTGTACATAAGAGCATGGGCATTGCAGAAGTGGCATCTGCCTCCAGTCTACTCCCATGTTCATTATTTGTGAATTATTTACTCTGCCGAAACTTCTTATGAACATCCAATCAATACTCCCTGGTTACATCCCCTATTCCTTTCCATCAGTGATTTAACTGATGCTACTGCGCAATCACTTATGCTCCTCTCTTTCCTTAACTCAAATTAATTCTACAATGAGAAGTCATTTTGCCCTCCTTTCCATCATTTGTTTGTTTGTTTATGATACGAATCCCTGCAGAAACTATTTGCGATTTTATAAAAACCGGCTTTATTGGAAATAAGAGCCTGGAAATTCCAGAATTTGCTTCAAAATTTTATTTTAAATAATATATTGGGATCCAGTTTTTGGCCACACCTGATTCATCATGATAACTCTTCAGGATGTTTACTTGTTTCAAAATATTTATTAAGCTTTAAAATAGTTTTGGATATTTTAGGCATTTGTCAGGGGCATTACTTCTAGGTAACTCATTTGAAAACTAATTTTTTTATATACTACTGTTTCAGGCTTCACTTCGTGGAAGTATTTATTATCCATACTGAAAAGACGTTGTACTTTTCCACATATAATAAAAGTCTGTGGATAAGTACAAAGTCTTTTAGTATGTATATATGTATATTAATTATTTTATTGTAATTGTCGTACCACAATTGAAGCTTCTGAAAGATTTTTGCTGTTATACTCGTAGTAGTAGTAGTTTTTAGGGGAGGCGACCGACAACTGAGGTCATTTGCGCCATAGGGGATGGATGCGAAAGGATGAAGGGTGGAGAGAAACCCGGCTTCGGCATTAGCCTACTCTTTACGAAAGGCGCCAAGGGGTCCGCAGTTTAACGTCCCATCCGACGGACGGCGTACTCACTCAAAGTGCCCTCCACAAAGCACCTCAAGTAGGGATTGAGATACCTCTGAAAAATATTCAACATCGCCGGGATTTGAACCCGCGCCCTCTGGGTGGGGAGCCATGTTATACTCGTGATTACACCATGCATACATCGTTTAATACGATGTCAATATAATCTTGTTGACTTCATCTACGCAGCTTTTTATTTTAAAATGCTGGGTTTTATTTCTAAAAACAATCAAGTACAGTTGTCAACCCGAAGGTGAGTCTGATGAGTGAGGTTATAGTTCACCCAGTACTAAGCCCAGCAGCGTGTTAGATGAACGCATAAGGGCAGGGGGGGACATTTTATCCTTTCCCTGTGCTGCTTATGATTTTCCAGGAAGATCTGGTACCCATAAAATCATTCAGCTTGGGTAAACTGAGTGTGCCCAGAGGCGTGGGACTCGAACCAGGGCCCTCCAATCAGTATTCAATCGCCCTACTCACCGGACTACCGCGTCCCTACTTTTCACAATACTAATATTTTTATTTATTTGCTTGCGTATTTAAGCTTATTAACAATACAATTACAATTTGTGAAATGACAAAAAGTAATTAGCCTTAAATTTTAGTGGCCTACGATAAATGTTTCGAGACTATATTCAGATTACTTTGATTAATATAGTTTTCTTTTCTCAGTAATTATATTTTTTTTCAAAAGTACTTCTTCAATTCCTCTTGCTGTTTTGAAAAATGCAGGTTCTTTATCTGCCTCATATATCCAACGTCTTATCATCAACCATAAACTTCATCACTCCATACCTACTTATCCTCTCCTCCATACCTTTTTTGTGCCTTCTTTGAATTTCCCCCTGGAAACTCCTCTCTTTTCCTTTAGTGCTCAGCATAACCTTTTCCATCTCTCCGCCTCGCTCGTGATTTCTCAATTCTCCACGTTTACATCCCGAAAGATTTCAACATTTTCTCTTCCCCCTTCCTATATAACTCGATTTTTGGAAACTTACCCCGGTACTTCATATACCCGGCGTTATTAAGTGCAACCTCTTGTGTGTTAGAAATAATGAATGAAGGGATGAATAACGAAATGGCCGAGACCGTAAACTTGATTGGCACTAGGTTGTAAAGGGAATAAGGCAAGTTACAAGTAGGAGGGAAGATAGGGAACACATAATGGATCACTTGGGTGTGTTTGGGAAACAGTGACCCACGTACACCTCAATCACATACAAAAAAGCAAAATTAATAAATAATAAAGCAAACTCACAACCACTCGATCACTAGAGTGTGTTGAGGAATAGCAGTCACTCTCGCAAATCGCATTCACACCCACACACACTCGGGGTTTGCAAAAATATCTCCTATGCTAGGGTCCCGTTGTGCTCACACAGGAATGAAAAAAAATTGAAATAAAAATCTAAAGAAAATGCCTAAGTTCACGTTCGCAATCACTAAATCACTCGGGTGTGTCAGACCTTTGTGAATCGCACTCACTCACTCATTCAGAGTTTACTAGGATTCCTCCTATGCCAGTGACCCGTCAATCGCACATATGAATGCAAAATTATGAAACAGATGTACACACATTTTCGCACAATTACTCAATCATCGGTTGTGCTCGGAAAGAGGGACCTTTGCGATTCACAAGTGCTCACCTGTTCAGGGTTTGCAAGGATTCCTCCTATGCCATTGACCCGTCAATCACGCAGAAACAACAAAACTAAACAGAAAGGACTTACGTAACCAATCACTCAATCACTCTGGTGTATCAGACCTTTGTGAGTCGCACTCACTCACTCATTCAGAGTTTACCGGGGTTCCTCCCATACCAGATCCCTGTCAATCACACAAATACAAACAAAAATCTGGGAAATAAATAGCGGGGGTAAGTAAGTGCCTAGAGAAAACCTGGCACCAGATTTTTGGCCAGCCAAGCAGGCCCAAGGTACGTTCATTTTATATTTACATAATGAAATAAGTTTATTGATTGATATATCTGGTGTCTGGCTGCGCTTTGTGCACCTAAATAAACAGAATCATTCAAGCGCAACGCAAAAATTAAGTTGCTACAAAAACAACTGCATTTTAAATTGAGTGATGAACCTCTGTCTAAATCGACGTTGTTGCTTCACTCTAAAAAATTGTTGTAAAAACATATATATCTTGTTCCTTGCTTATACTGTGGCCTGGCTGCAAAGAGGTACGGTCAAAATAACATTTGCACACACGTGAGAGAGAATATTCCTAGTGTTGAATCTCTACTGCCAGCCAGGTTACTTATATCTACCACTAATTAATTATAATTTATCATCTGGATCATTTCCAATGCATTAATTTTGTTCCGGTGACAGATTTCGTCAAAAGCTCGCGTTCTGATTTCGGTGAGGAAACGGGAGGGAAGCATGTGACCCCGGGGAGACCCATTTCATTTTTAACCACTCTTCCCGTTAGCTGAACCGACTTAATCCAGTTTAGCTCATTGAGAGTGAAACTGAAATTTTAATCCGAATATGCTCAGGGAAGCGGTTTCGGAAGTTCTCGTCCTCTCGGGTGGAGCGGGAGGGTGGGGGGAAAGGGGGGTGGGGCGACTCTCCCCCCACCTCTCGCCCTGCCACCGCCAACGGCATGATGGGTGTCCCTTCGCTCGGGGAGGGGACGCTGAAAAACCCCGGCGATGACGGGAACCCGTCGGTGGGTTGAAAAGATTTCCGAGCGCGTCACGTTCAGGGGCGGCATTCCCTCAGCCCTCGCCGCCTCAGGAATCAAACTCGGCGTGAAAACCTCGGCGACGGATTTATTGCTCCCATTCGAGTGAAATAATGCGTGTGCTTTTAAAGGACTTCCTAGGGAGGTCCCGTAATAAGGGAGTCGAATTCGTCTCTCTTGAAGGGCTCTTACTAATAGAAAGAAGAGGTATTCTCACTCCACCTGCCTACCACTGCCAAGACGAAATGGTAGTTTCACTGCTTCATACGCAGCAGCAAATTGAAGGCCGTGAAGCAGAATCGTGTCGGTCGAACCGAAAACAAAATATTGATAATATGCTCCGAAAGTAAATTTTTGTCGTGGTTTTAAATCTATAAATTATTTTTTGTGGGAGTCAAAATTTTCCATATGATAAATATCTAGGAAACTAAGGGAGATACTGCGACAGTAAATTTTGACGGAGTCATCCGCTAATATGCATTGCAATTCAACAATTTCAGAGTGCAAAAATAATTCGCCCAGCCATAGTGTCAAAATTATGCCGGTCAAAGCGAATGATTTTTACACTCTAAAATTGTTGCGTTGTTTTTCTATGAGAGCTTAGGAATTTTTTTTATTTGGTTCATTTACAAAAAATATCACAATAGATTACCTGCATTAGGAAGGAATATGTCATGGAATTGATCATCCAAGAGAACTCAGGATTCACGTATATTACAAGTAAGAATTCTTCCAACATTCTGACTTTTTATGTTTCAGTGATTTCAATACTTTTCATAATAAAATTAAGAAGACGTCAACCACAGCTAGTTGTTGAAACTTCAGTTTTCTTTTATGATGTTAATCATTAATCTCCTTATTTAAAAGACAGTTATTGCTTAAATGTTTATAAATTTGAAGTGGCTAGAGAAGGGAGACGCGGGATATGCGAGGCATATGGAAATGTAGGTGTATGTCTTGCGGTCTTGGTCGAGCATCAGAATTGGAATTGGTGGAAAAATAATTTACAGTCTGATGGGATCTCTTCAGTCAAAAGTAAAGAATAAGATTTCTACCTTTAGCTAAAATGAATTTAAAAACTTCTGGCCTGATATATAGCTATTTAGTCGCTGTTTGGTTGATTGGATTACACAGATTAGATAGTTCCATTTGTTAGGGAATAAAATTTTGTTCAAATAAATAATTCATAAAAATTAATATGAAATATTTCCTACTCCACCGTAAGATATTTAAGGGCAAATTATGACAGTACCAAGCTTTTTGTTGATTCCGTGACTAGGTGATTTTGAAGAAAATGGAGTTTCACACCGTTGACGAATAAGATAACATATCATACTCATGTACGCGGAATTTGACTCTTAAGTTGAAAACTTTCGGATGACCAATATAAAAATAATATTATATTGAACTAACATACAGGGACTCATCGTTTACAGCAATTTAGAGGCCTCTACATGAATGTAAAAGTTCCGATACCCAACTAGGAACGATTAGATAAATTTAAGATCATTTGACCAACTAGGCTGGTGGTACATGCAAAGAGGACCTTTACGGAATTATCTAAAATAGAGGCATACGTAAAGGTTTGAAATTTCTATTTCAATTACTAAGTAGTTTTAATATATCAAGAGGCACGTGAGAAAGGCACTCTTTTTAGTCACGAGTTTATTTTTCCTTGAGAGCAGAGAATACGTCCGGCAAACTAGATTGTGATAAAGAACTTGGTGAAAGCATTCATTAATGCCAATTTGGGATAAATTACTACCTATTCTGAATATCAGAAGAGTTTTATGCAGTAAAAGAAGATTGCTTTACCAAATTACATCTGGATTCACGGCGAAGGATATTGGAAGCAGGAGAGTGGGGAAATATGCTAATAGGTGTTATTTTCAATGCTTGCATCGAGAGGAAAATGATTAAGATTAAAATTTAATTTTCTTTCCTCAGTTGATGGCAACTATATTAGCAATTACAGGGCCACAGATAAACAGTATGTTGTGATGTAAGGAAGGATATATTCTATGCATGCATATTTAAATATGGGAGAGAATAAAATTAAGTTTCAAGAAATACTTCCCAAAAGTTCGGTTACTTCGAATATTTATGGAAAAAAGAGCTGTCTTTTCAATGATAAAACCTTTTATTTTACTCGGTTGTAATTGCTCCTAGTAATACATTCATGGCGACAATGGCAACGGTTATAGAATCCCAAATAAACAAGATGTCGTGTTTCAGAAACGGTATTTTCTATAAAAACACTGAACCTGTATAAATGTGTGTCTATGGAGTAAGTAATCGGCTAATTACATTAAAATAATGACTGTGCTTTAGCGTATAAAAATAAAGGGATATGAATAGGACGCTTTTGGTGTCTTAAAAGCTAGTGAAAAAAACCTGAAATTTAACTATAATAAATTATCCATGTTAAAAAACGCAAAAAAAATATAAAAATTGATCAAAAACTAGAAGTAGGAGGTATTGTTTCATTTTTGGTATGCGGTAATACTAGTACGAGTACAAATATATTTAACAGATTCAGGCGAGATGTAGTGGAAGTTCGTCATTATGAGAAACAAGTTTGAACTTTTCCACAGATTTACAAGGTTTTTGGTTTACAAGATATTTAGCTTTTACAAGTGATGAAACAATGCGAGAACGCGAGACAACAGAATAGTGTATGTTTATACATGCTTCCTAGGGAAAAAAATCTACTCAGAGCACGGCAAGCAAGGGTAGAAAGGAGAAAGCACTTTAACAAGGCACATAAATGGAGAATATCTCGTTGAATTAAGGGCCATGGATGGCAGCCGCTGCACAGAAAAAAAGGAAACCGAAAACAAAGGAAATGTGTTCCTAAAGAAGAATAATGAAGAACGAAAGGAAGAGACGATAGGCGAACGGAGACGCTGTGCAAAGACTTGGCAAAAAAATTAATCCCATGGGAAAGGCGCTAGGATTAAACCCCTTGGGCATATACGACGTATAAAATGAATGGCAAGAAATGCAAATAAACAAGATGCCATACGAGAACTTAATGAAATGTATGGGCAAAGAATAAGAATATATGAAGACGGCAGCATAGAGATGGAGAGAAGGCAGATTAAAACTAATCTTGGTTTTCATGGAAACTGATAATGGACGCTAATTTTTGAGCTTGATTGTTTCCATAGAAAAGGCAGAAAAACCTTTGGCCTGATAAGTTGGAATAATCATCGTTTATCAATTTCAATTTGAGTGCAAATTAATTGAGGGCAAAGTTATCCATGAAAAGTTATTACGCAGTAAGGCATATTGAGGTGTAATTTGCAGATAAAAGTAGCTCCTGCGATGATTATTTGACATATCATTTGGTGGTTGGTGCGCATTCCTTCCCTTCAATTGTGTAGTGGAATAATTAAAAAAGTAATTCAAAGTTTCTGCATTCTTTTAATTAAACATTACCTCTCGATCCTTCCTTCCTAACAGAAATCACACAGAATAGGATAGAGCAAAGGATACACGAGATAGACGTTCGTTGGTAGTGGACCATGATTTAAAGATTCTTGCGTTGCTCAAAATAACATAAGCACTTCCTTTTCCCTCCCTAATAAAACACCGTTAACGTAATTCGTTGTCAACAGTTTCACCAAAGTTTCAGCTGCGTCTTCAGGTAGAAGACTTAAGAGGTTAACATCAAGGGAATTAAACCAGCACGCTTCCTTCTTTTCGGTCAAATAGCAGCCGTTGTTGAGAGAGAAGTGCATATGAAAAGGATGCTATCAAGGAGAGAATGCGATAAATCCCGAGAGGAAGGAAGAAATTCATGAGAGTTACATATCCGTAGAATATTTCTCTGTGGTAGTGGAGCATAGAAAATCCTTTCGGCAAATAGAAGTTTGGGTGCATGGGAAATGCGGTGCTATTGGAGGAGTAACGTATGAATATCAAATGAACAAATTGAATGACTGTCGAAGAGGTTCTACGCGGATAATGAGAATAAATTTCTGAAGATATCTTTGAAATGAAGAGCGATTCACATCGAACCAATTTGGAGGCACGATGACCTGATGGGGACAGTCGTCGAGGGGTGAATACATGGAAATAAGTCCAGAGAAAGACTCTGGATGGGATTCATTGTAAAATTAACGACAGATGCCAAAGAGAATAAATTTGTGGATATGAAGAGGTCAGCCCACGTATGAATTGAGATGAGAGGGTTGCCATACTAATCTTAGAATTTGATTACCAAAGATAATAATTTTTCTTCCCTTATGCTTTGTTTTGATTTTTGTAATCTTATATTAAAAGTTTTACTCGCAAACAAATATTTCCAAATCTCGCCAACATTTTAATTATATTCTTTATAATTAATTGCTTTGTAAGGAATTAAGAATATGGAGAATAGGAAATATACCTAGGAAAGATACACACAATGAATAGAAAAATAAGTTTGAGAAATTTGAAGAAGTAATAACCTATTGGAAATAAGATCGTAGTCTTTCAGAAGGTATTTATAGAAATTTTCCATAGAATAAACTCCGGAATGTGAAACGTATGTTATATATATATATATATATATATATATATATATATATATATATATATATATATATATTTATATATATATATATATATATAACATACGTTTCACAAATATATTATTCAGGACGCTGCTCGTTTGGAAATTGCCAGAAATTTTACTTTTGTGAAATACTAAATGCCCTAATGGGGGACTATCGAATCTCAGTCGCCCATGGAGCCTTGATGAGGCATATTTCGGAAAACAAAAGACATTTATTAATAGATTTTTGAAAGGCACTCATGCTTGGATGAATAAGTTTGAACTCAGAGATCGTATACAGGGCATTTTTCTGCAGTGTGGTACAAAGCTTGGACTTTCCTCTCCTTTCATATATGGCTGCCCTGAGTCAAATGACGACTATTTTCCTTTCATCCTCTTCGACAGTTACCACCGTTCCCAGTTTCCATTTTCTTCCTTACTCCAGGTTTTCTTCTTCGTAATGAAAGGAAGAAGAATATGGGGGCTCTCTATCTTTTATCTTCATTTGTTCTCAAAAATTCAAATGCTCTCTTTGAAAGCCCTTGAGATCTGGGCAAACAGTGACATATAGACCATCCAGACATATTTATCATTCTATATAATATCAATTTGAACCAGTCTAACCTGCCCAAAAGAGAAGAGTGCACAAAAGTCTCTCTAGTATAAAAACCCTTGCCCCTTAAAGTGTAACATTACTGTTTATTAAATAGCTTCATATTTTCGTTTATTGAATAATTCTGATGAGAATTTTTAAATTCATTTTTTTATATACATTTTTTTTGTTTAGATATTCACGCCTTTTGTGCAGCTAAAGGTGCCAATTTATATACTTTTATTAATAGGGCGCATAAATAAATAATCGTCCTCAAACATGAAATATGCTTCTGGAATGTAAAGAGACAAACCACCTGGTACCAATTTATACGATTTTCCTAATAACGTTCCTAGATCATTTCTTTTAATTTTTTAACGGAGTACTTTCTTCATGATATCTGCAGGAACATAATAAGCCTTTATTTGATTCCCTTCATCTCAAGCCGTTCCAACCTCCTTCCCGCCCCGGTCCCGTCCGGCTCGCTCTCTTTGCAATAACCCCCCGCCCTTGGCCCCGCCACCCCGCTCCCCTCTGCGCAAGGTCGCCCTTTTTACTCCACCTCAAAAGCGCCTCCCTTCTCTTCCATTCGCGCCACCCACCCGTGCCCCTCCGCCCCAACCGACTCGTCGACCCCCTCGCCGCGCCACACCCACATCCCCTCTCTCCCCCCCCATCTCGAACCACTTAGAGCTGGCTGGCTGTCTGCGGCGGCGAATATAATTTGGCGACGTATTTGGCGAGATAAACCGAAAACGCTCGCTCCGTTGCGATATACGCACTCGGGGAATTCGTCGCTCGCTTTCCTCCTCCCTCCCCTCTTTCCCATCATCCTCCCCCTCCTCTAACCCCCAGTAGCCTAAATATCTCCTTCTAGGTGCGGATAAAGAAATATAAGAGAATTGATCAAGTAAGAGTCAATTTTTTAGACAAGTGTCGATTCAATTTTTTCTCCTCTGTTCGTACGGAAGTACACGAAATATGGAGAGTGATGCCTTGGAGAATTTGAAGAGAGATATTCTTTATATGGGGAGGGAAATAAAGAAGCCCATTCAGCCTTTATATGATTATTCCCTTTTTTATAAGATTCTAAATTCTTTTGGAGCACAGGTTCAAGCCTCAATGAAAAGTATAGACCATCTGGTTCCAGGGACGACTTTATGGAGCTATGAGCCATTTGCTCTCATCACAACGATTACCATGAGATAGCTCGTCTGGATTTTCTCAATTTTGATAATGCCTTCCGATGGCGACTCTACAATAAGAAGTCTTTAATATCTAGGAAAGAAGTCAATATATATATATATATATATATATATATATATATATATATATATATATATGTATATATATATATTCATATAAACACACAGATGTAGATTTTTAGACCATAGGGACAGAAGAAAGGACACTCACAATATGTTGTTTGACGTTTCGACGGCTCTGCCATCATCTTCAGAATCTACGTGTAATTATATATATATATATATATATATATATATATATATATATATATATATATATATATATATATATATATATATATACATAATTACACGTAGATAAATTGAAGTGCATGCACTATTTAGAGTTTAAAAACTGTTTTTTCACCGGGCTGCTAATTTTTAGATCAGAGCAGGAGAAAATATTGTTAATGAGTAAAATAATAATACAAATGAATTCTTCTTTCCGACTCCCTACGTTTCGTCGGCCATCCAAAACGCAGATAGAATCGATGCGTTAATAAATGATTCGGTAGGAGTGAGCTGGATGGCGACAGCATGGATGATGAATAATCATGCTTTGTTTAATGCGTCTCGCGGCTGCGCAAAGAGGATGCGCACGGAGTGTCGCATATCCCACGGGAAATTTGAGGAGGCGTCGGGTCGGAACGAGTTGAGCGCTATGCGGGGGGGGGGTGGCGTTTGCGTGAATGCGTGCATACTAAACGCGTGGGGTGGGGTAGTTGGGAGTGCTTTAACGGGACGGCGTGAAACGGGATGATCGTAGTACGAGGACCGGGTATTTTTGTTCTTTTTTAAAACAATAACGCCACTCTTAAGCGGCCGACTCTGACTCCGCGGTTCGCCTCTTTTTTCTCCTATTCGTCTCCACTGCGCCAATTATCTATTACTGCTGTCTGTCACAAGGCCTATTGCTTATTTTGAATCGGAGAAAAAAATCATTTCGTTTGGTATTTTCTTCTATAGAAATGCCCTCATGAAAAAACTTATTCTGCTGCAGAAAGCTTCTCCGATTGATTTTATTTGCTGAAATTTGTAGTAGGTATTTTTTCAATGACTCCTCGTGGTCAGTGATGAACTGTGGCCTCGTCTACCTCGCATTGAGTTTGAGTCATGTTGGTTGAATTCAAGAACCAAAGTGAACAATACTCCCAAAGAAATTTCCTTAGTTGGAAAAGTTCATTTTGACGCCAGATTTCAACTGATCACCATTTAATTCTTATGACTGCATCTAATCCCTTTTGAATATTTCCTTGAGAGCCGTGAAAGGTCGTAAAAAATTGAGGCGTGCTTGCATTTGAACACTTATGTACGTCAGGGTAAAATTTCTACGAGTTTAATTGCAGAGAAAATAATACATAAAGGCTGAATATTACTCAAATACTCCATTGTAATACATGTTCTCGTCAATTACGGTGAATCCGGAACGATCCGAATCAAATGATTTAAGGAGAACAGGAGTCGAAAGAGGTCAATGACTTTATTTCTTCCAACAAAACATTCGAAAAATAAACGCAGAATGAGTATCACATACTACTCTTAATCTTACAAAAAAGACCTGATCTTGCTATTCCGTCAAATATTCCACGATCCATCAGATCTTTGTTACTTATATTGTGTCAAAAGGAGCATCCAGACTGTTCATGGCTATGAAGCGAATTCTGAGACCATTAAAAATAAATTCACATTGCTCTTCAGTCGATCGGCGTATCACACTTTTATCTTGGGATCTCCCCGAGAAGTATTATACATTCTCGACATTAGCCCACTTTGGATGATGTGCGCCTGCCTTTGAAGTATGGTGTCCATCCACGTGGCCGCGGGTCCTTTCTGCCTCCCCCCCATTGCATTTCGTGCGCTCCCTTACCGCGGATCCCCACTGCAAAGTAGCGGCTCTCGCGACCCTCCCCTGCCGGATCCCCTTCCATCCGCCCACTCGTCCCCTCCCGGTTCCCTTTTCTGCTTCGGAGGCCATCCGTCTCCCCCCACACCCCCGTACGTTCCTTCGCCAGAGCAGGCCGCCGTCGACGGAGAGGATCGGGGAGGAAATGTGCGCGAGTAACGCAATTTTTGACTAATTTCGTTCCACGAGGGAGTCTTGAGAGAAAGGAATCCTCCTCCTCTCCACCCCTTCTCCTTTCCCTCTCTCGTGTTATTTTTTTCGTTACGCCCCAACTCTTTTCACTTATTTTTTTTTTCTTTTGGAACCAGCCCGCACCCTCTTTTCTGACCCCACGTACTTAAGTAATGATCGCCCTCCTTCCTCCGCCGTGGTGTGTGGCAGCGGCGGGCGAGAGGAAGACGGCACACACCTACTCACACACACACAGAGGCGCACGCGCGAAAAATCCTTCCCGTCTCGGACCGCCGCTCTTAATGAAATTATTATTTCCATCGGAACGTGTTCGTAGTCTGAAATCTTTCCCCCGAGGCGATCCCTCAAATCGAGGAGTGAGGGAGAGGGGGAAACCCATTTCCCTCTTTCGCATCATTCCCCCCCCCCCTCGAAACTATTGCCTTCGTGCGCAGCTGACTCCCCCGCCACTCCTTCTCTTCCCCACCCCCCTCCGTCCTCAACCTCGCCACCCCCCCTCCCCTCTCTCTCCCTTGTACCCCCCTCCTCCCCCCGCAAACGGCACAAACTCGGCCAATTAGGAGTTGCGGCCTCTTTTAATGAGAAGGAAAAACATTCGCCCGGGATCTCTCTCTTTCTCCCCCTCCCTCCTCATCTCTCGCTCTTTCTCCCTCTGCATATAGCAGGGGCGGCGTGTCGGTTAGGGAGAGGGGGTGGGCGGGAGGCCCTGGATTTTGGAGCCAGGGAAGGATACGGTGGCGGCAGTGCTCTGGACGAGAGGGCGGTTTCTCGTTTCCGTGTGACACGTAGGCGGTATATCGCTGGGGAGGGAGGAGGAGGGTGGAATGACACGCACATGACTGCGACTCCAGGTTAGTTAGTCATTGTGGGAGGGGAAGCGCGAGACTACCGAGGTCATTTGCGCCATTTCGGGAAGACCTGTAATTAGGATGAAGGAGGATTGCCGCGAGGGCGAATGGGATGGACCGAGGGGAAGTCACTGCCGGAACGGGCGCCCTCCCTAAACGGGAGACGCGGCAGTGGGAGGCGCAGTTCAGCCTGCCGCACGACATGCGATTAATTGTGCAATTAGTGCCCGTCGCAACGCACAATCCGACGAGGATGCTGTGGAAAAACCTTGACTCTCGCTTGGACCAATTCCATATGTCGGCAATGAGAGAGAATGAGAGTGTTCAGATGTCTCCATTTGAGAAAAACTGAACCGAAATTCGCCATTAATCCGGGGCATAAAACATTTCATAATGTGAGAAACGTGAAATAATATTATCCTGATAACTCAATCTAAGTCAAATTCGACGGATATTTTGATCTGTTAACATGAGTGGACTCACTCGTAGATCGGGCCATGCAGCGAGCGAAAGGATCCTCGCATTCAAGACAGGGGGACGTTGTCCTCCCCCCCTTCTTCCGTTTATGGACTCTCATATACATTCCCACCATTGAAAATCACAGGTACCGGCTCCCTCTGGTGTACGCAAAAATCTAAACAATTTAGAGGCAGCATTCCGGGTTAATTACGTAGAGTTTCACCATGAGAACGTCCACTTCCAATGATTGCCAGGTAATGACGAAGACTGATGGAAAATGAAAGTTGTCTGGAAGTCATACGAGGTGAACAGAGAAGTATGAATTTTGAAACACTCATAGTTTGGTAATTAATGCCTGTCCATATCATCAATTTCTTCTCAGATACTCGGAAGTGCCATACAGATCGTTGTAAGATTGTCTGAGTGCCAACCTAAAATTCTGAAGGAACCTCAGGGGTTACAAAAATTATGTGGAGAATACCTGCCTATAGTTACTTCATCCCTCTCATTGCAAGTCGACCGGAAATTCATGCGGACAAAAATCATGTTTCGGGGGAGAAATAAAAGACAAATAGGAATGAAAGAGGTGAAGACACATGACAATCAATGTCAAGCAGGGAAACGCAAACATAATCTAGAATATTCGTCATAATATCATTCGTAAAAGCTTAAGGAATGTAAACATTTCTAAAAATGAGAATATAAACTTTAGGAAAATGATTTTGTTTTCAATAATTCTCAAATGATGAAAAGTAATGCATTATGGAAAAATAAACTTATTTGATCTAGTATAAAGTATGTTTGCTGTTGGCTTGCAAATTTAGAAAAAAACAGTAGCAGTGAAAACCTATTACTTGTACTTAAACATTGCCCAAGAATCTAAAATCTGCATGAATACTGAGCATAATTTGAACTTAAAATCAAATACAAAAAAACTTAATATCTACGAATTATAATTAATGGTATCTATAATTATTTTTAAATAAATTGTAACGTATTTCAGCCTCCTAATGTTTCTCATCTAATAATCAGAATTACTTCCGCGCGAAGTAAGTGATAGCATATAAAATGAGGCTAGAGGGCGTTAAAACACAACAACCGCAAAACTTCTAATTTATTTTGGAACTCATCGGCCCAACGTCCAACACATTCCCTGAGGACGTTTTAATTTACTTAAAAATAAGGTTTTCGACCCCGCCTGGATAAAAGAGCCCGCTTACTTGATACTAAAAGAATAAAGTTGCGAGGAGATAAATTGTACGACGCTTGGAATAGCCGTATTTGTCATAATAATTAGCCAAGATGAAGTCACATTGAAAATGTTTTAGGCATTAGCGTGTTTGAAGTGAATACGGGGGCCGCAGGGGGGACGAAGTGGGACGAAGGAGGGTTGGGTAGGTGGCGAGGGAGGGCTCTTGTGTGCGCGGCGGGAGGAGGAATCTTTTTGGATAAGTGAAGGAGGCGGTGGAGGGCAAGCCCCCGGAGGCAATGGAACCCAAGTCACGTCCCGGGGACTCAGTGTGTGCGCGCGTGCGTGGGGGTGCGTGTGTGTGCGTGCGGGGGAATAGGAAAGAGGACTGGGAGGAGGATCGGTGAGCGAGGAGGAGGCTGGGGATGGTGGACCCCTTGGAGAGGGGAGTGGAGCGAGAGAGAGAGATGTAAGGCGGAGGGAGGCGAGGGTCGGTATCCGAAGAGTGTTCTTGGCGGGATGGGGGAACGAAGGGGCTGTGTGCTTCGAGAGGGGAGTGAGGGAGAAAAAGAAGGGTTTTGGGGGAAAAGGGGATAAGGGATTGCACTAGGGTGGTTTTGCGGGAGGAGGGAAGGAGAGAGAGAGCAGAGGGAGCATGAGGGGAATTGAGTGTAGGTGAGAGAGTTTTCGGGGAGGGTTTTTGGACGCTTGCACAGCGAAGGAGAGAGGAGAAATGGATTAAGGGAAAGGATGAGGAGAGATAGAGAGAGGCGGGTGGATGGTGATAAGGAGGAGGGAAGGGGGGCCAGGGGAGTGTAGGTAGCTTGGATGAGGGGGAGGGGTCCAGAGGGGGTGGAGGGATAAAGGGAAAGAAAACAAGCATGGGGATTAGCGTTTTCGAATTGTGGGAATCGAGGTATGACTGTGTGCGCGGGAGATGGCGGGGGAGGGCTCGTTGAGGCGGAGGCAGGTGGATCCGGGGGCCTGCCCGAAGAGCGAGCGCGGGGGGGGGCGCTGGAAGGAAGAGGCAGCGGGCGGACTAAGGCCCCCCTCGGCGTGGCCGGGGCGGGACGGGGGAGGGATTATGTGAGTGCTGAAATGTTTAGCGGACCGCAAAAGAAAGAAAGGGAGAGCAGTTATTGAGGAATGGAGCGGGGGGAGGGGAATGGCCGGCCGCGCGTAGGGGAAGGAGCCGGTGGGGCAGGAAGCGAGCCGGCGAGCACTCTGCGCGGCAGGCGATTTACGAGCACGGGTGGGCAAAATATTTCCATCCCTTTTTGAGCGACCCGCAACCTTGGGAAAGAAATCTCATTCCGCCTCGTGGCTGGTTAACAATCGTCGGGGGAGGCAGAGAAGATGCTTGGAATTAAATTCCGAGGAAGGTAAGCGCAACGGTGAACCGGAGAGGCAGTGTTTGGCTGTAATGGCAGTGGAAGGAGCGTTTTCTCGAGGTCATTCGTGCCATCTGATCTGCGTGTTCAATGGAGTAAGGATGCACGATTGAACCAGCGGGGTTGCATAAGATACCCGGTTGTTGGCGATGTTCTGCTATTAAATGAGGATATTGGGAAATCCAAAGTTTAACGGGAGGCGTGCTCAGAGTGAATTCCAATTTGCCATTCAATTAGCGGGAGGGTTGAAAATGTTCGAAATTCCACTTCCGACTGTTAAATCTGACACGTTAAGAAACTGTATGATGGACATATCCAATTTCGTGATTACTTTGGCGATAATTCAAACAATAATTTTATTAATATTTAGAACACTTTCCGGCTCCGATTCAATTCCATTCAAATATTGAAGTAAAAGATAAAACTCAGCCATCACTGTGGGGACTAATCATAGTCCATTATGTTGACTGCTGCGCAAATTCGATTATCACAACTTTCGAGCTGGCTCGTACAAAATGGAGTATCTGATTAAGAAGGAATTACAACAATTCATATAATTTTTCCCAAAGTGTGGATGTGTGGAAAGTGGGATGTTGATTTTAATGACAAACTTTAGAGCCAAAATGTATCATTTAATTGCATGTTTTCGGGAAAAAATGTTACACTTCCAATTAAGATTCTCAGTTTACTTTCATTCAAACGAGCGTACAGCATGGCATACTGCCATTAGATAACAGAAATGTAGGAATGTCGTTGAGGAAGCTCCAGTCACTCTTCTTACCTCTGATTATTGCCAAATTCCAAAGCGAATAAATTAAGTGAAGTGGCAATGGAAACGATTGCTCGAGTTCGAGTCACCATTTGACTTCGATATTAAATAACTCATTTGCATCTCCCGAAATAAAACAAGAGACGCCTTCACTCTATTTCTGGTCTTCATCAGTGAGTCGAAAAGTTGCCTTTCATACATTTTTCCTTCGAACACAGAAAGTCGATTGATTTACACGAGGAACATCTTCGCATGGGGATCGAAAAATTTCAAGAGACCACTTCTATCTAAAAATTTCCGGTTCATTTGTTACGCTCTCGGATCGCTTGTCTCGAAACTTTTAGCGGTGTCAAGCCAAATTAATTCCCAAATTAATTCGACGCCGAAGTTCCTCACGCCCCAGCAGAAACGAACGATGTATATGAAATGAATTCATGTATGTAAATATGTATGTGTGTGTATATATATGTATATATATATATAATACATATATATTTAACTTCCTCAGTCCTGCCCGTAAACTCGTCTTACTTCTTTCCCTCGCCCATCACTCCCTTGACACAGTTGACATGCTATCCAATCTACCCTTCGTTACTACAATCTCTCCTTCGTCCTTGCAGCAAAAAAGTAAGAACTACACATTTTTTTGCCTCTCTTCCCTCGATCTCTCTTACACACTCTCCCTGCGAGAGGGATACGTTGGGGAAGGAAGAGGAAAAGGAGAATAAAAGAATAGGAAATGAGGCTGCGAGTGGTGAAGTGGTGGAGTTGGAGAGGAGATGAGAGGGAGGTTGTGAGGGGTGGAGAGAGAAGAGGGGAGGGCGAGGGGGGGGCAAGAATTGTCGAGGGGACGGAAGTGGAGGTCGGGAAATAAGAGAATGGGGGGAAGGGTGGCGGGAAGCAGGAGGGAGGGAGGAGAAATGAGAGGAGGGGCGCGGAGGCGGGAAATGGACGAAAATGTAAGGAATTGGAGGAGAGAGCATGGAGGGAGGAGAGAGAAGAGATGGAGTGGAATGTGGAGAGTATTTGAGGATGGAGTGGAGAGGAGGAGCAGAAATGAGTGCGGTTGTGGAAATTGAGAACCGGAGGGATGGAGGGGAGAGGGGGCGTGGAGAAGAAAGCGAGGAGGGGGCCGTCAATGGGGGGAAGGGGGGGCCGAGGGTGGGGCGGGGGGGGGGGGTGAGATGGTGGGAGGGATAGGGAATGCGGCATTGAGATGATGTGTGGAGGAGGGATCGGAAATGAAAGAGTACTTGAGCGAGGAATAGATGAAAAAATACACCCTTTTAATTTCGTTCGTTGACGAACTCTCAAATGTACAGGACGAATTATGGTGCGACATCGTTTCATGACATTAAATACGTGAATATTTTTGCTTCTGCTAGAAGTTGCTTGTATGTTTAACTTGCCGGGCGCGTCAGCACCTTAGTCTCATCTTTGGGTAAGGAAGAAGTCATGGAGTAAGTTTACGAGCGAACACAGCTGCACTACATTGTATTCCATGAAAGTACATCCAGACTTTTTGTGATTTACATTTTGCTTATTCATGTATCAGCTATCCGTTGTTGTTAAATACTTTTACCGGATTTGCTCTTTATTCTATTTGATAAAATATTTTCGTTGATCTTGATTTACATCAAGAACGGCGAATGCAGTCACGGTGACTCTCCAATGCAAAGGAATAACGCGAATTCTTCCGTGAAATTGTTTACCTTAAGAGTAATATTCAAGTTCGTGACTTGATGAATGATAGAAAATGTATTTTACTGATGCAAAAACGATTCCTAAATTAAATTACCGGCAACATTAGTTCTTACCTGGTTTTACGCGAAAAAAAGTTAAGTTTGGAAGATCATGTCTTTAAAGTCCATATATACATATATATATATATATATATATATATATATATATATATATATATATATATATATATATATATATAATTTATTTATTTATGTATTTATTTATTTCTCGATATGTAAAGGGTTTATAAGTCTAACACCCATACTTGTCCTTTTGAGTGGAATTTTATTTGGTTGAAGATTAACGAATAATACACTATTTATAGGTTTTACTGAAATTATGTGCTTTTTTGAACAAGTTTTCCCGTAGATCTTTTGACTCAGTTTGCTCTACATTTGACAAACTAGTGTGCATTCCATGCATTTTTACTATATTCGTCGCAGATATATATTTACAAGCTACTAAAATTTCATTTCTTTCAATTCTTTACCTTTATAAATTTTACTATACCACAGCTCGATATGCTAGCTAATATTAATGAAATTCAATGACCTGCGGCGGATGCCGCGATAGTAACTTTTGACGGAGTTATCCGCTAATATGAATTAAAACATAAATTTCGTGGGGTAAAAATCACCCTCACAAATATCCTGGTCAAGGCGGATGATATTTGTACTTTAAAATGTCTGCATTGTGGTATTAATCATATGCATTCTGAGTCAATTTAGCAGTTATTTACTTTTTTGCTGGGAGCTTGCAGCTTCTTTCCATGGAAAATAAGAACTCCACGTTTTATCATACGCCCATTCAGCTATCTATGATCAGTATTAACAACGTGGTAAAAGTAACATAATTTCATTCGAATTTTTACCTCTTTGCTATTTTCCTTCAAATGCTTGGTTGCTTTGAAAGGAAAGAGTAGTGCTTAATTAGTACTAAACATATATATGATAAATCATCTTTTAGGTAGAGTTACCAGTTGCTTCTCCTCAGCCGCCTAAGGTTTCTTACCTATTTTATATCCAGAAAACAGTGTGGGCTTCTGGTGAAACTCTTATAGTCGAGAACCGATTGCTCTACCGCTGAAATATAACATGACTCAAGCAAAAATACATATTCTTTGTGTTCTGATTGTTAAACAGCGCCATGTGTGTAGTCGAAAAGTTATGAAGCATTGATATCCAAGTTTTATATGTCCTCCTTTAAAATAATTACAAAAACAGATAATTCCAAGCAGAATTTTCTTTCATGGCGCGGAGCTAGTTTAAGGTGAATTAGTGACACTCCTCCGCTCATTCTTCAAAAAAGGCAATCCGGAAAAAAGGGCAGAGTGAAAATGCGCAACAAGGGTTACTACATGCCGATGATGAAGGGACAACTTCCCTTCTTTTGTGTAATTATTATGTAAGCTAGTATCAAACACACAGACTTCGGTGAGGGTTTTAGATAACTTTCTCATTATTCATTCATGTTAATTGGCCTCCTGAGGAAAAAACTGCTTTGGAGGGCAAAATAATATGAACACTGTCACCGTAATATTGAAAGACTAAAGCAACATTTTTATTATGTCTCAATATTCTGATAGTTATATCCTTTTAATAACACAAACTTTTCAATATAATAATGCATGTAGGAAAATATACAAGGCTAAAATGAATCAACGATTACTTAAAATAATTGATCATTAGGATAGACACAGAAAATGTTTACTAAAGATAATTTGAGTTCGTAATAGAGCCAGGATAAAATAACAAGGCAGTTAAGGGCATGAATGGGCATCAGAAAAAATCGTGAGAGGAAAATAAAAGGTATTGGGAAGAAACAGGAAGAAAGGAGGCGGCTCTTGGGAGGAGGCAGTGTTTTGGAGTGAGCGGAAGTGAAATAACCCGAGGAACATAAGTGGCAGCGAAGGGGGAATAAAAACGAGGGACGAAGAGATAAGGAAGAATAAAATGGAATTCATAATTCAGGAAACAAGAAATCAAAGTTCGGTTTATTAGCATTAGCTTAGCGATTTTTAGCATTCACCTGTGCTTTCGCGAGAAGAAGCGGATATGTTATTAGCGTGCAGAACTTTAAAAACGTGTCCATGGGGAAATATATTGTTTAATATATGGGACTATTAAAAGCACAGTAATTGACTGCTTAAAAATTATTTTCCTTAGTTGATTAGATGTAATAATCAATTCCTTTGGTATGAAAGAAAACACGGATATCAATATTAAATGAGTAATTCAATTTATTTCTAATGATATAAATATTTTATGGAATATTTTATTTTTTAATTACTATATTATCTGTTATTGTCACGGCTAAGGTACGAAAATTGAAGTGTGGTATCTGCCGAATCAATTGACACGTGTTGGGCGTGAACCTTGTTTCTTTCTCAGGGAATGTATAGCTCTGGATCACCAGCGATATCCTTCGAAGTTAAGATGCCTCAAAAATGAATCGTGCGATAGTGTATGTATAAGCATAAATAAAAAAGAACGTTCGAGGGCTGCAAGAGCTTGTTTAGAAGGTGGCTAGGACATGGGGAAACATGAAAAAAACTCTCGGCTATGGATGAAGCCGTCCGGTGGGGTGTGAAAATTTTGGACCAGATGTAATGATGTCGTGGGAAAGCCGATGAGGATAGGCGACTTTAGGGACAAATGAAAAAAGAGAGGAGAGAAAGTCCATATTTGAATCACAGTATGAGGAGCGATTTGCTAATCACGTACTACATGGTTTGCATTAAGAGTATCGGAAACATTTTTTTTTAAATAGATTTATTTCATATATTGCTATAATGCCTCAAAATTCTTCAAAGTACATCCCTTTAGGGTCGACTCACTTTTGCCAGTGGCTTTTCCACGCCTCGGAGGCTACCTGGTAGACGAATTCCGGAAGATCCTTGAGGGTACCCATGCAAGCTTCTTTGACGGCACTTAGGGTTCCATTGTGGTTTCCTTTGAGGAAGGATTTCCCTTTCAGGAATAGAAAACAGTATGCTAGTGGCAAGTCGGGACTGTAAGGGGATTGGGGAGTCGTCTCAATGCCGTTGCAGTGGGTCTTCGCATGAAGACTCGACTCTGCTCTTGTCCGTCCATCGTAAGACCTTCGGGACGACTTTAGCGCATATCTTTACCATCGCCAAATTGTCAGTGATGAAAATGGTGTGCACTGTCATCTTATCAATGCCAATTCGATCTGCAATCATGCGCACACTTAACCGACGATCTAAATTCAGCACTTCACGCACACGTCATGAAAAAATGGTTACCGATACTTTTTATACAAACCTTGTACAATTGATACGCTAAGTATTAACACAAGAGGAGTTCATAAATAAAAGTTAATGACAAAGACGAAATCCCTTAGTGATATTTTCGAAATTTGACTTTAAATAATAATAATAATAATACGAAGAAGTAGAAATGAACCAGTAACTTTTGTCCCATGAAATTAAATGAGTGTTCTGTTAATACCAAAAATACGAGATACCGGGAGTCGGTGTGTTTTGTCTCGAGCTCTGTAGAGTATTGCGTGAAATGAGCGAGCGGGAGGGGATTTCGATCGCTACCTTCTAATGCAGGGGTGCTTAGAGCCTTAATTGCGTGGTGGGCACCAATCACGTTCTACTTGGAGGACAAGGACACGCCCCTGATTCTAATCGCATTGAAAATCACATAGCCCTGAATTCTTAAGGGAGCCCTTGGCGAGAGTGAAAGGGCATCTGGTCGGGAGTTCTCGTCCTAATTCCTTTCACCCCTCCTACCGTAGAATCAAAATAAAAGGCTATTCTCCACATATAACGGAAGAAATTGAAATTCCGGTTCCAGTCTGCCATTCAGATACAGAACATCTCCCAGCTCGATCTTTTTTCAAAAGTAAAGTAACAGCAATGCATTTACGGAAAGAAAATCATAACTTTGTGTATTCCACTTAAATGTTTTAATCCTACGACTCGGGTTTCAATGCATAGTATTATCATCAGGAATTAACGAAGTTTTAATTTTTCTTTCCATCACGGATAAGTTCCCCAAAGTCAATCCTACAGTAAAATTACCAATTTAGTTGTAATACATTTAGATTTTAGTTTAGCATTTAATTCGGAAGCAAAATATAGCAACCATATTAGTGTATGGAATGGATAGAAATGTGAAAATTACTATGACAGTGGTTAGGTATAAGCACGATTAGAAAATGTTTAAAAAAGATTAAAGCTATTTCCTCTTCCTCAACTGAGTATTCATTAATGCCATTTTCCACTCCACCCTGAACTGCTCGTACCACATTTCATGGATTATTTATTTAAATCTTTTCAAGTGTGTTTTCCGAGAATGCCTCGAGTGAGGAGCATCCTCCTGCTCGCGCACTCGATAGTCCCCATCAATCATTACATACGTGCATGTTTTGAAAGACTTGGCCCTCGACCCTCCACTCACCCCTGCCCCTTCCCTTCCTGGGTCCATGAAACATTAAAACAAAACCGTTCAGACAGAGGAAATTCATGTCCCCATTTAAAATTACCTACGATCTCTTCCGTGAGAAGGAATTCATAATGTGCGCACCTGCCCCCCTCTCCCGCTGGTTCGTTCGTCGTTCCGCTTTTTTACCGTTTCGTCGGCAAGACAGTTCATGAATTAAACCTCCGCTCCCTCCGACTGATCCGGTTATTCGTCGCGCTCACGCCTCTCTACCTCGAGCACTTAGCATACTTCCCCCAAATTTTCCTCCGGAACAGTTAATTTCATCCTAACGCGGGCGCAGTTAATACGGGAGGTGCCTTGACAGCTGAGACCATTTTGCGCCATTTACGATGGCTTGGGGTAATTAGAAGGGATCGGGAGACGAGGGGCGTAGCTCAAAACGAAAGCGGTCAGCAATTTAAGCGCCCCTTCGAGCGGAAGACACACTGAAGGCAAAAGTGTCCTTATTTCGACTCTGTGACGGGCGCCGGAAGGCAAAAGAAATATTTTTCATCCGCGGGAAAACTAACTTAGGTCCTTGGAGTGGAGTTTGTCGTGAATTTGTCTGGTAGCGTAAACTGAAATTCCATGAATGTTTTTTTTTTCGTTTTTCAACAGCATTCATAGGTGCAACTCCTCGATTGAAAGTATTTTAGTTGGGGCATTTGGAAGCATTAGTATTTAGTTTTCCTCTAATATTCACGCTTCATCCACTGTCCCAATCGATACCGAATTTTTTAATCCAACCGTTAAATACGAGAATGTAATACGTTAAACCCATATTTTTTCAATCATTCATCATAGTTATTTTAAATTTGGAACAACTGTGGGGAGAATTTATAAAGATACCAAACATTCAAAAAACCAATTTAGCATTTATATCGGGACCAGCTGTAATCTACCAGCTGTTCTTTTTTTATGAATGCACAGAGGAATTAGCATTTAAGCCCCCTCCATTGGTTTTTATCATTACGCATTTTATCGTTTCCCGGGCGAATTCGAACTCACCCACTTGGGACTGGATTTCAAAAACCATCGGGCGGCCAGCGCGTTCATCTCGCCACGCGGTCGAGCCCCATCTTCCCCCCCCCCCCCTAAAGAATAGAAGCGGGGTGCGCAGCGCGATGGGCCTAGCGAGGGACCCGTCGTGCACTGGAGGAGGTCTCCATTGATCCGCACCTTGAGGCGGTGTGGATGAATGAGTGGGAGATCGTAACCTTCGGGACGTGGATTTTCGTACTCTCGGAAGATCAGATTAAATATACGCGAGCGTCTGGAAATTTCGGGCATCCGAGACTGCAATGAGCGGTTAAAAGATGGTGAGGGAGGACGCCCCCTAGCATGTAGTCGTAGGAATATGAAAAATGCCAAAGTTCTGCTAAAACGAAAGTTTCCTGAGATGTCGTGCACACCGCCCGCCGTGGAGGGAAATTGGCTAAAAAAACGGAACCGAGGCGAGAA
Source organism: Hetaerina americana (assembly GCF_022747635.1). NCBI lineage: Eukaryota > Metazoa > Arthropoda > Insecta > Odonata > Calopterygidae > Hetaerina > Hetaerina americana. Next base: position 6,695,458 of record NW_027286069.1, on the reverse strand, counting down.
AAAGGTGTAATAAAGGGAGTAATTGAAAAGAAGAAAGATGGAAATGAGGAAGTGATATGGGGTAAATTTAAAAAGGGGGTGCGGTGGAGACTGTGAAAGGGCTAGGGAGGATGAAGAGCCAGGGGGTTGAGGGAGGGGAGGCGGAGAGTCGGAGGGAGTGGAGAGGGGGGAGATAAATAGGGGTGGATTTCGAGGGATGGGGCAGGGGCGGCTTCAAAGGGACGGGGGGAGTTAGGGCTGGAAATGCAGCCGTTCTTCAAGTGAAATTGAGATTCTCGCGTTCGCTATTCGAGTTCTGCGCAAGGATAGGGTAACACATAATCCGCATTATTAAATGAATTATTTGAAGACAGGAAATTTTTCATGCAAATCTCGGAATGAAAATATTACTTACTTTAGCATTGCCTCAATAATTAAACCTATTCCTTAAAAATAAAATCAATATCCTTATCACAAAAGAGTGCATGTATTCACTGTATAATGCTTACGCGAAAAAAGAAAAAAACACATGCATCGGAAAGGAGAAAACGTAAGAGAAAATATAGTATGGCTAATTTAATATTTTGGTGGTTCCAATATTCTTCATCAGAGTGAGTGGAGTAACTGACGGGAAGATTAGGAAACAATACATGGGGGAGGGGTAACAATATACAGGGGGAGTGTATATATACTTCTGTATAGAGAGAGATCTATTATATATATATATGCACACGCACACATATAATATCCATAATACACGCCCCCTGTATATTGTTACCCCTCCCCCCGCTCTATATATATATATATATATATATGTATATATATATATATATATATATATATATATATATATATATATATAAATGTGTGAGTGTGTGTGTGGGTCGCGGTAGTCCAGTGGGTAGAGCGTTTGATTACTGACCGGAGGGTCCCGGGTTCGATTCCCGGGCAAGGCAATCTGGGCACCTGCAGCTCCACCCAAGCTATCTGATTTTTCGGGTACCAGTTCTTACTGGGAAACCATAACCGGCATAGGGAAAGGAACTGGCCCCCGTACCCCGATGTGTGAATTTTACACGCCGAATAGGGCTTAGTTTTGGGTGAACTCTACCATCACCTACTAAATCGACCTTCGGGTTGATTACTGTGTTTATATAAACATGCATTTAACACATAAACACAGTAATCAACCCGAAGGTCGGTTTGGTAGGTGATGGTAGATGTAATATTCACACATCAGGGTAGGGGGGCCATTGTCTTTCCCTGTGCCGGTTATGGTTTCCCAGGAAGATCTAGTACCCGAAAAATCACATAGCTTGGGTTGAGCTGAGGGTGCCCAGAGAGGCTTGCCTCACCCTCCGACCAGTAGTCCAATGCTCTACCCCTAGACTATCGTGGCCGTAAACATGCATATAGAACGCACAAACATACTTCTGGCATGATATTAAAATTATTAGATGTCACGTCCTTGGCTTCGATCGCGCCAATGTCTCGAGATGTTTTCAGCTAGTGGGGGCACACGTCAAACCATTAAATGCACACGGAGAAGCATTGAAATTCGTTTCCAAGAATTTGTTCTTGCGATCTTCTCTTACTTTGAGGGTCGGTGGAAATGGATTTCTCGTAATGCTTATGGACCGTTTGACCTCTTTATGATAGTGGTCACAGAGGAGCGGTCGCGTGAAACGCCTTTGCGTTCAAAGGATACTCGTCTATCTCTTCGCTTAACTCCGGTGAGTAACCGCGGCGTTGGGGGAAGAGGCGGAAACGGGGTACTTCTCGGAATTATCTGTAGGACTATAATCATTGAAACATTGAATCTTTTTTTGTTTCAAAACTTCACTCTTTCCGCTATATTAAATATAATAATATTCTTGGTATTATCTGTAGCAAATATTTAATTAAATGCTTTATGCTCTAGCTCTTTGCTAGTTAACTGGTTATTAAAATGAGTCACCTGTCCGTCTCTTTTTTATTTAAAATGTTCAGTTCATTGACTACATTTCTTGTGTACTATATGTAGCCCCGAGTTTTGTTTCTCATCGTTATAGATTGTCGAGGGAAAGGCTATGGCCTCTCAGCTCGTTTCCAACTCTGACTAGAGCAGTATAAGATTAAATCTATTCTAGAACTGATATGTCCCTTTCAATGAGCCAAATATTCTCGTTAGCTGCTGATTGCAGCGATAAAATTTAGCCCAACCCCTCCACTGCAATCCAAGTCTTATTTTTACGAATGTTTATCGCTGAAGTAATTTCCTCTATATGACATATTTTTATATTATTATATATGTATTGATAAAACTTCCAATCATTATAATATGTGTAATATTTTTCGTGTATGAACCATCCAATAAATTACGGGCATAAGTACTTTGGATTAAAGACAAAAATAACTATTTTAAATTATAGTACCCAAACAGAGGGAAACTCGGAGATAAAATTCACTTTGGCGATAATTTTTTGGATTTCTAGATAGAATTAGAAAATTATTTTCAGGAAAGTTTTACAAATAATAGATCAAAATAAACTCGAGCCAGTTATCATAACTCACCCATTATCATCTTCGATTGAGGTTAGTAATCCAATGATGCTTAAGCAATGAAGTCTGGGTGGTATTTAATTTAAATGTGCTTCTGCAAAAGCGTCCTGTTACGAACGAGAGAGAACAATAGTGTTTGGTGTAACTGAAAAGACTTCACTATAATTGGTTCATTCTTGGATTAAGTTCCGATTCTATTGCGACATTCTCCCATTCGTCAACCTTTTCGTCAGAACCTGCACATGTCGCCACCTTGCACATGTGCTTAAACACGTCTATTCCTATAGTCAACCATAAACGGAGACATGAATTAGTGGTCTTACTTATAATCCAACGGGAAACTGAGACTTGGGGATGATATGCTAATGGTCTTTGTTGAATTAGCTAGCATGAAAGATTGCCACGACTCGAATCCCTGAGCTCCCAATCCGTTCGACGGCGACTTTTTTTTACAGCGTTCGGCAAATGGGTATCAGGTTAGAATGAGAACGGAACGGGAGGAGAGCCGCCGCCGAGAAAAACAAGCCGGAATTAGAGTTATCGGCAGTGGTCGGGGGAAAGGAGGGATAGAATAAATATCAAAACGATCCTAGTCGACGTCTACTAAACACGTCGACGCACACGAGGGCGCGCACCGGGAGCACACTTGACCACGAACACAGCAGCGCCAAGTCGGGGGCGGCGGGGGGAAGGGTTGGGTGGGGGGGAGGGGGGCACGCATGTTTACAAGCACCGGCACGCGTGAGCACACAATTTATTTAAGAGAGCGACGCGGAGGGGGGCGCGCGGGGCGTGAGGACGTGTGGGCACGTGTGGAGAGGGAGGCGGCGGAGGGTAGGGGCGGGGGAATAGGGGGGATGAGGAAATTGGTTCGGGCGGGGCGTGCAGGATGGGTAGGAATTCCGTGCCCGACGGAGGGAGGGAGGGAAAGATGGGCAGGGGTCCGTGGAGGAGGGGGGTGATGGAGTGGAGAGGGAAAGAGTGTCAAGGGGGAGGGAGGGGAGGAGAATTTGTGGCCGAGGGGGGAGGCAAGCAGAGGGGGAGGGGGTCGCGGGAGGAGAGAGGTTTTTCGGAGGGTTCGGAAAGTGAGGGCAGAGAGAGGGAGGGAGAGAAAAGGCATTGCGGGTGAAGTTGGTGCGAAGGAGAATGCCTGATGAGATGTAGAATGGAAGCGAGCGAGGAGATGGGATGGAATAATGGAAGAGTGGGAGGAGGGCGGGGGAGGAGGGCGAAAGAGGAAAGGGGAAGGGCGGAGGAGGGAAGTCGGACAGGGAGCGGGGAGGGCAGGGCGGTTTGGGAGGAGAGAAGGTCGCCTGGATCCATCCGGTTTAATAGTTTTAGGACCTGATTCTGTAATACAAAGAATGGAGTACACCGAGGAGTGTTCTCGGCGCAATTGAGGAAGTGAGAGTGAACTAACGGCCACATAAATCGTTAACAGAATTGGATAAATAAGACTTGTTTCCTCAATATTACCAAGGATAGAGAAATTCACATGAGTGAAATGACGGATGATTTTCAGCGAATGCATATAGGTTTTATTATGATAGAATATTTTGCCTCAGAATAACAATTATAGTTAATATCATGTCAATTGTCATGATTCCGATCAAATTTAGACCATATGAGAAAAACTAAAATTTCACCTCTTTCAATAGCACCCATCGTAATCCCCTTGTATTAGGAGGCTCTCCTTTTATATTATTCGTTGTTTCAATAATTATGATTATTACTGATTCGCTTTCTATACTGTTGTTTCAAAGTTTTGATTTAAAGCATTTTGGCACTCAGAAAAAAATTAATTCAATTCAGTAAATATGTATGCATTCACTTGATCTCTTACGGCCTCTCAGACCCAGCGTTCTCAATGAAAGTGAACTATACTTCGCCGTTTTTTTCAGAAAAGAGGCCATAATTGAATTAATTTCAAATTGATTGTCGAATTTCAAATCTCATTAGTGTAATTATTATTTTGGATGTGCCTGTGGTGAATATACATATATACGTCAGGAAATGGCTCAGTTACCATTAAATTCAGTCCTACGTATAAGAGAAAATTCATAATGCCACGTAATGATTCTCACCTCGCATCATATCGTATAATTTATATTTATGAAGAGATCTAAGTCTAATGCAATACATTTAAGATATTTGTATATCATTTTTCATCTTTTGAGAACCTTTTGCTTAGTAATTTGACAACTGCTGCGTACATTCTCATTTTTGGTTTCAAAAACATAATTTGTAAATGTTCATGTGTCACACATTTTTTTTCATTTTTATTGGTGGAAAAAATTTCAATATAAGGCAGTTATAAAAATTATTATTCAACTAATTGTCTTCTCTTCATATATACCTTTCATTTATTCGGGGTGTCACATCTAATGGCATTGTCAACAGGTAGCACAATTTCATCTTGCAATTGGGTCGAAGACAAATTGAAAAACATAAACATTGTAGTTATTAATCTGGTCTCCTATTTATTTTTAAATTCACTGAATAGTATATTGTTGTTTTTTATTATTATAATAGCATGGTCACTCTCAAAAAATAATTCATAACTAATTCCACGCATCAAACAGCTACACTATAATGGTAATTTGTTGATGTGATAAACGCGATATTTTAAAACTTAAATTTCAATAATATATATTATTGAAATGTATTTATGCCATTCATTTTATTTTAACGGCCACATCTTCCCAAGTAGACAATGAGTAGAAATCACAGCAGCTTGCTCTATAAACCATAGTCAACAATACGGGGGAGAGGATTGCGGCGAGGCGGTGTGAGCACGAAGAAGGAAACGGAGTGTCGGCAAGGCTAAAGAATAGAAATGGCAGGAAAGGGATAGAAGGACAAGGGTGGTGGAAAGATGGGGGCGAGAAAGGTGGAAAGAGGGTGGTGGAAGGAGGGGTGGGCGGTGAATAGGGTGCAGGGAGGGGAAGGAAGCGGAGGGAGTGGGATGGAGACGGGTGGCGTATGAGAGCGGATGGGAGTCGGCGAGCAAGACGAGAAAAGTTAGGCCGAAGGAAGGAAGCGGCAGTTAAAAGTTGAGGGAGGGAGAGAGGAGGGAGCGAGGGTTGTGAGAGAGGGAAGAAGAATGGCACCAAAGAGTAGAAAGGGCAGGAAAGTGGGGATTTTTTTCTGTTAAAGGAACATTAGGGGAATGGAAATGATAAAGATGAGCGAATATAAAAGGGTACCGGATAAGAAAAGGAAGAGAGGAAAGGGGCGCGGGGGTGGAATGAGGGGGGGGGAGCGTGTGCGGTCGAAACGACATTGAGGAGTCACGGGCAGATCAAGAGGAAACGAGTTTGAGAGGCGGGATATGCGTTTGTGATTTGCACGTGTGTGGGTATAAACACACACATACATGCAAACTTATATACAGTATATATATATGTATATATATATATATATATATATATATATATATTTATTTATTTATTTATTTATTTATTTATTTATATTTATATATATATATATATTTATTATATATATATATATATATATATATATATATATATATATATATATATATATATATATATATATATATATATATATTTATATATTTATATATATATATATATAAATTCACCAAAATACAAAACAGAGCGCACTACTAGTCTCAATCTAATTACGAGTACTATCTACTTACCCAGGTAATCACAAAATCGGATAGTTTACAAAAGGTCTTCACGATGCAATAGAAAACAAGTTCACATGTCTCCTCCGTCCAACATGTCCCCACGTCCCTTTCAAACTTTCTGTAAATTTGTACGACATACTCAAATCTGCAAGACCCCCCTTCACCCCGCTATCCTCCCTCCGAACTCCTTATCGGATAACCGCATTAGGTGTCAGTGTTTCCGTCTATTCCGCTATGCAATATCTTCATCCAAACAAATCTCAAAAGTCACTTGCGCTTAGGAAAATATATTATACCGCCTCTCTTGTAATTTTACACTCTTCCCCCTCATTTTAAATTGAGAAAATGCATATCCGTAGCCACAATTCCCTCCCCATCACCATATGGGAACAATTGCGTTCAACCAAGACGACGAAGATTGTAGTTCTTTGAGATAACATTGTCTGAGACCCTCGTAAAAATACGACGCAGCGCCTATCGTTTTTTTTTCTTCCCTTCGTTCTCCATTCCGTGCTCCGATCCCCCTTTCCGCCTTCTTGCCCCGCCCTAATGGACACGCGAGAGTCTTCGTGCATTCTTGGCCGATTGAAATTCCGCAACCTCATATCCTCTGCCCGAAACCCTGGAGGAAGAGTGAGAGAGAAATCGAAAGAGTTTTCGGAGAAAGGAGGCGTGCCCTACTCCCAGTTTGTCAGGACGAGGCAGAGATGGGATCAAATGGACAAAGGCAGAGCAGCAGTGACGGTCACATTGAATTTTGTTTTCCCCGAGACCGAATCCCTCCCCCTCTCTCCCACCTCGCTTTGCCCGAAGTAGCTTGTGTCTCCAGTTCCGGGAGGGAGGAGGGATTGGGGGATGCCGGGCGAAGAGGACCCCAAAGACGCGAAATGCTGACCGTCGAATGGATGTACAAGTAAACACGTGGGCTCTCTCTCCCTTTGAGGAGTTCGAGTCCTTAGGGACGTGACCAAGTGAATTTCGCGTGAGTTGGGGAAGTCTTGGAGAAGCCTTGACCCTCGAGGTTGCCTCCGCGGAGAGAGGACCGATCCAGGTGCCTGGAGGGACTTCTCGAGGTGGGATGGCAGCCCGAAAAAACTTGGACCTGGGGTCTCGAAATGTGACTCTGGAGGGGGGGTGCAAATACTAAATGGGAACTCCGATATATATGTAGGGTTTCAAGTCTGGTGCGTCGTTTGTACGTGAATGACCGTTCTATCGGGCGCGTCGCGACGCCGATTCACTCACGTCCACTGCTCCGCCGTTGATGCGTTCCGCGGATGAGGTCGAAGTGGGACTGTGACCGTAAAATCTTTCCCTGGGTCCTTTATACGAAAATCCTGTCAGTAACCCGCGGTTTTTAAAAGCTAAAGTTTCTAAAGTAAGTTCAAAAGGGCGTAATAAATGATACGCACAAGTTTAGTGTAAAAATTATCAGTAACAATTATTTCTTAATGTGTGCGTGAAGTGATGTATTCAGACTGTTAGTGAAGTGTGAGCATAATTGCAGATCGCATTGGCGTTGATAAGATGACACTCCACACCATTATCACTGAAAATTTGGCGATGACAAAGATATTCACTGAACTCGTCCCGAAGGTCTTACGACGGACGGCAAAGAGCAGAGTCGAGTGTCTGCTTGCGAAGACCTTCTGCAACATCACGACGATTCCCCAACACCCTTACAGTCCCAACTTGGCAACAGCAGACTATGTTCTATTCCAAAAGGTATTCGTTTCTCCATTCCTTTCTCAAATGACACCACCATGAGATCCTAAGTGCCGTCAAAGAAGCTTACACGCATACCCTCAAGGACCTTCCGGAATCCACCAGGGAGCTTACGAGAATAGCCACTGGCAAAAGTTTATCGGCGCTCAAGGGATATATTTTGACTATTTTTAGAGCCATTGTATTTTTATCTGAAATAAATTCATTTTTCACGCTATTTTCCCATTACTTTTAATAGAAACCATGCATTTCTAATCCCTTTTTGTGTGGATTGACCACCCAGCTTCACTCACCGCTCGACTAAGGTATATCTAGTATAATAAGGTGCCTTTCGTTGAGAATGGTAGTTGGCAGATGCCGGACCCCTTCCCCCCTCCTTCCTCCTCCACCCTTCCGGACTGGCTCCTGCAACTCCCTCCCCAACCTCGTTCGCCATCCTTTCGTGCCGTTCCGCACCCCCCATCCCTCCGAGGGGCGTACATCGCCGTCGAACCCTCCACCTCCCCTTTGCGGTAACCGCCGCATTCGGAATCGAGCTCGGGGCTTTACGTCGGTTATGAAAAAAGTACGTGCGTCCGGGAGGGACCTTTTTGAAATTCTCGATGCATTTGATAAGGCGAGGGTGTTGCGCATGGATTGGCGGAGAAATATACCGCTTACTCTCCTCCCGGCCCCGCCGCCCTCGCCGGATGCCTCGGCGTCGCCGTGGGGGTCGTGAAGCGCCCGGATATGTGTGCCCCGCGCGATGGGGGTTATAAAGTTGGTAATCGGCCCCTCCTCCCCCGACCCCCCCCCCCCCCGGATCCCTTCCCGCCGCCACCCCGGTTCGGCGCGGGGGCGTCATCGCCACCGCCAGCAAAAGCGTATGCGTGGATTTCAATTCGAGTGAAACAAGTGAAGGCGTTGGCAGTCGTCGTTTCCGCTCGAGTTCCAAGACATCCTCGCCGCCGCTCGCACCTTTTATCGCCCAATAAAGTAACGTGTCTGGGGTAATATTTCTGCGCTTTAAAAATTCATCTCCCGGACGGATGAGTTGGCGTATGGGGAACCGAAGGAGCGCAACGTGGAATACTTATGGGGTACATACATATATTTGTAAAAGCTCAAATAACTTCGATCACATCCGACATGCTGTGCTTCTCGTAGCGTTTGAAGTACGTCCGTTATTTATGACAGTTCACAGCATACTTAGTGATTCCTATTTCGGTTTATGTTGAATTAAATGGAACCTTATCAACGTCATCGATCAAGGAAGAGCATGCGCTCGTGTTAAGAATGTGCCAAGAGTGGAGTAAGCCGAATAAATCGAATTTGCACTTGCATCAATCGGTATCACATGAGATTAGAGCGTTGCAAGCGAACGGAAAATGTATTACCTACTGTATTGTTTTACTTCTGTCAGAATTTATTCATTCAAAGACTTTTGCCAGCATATACATTTAGCGTAAGCGCAAAAAATAAAATTATTTTATATATTTGATTGATTTTCATTGAGGAAACTAACAAATAAAGAGAATACAGTAATAAAATTTGACAATTTTTGAGTACCGTTAAAGACGAAAAGATGTGTGTGGACCAAAATTTAGAATATACGAGCGAACCCCCGTCTTGGCTAAATTCACACGCTCGTCTCTCCAATGAAAGTGTACTCCGATCGAACTTTTCAACATCATTACAATTTGATCACATCTTGTGCATCTTAAATATAAATTTTATAAAAATTAATCAATGGAATATTGCTTCTGCCATATTACACATCGCCTTAAATAGGGACGATAAGAGATGGTGGGAACGGTGCCAATATCTGACTGAATGGCAAAAGACAATAATGTATTTCTTGCTTACGCAGGAAAGAAATATTGTTTAAATGATTAATTCCCAAGAACTATCATCGCTTACTTCCTAGATCTCCATGTTGATCCTCCTGAATCGGAATATTTAATGATTTTGGATATGTCAGAATATTATAGGCAAATTAATGTGTCGTGTAAATTGAGAAAGGTTTACCCAGTCTAAAATTTAGCTGGACCACTTTAAAAATTTCTTGTTCTAGGCATTACTCAAGAAATTTAGTTCTAAAAAAACGATGTGGAACACGGATTTTTCCCGATACGCGTCTTAATCAATCGAAACCTAGTTAAATCCCGTGGTTTTAAATTTATTCATTTTTACTGCTTAATTTTGTCTGAAAAGTTTTTAAAATGAAGTAGACAAGTAAAATATCCTTATCTCTAATTCTTAACTGTTTACTCCTAATTCTAAGGCAAATTCGATGTAAAAATATTTTCCTTATGAAACGCAACGCCATATGAAACGCAATGCTTCATATGCTGAAAAACTTCCCTGAAATTTTGCAGCAACACTTTAGCATCTTGAATGACTTTTATGATCGAAGCATCTTTAAAGAAAGCACATTCAAACGTGAATTTTAGTCAAAAACTTAAGCAGTAATCGGACCAGCTGTTAATGCTTATGTGTGAGCCCTTAGCGGCCTTCAAACCATTGTGAAATTAAAACTGCTTTTGTTTTAAATAGATGAAGAGATTGCGGAAGTAATTCCAGGCTTCTTTTCTATAATACTATTTCTTCGAGAAGAATGCGATTTTCCTGTCTCCAAGAAATTTTAATATTTGTTACCGATTAAACCAAGTACATTGATACCCTTAAATATTTGAATTGCAGGTGAAATGCGTAATTTGCCTTCAGTGCCTCCAACAATTCTGCTTCATTCCTCGCACCCCTTGGCTGCGCGTAAAATGGGATCGGGTATTAACCGGACACGCGATAGTTTCACTTCGCTAAGAGCTGATGCGGAATGACCTCGTTAGAGAAATACATGCATATTTCTATGCCTTATTTGTTATTACGTGCTCCTTAAGTTTTGTTTAAGGACTTCTCTTTTTAAGATGTGATGGTATTTAACAATTTTTGTGGTATTTTATACTACCCTGTAAGCCACCGCTAGTGTGTGTGGCAGAGGGTGAATTCACACCAGACTAATTTTGACCCGAATATTTTTACCCCTACCGCGGTCGGACAATTTATTTCGGATCCCTTATCGTTCGTGGAAAAAATAGCATCTTAAATCTATTTGTTCTACACTTCATCTATCTTATTTCATTGACATAATCTCTCCTACCATAATAGGTTACGGGTAATAATATATTTTCAACAGTCCTGCTAAAGAGGCCTCCTTGCAATTTATGCGAGAGCTTCAATCTGTAATTTAACCTTCGCTCCGTGAGTGATACCGAGCCTAGCTCCTCTAATATTTTGGATACGCTACTAACTTTATCAAAAGAACGTTTTACAAATCCAGCTCCTCTACGGTGCTGGCGATTCAATTCGGTAATCCATCCAACTTTGTGACGATTCCATGTACTAGAAGAATAATATAAATGAGGCTAAAAGATAAGAGCAAAAGATAACACCTCTCTTTTAACTCCTCATCACATGTTTATATCTTTCTACTTATTTCTGTGTCTTCTTGTCCTGACATAAGGATATATTCCTTATATCTATCCCCATAAGAATAAATATACATATATATATAGATATATATATATATATATATATATATATATATATATATATATATATATATATATATATTTCTTGTTTTTGTACGGCGGACGATGTTAGTGTGTACGCCGGGGCACGAGGGACGAGGGCGCTGAGACGAAGTTAGGGCACGACTGAGTGAGCCTCTGACCCTAACTCCTACAAAGAAGGGAAAATGGCAGATTCTGAGGGCATTGCGATTTTTTTCTCCAAGTCCGCAGTAAAGGTTATGGTTTGAGACCATCACTCATTACCTTAACCTCCGGGAGAGCAAAGTATCGGCTTTCCAACCGAATCCACAGATGCGGTGTGGGGAGTGAGAGGGGAGGCTAATTGAATCTCGCGTGCGCGACAAGCAATGGGCACCCCACTACTCTCCTTTGTTTACCTACTCGTTTTTATTTTATTCTTTTTTACAGTTTCCCTCGCACACTCGCACACACACGCACACACGCACACACGTACAAACGCACGCGAGAGCACACACGATCGCGTTTGGATGCCCCGAAGGGACGTACTTTTTTGTATCGAGGACGCATGCATACACACACTCCCAGAGCGTGCGCTCTGCGTTGCTGCGTTGATTTTCCCCTTCTCCACCCCTTCCTCCAACTTCTGCATCCCTCGCTCACACCTCCCTCCTTCCCTCCCTCTACCCGAATTCCCGTTTTTATTTTGAATTCCGTTTTTCAACTCTTTTTAGTTTGCACTCGCTTTCAAAATTTTCATCCCTCCCGGACGTTTGTGTAGAGTGGGGAGGGACGGAGAGGAGAGCTCTCGCATGGACCTCCGCCACGAGCACCCCGGGGGGCGGAGGGGGCGTTGCAGGGTGGGAGGTTCGTCGGGGGCGGAGTGGGCGCCAAGACTTACGCTGTGTAGCATCTCACGGCGGGTGTGGGGGGGGAGGGGGGAGAGGGGTAATGTGGGGGTTCAGAAGACCCAAGATAGGTTGGGTGGTGGAGGAAGGGGGGGGTGGAATTGGGGAAGGGGGTGGGTATGGGGGGGGGGTCGCGGGGGCGGATGAGCGAAGGTACAGGAAGGTTTCAGAGGATATATTTAAATCGCTTTTTGGTGTCTTCCCGGCGGCGAGACACGAACGCAGTTTGGATGACAATGCTGCCACCTAATAAAAGCCGGAACCCATTCTCACCCCCGCCCCTCGAGCTGCAAACACAGCCTCCAATTCGCCCCAGCAGACACTCGCGCGCGCGCGCCCCTCATCCTCCACGCACGCACTCAAAGCTCCTCCGCCCCCATCCCCAACCGCCGCATGCTGCCCCCCCCCCCGGCGGCAGCCCCCGACCCCTTGAGGCCCCCCCCAACCATCCCCCGGTCCGCCGACCCGACCTCACACCCTCCCAGCTGCTTAAGCCTCACCTGCGCCGCGATAACTCGAAAACTTGAAAACCCACTCTGCCATAACTACCGCCCTAACACCACACACCCACCGCCCCCCACGTCCTCTACCCCCCTCACGGGAAGGAAGAGGCGGCCCCTCCCTTCCTGACCCCCTCTCCTCTTCCACCTCGCTCGGAACTGCTGAATAATTCCAGTACACCCACATCCCCTCCATAACATCATTTCCTCCATTACTCATCCCATTCCACCCCTGTTTCCCTTCACTTTCCTATTTTTAAGATATCCCCCACTCGTCCTCTAGCCCCCCACCATTCGCTTTCTCAACCCCCGCTCACGTCCTCCGCCAGCCCCTCACCCCTCCCCCCCTGGGGCCCCTCCGTCCATCTCCCACGCCTTTCTTCCTCTTCATAATCCATCCGTCCTATACACTTCCCTTCTCGCCCGCTTTCTTCTCCTCCGGCCGCTTCGCTATTCCCACCCGACCCTTCAGCCTCCCCCCTCGCCCCGCATAGACGCACCCCACGATCCCCGGACACTCCTTTCGCGTCTTCCGCCTTTTTGCACTCATCCCCTCCCTGCTCATCCTCTTATTCTCCGCTCCCCTTTCTCTTCCGCCCACCCTCTCTCTCTCTCTCTCTCCATTCCCTCGATTCATCTCCACATTTGTGCCTCCTCCCTTCCCCCTCAACGCCAAACGCAATGAACACTGCGGGAAGGGAGCCAACCAACCACGTGAAACGCTGCCCAAGCGCTTATTTTTTTTAGAGTGCATATTTGAGTGAGAATTGCCCCGGTCGGCGTCACGGTAAATAAAACGGAATTTAGTTTCTACGGCAAAAGAAAGCGCTCCATTGGTTTCGAAGAGTTAAAGAAAGGACTTTTTCGAAAAAGTAGCATCCCTTTAGGGGGTAATATTCCACGTTCTGCCTGGCGCCGCGCCGTCTCCATGCTTCATTCGCTTACGACTTCGACTGCGAGTGCGACTTTTGTCGGTAGGGTCACGAATATTTTCTTTGCCCATCGTATTTTCCCGTTTATTAGCTTTTTTTAACTTTTCCACTCTGCCAAGTGAAGGTGTTTTCTAGCATGGGTTTTATTCTCTAACGTTTCTAGTTCTTCTTGAGATTTCCTCCGCTCAGCACAGCCCATCATTGTTCGTTCCATTAGCTTTTGCGCTCGTCATCTGCTATCCGTCAAATCTTTCTTGGCATTTGTTTTAAACATAAAACATATAACCCTGCCGTTCCGATTTATGGATTAATAAAATGCTCTGTGTTTTTACACCCTTTGGGCCATCTCTTCCTCCCTTGCATGCTACTTCTCTCTCCACCCCACCTTTCTCCCTTTCCCATCCTTTCACGCACGCCCTCCGTCCTCCTCTTCCTCTTATCCGTTGTACCGCTCTCTCTCCTTCTTTCTTAACCCTGTATGCGGCACCATGTTGCTACAAAAGTGCCACTTTCATAAAGGGTTGATCCCATGTACATTGTCTACCGGACAAAAGCTCTTGGCCATAGCGGAACGCTGAGTTCTGGTCCGCCAATCAGGGCTCAATTCCCAGCAGGCGGCCTTATTTTCGCCTTTGCCAGGAGCAACAAGGTAAGCGCATTCAAGATTGGCCAATTTCCGCAGTAGCAGAAAGCTTGAATGTGCTCAAGAAAAAACCTAAGCTATTTTTAATCTATATATACCAGTATCTGGTATCGTCCAAGTTTTAAATAGTTATGAAGTAGCTAGGAATTAAACTGAGAAATAAATATTAGGCGTTGTGCTTATGAAATATATATAAATATAAATAAATATATATATATATATATATATATATATATATATATATATATATATATACTATATATATATATATATATATATATATAATATATATATATATATATATTTATTTATTTATATATATATATATATAGCTCTTTGATATCTGTGTGTGTGTATATGTATATACATATATATATATATATATATATATATATATATATATATCAACCAGAAGCAAGCTACATATGGTACAGATTGGAGGCATCAGCGATAAAAACTCTTCGAGTCTATAAAATGTGTTGACTCACTTCTCACTTTGCGGAGTGAACTTTCAGAAAATTTTTCATTCATTCCCTTAATAAAATATGTTTAATTTTTTAGTATGAACTATAAATTTGAAAGAGCCCTATCTATCAATAAAACTCTACCATCTGCTCTAAGGAAGGTAGTGAATGTGATATGAGAGTACCATGTAAACATGGTTGGATGTATGAGTATCAATTCAGGAATTAGCTTTGTGGGTTTCAAATCCATAATATCAATGATTAACGAATGGAAATTAGAAGGAAAAGCAATTTGGTGGAATGAGAGGATGTTATATCTGCCATGGCAATTGAAAACTAGATTATTTTTCATTTCATGTTGAAAACAAAAAAAAAGTTTGAACTTTAAATAGGAAATAGCCTGTTTTTATTTTTTATTTTACTGGCACCTCGCGTTCATAGAAAGAATAAGGGTGAGTTGTTGAGAATACACCCGACCATTTCGCTGAGGAGTTCCGTTTCACTTCATGCCTGGTGGACGCACAAGTGCCGTCTCCACAATCCGCTGTTCAGTGGGCAACCACGCACGCTCGCGCGATTCTCGAATCCCTCCCACGAGGATTTGTCCTGCATTCTATGGTGATGGTCCAATTGATCGCCCGGAGACCATTCCCAGCATGGTCCCCGACATCGACCTAGCTCGAATCACCTGCGCCCCCCCCTCCCCGCCGCCGCCGCCTGTTCCGAAGTACTCAAACACACAAGTCGAAAAGAGGAGCAGCTCCGTTGACGGGGATAATGGCGAATGGGAATATGCATTCCCATTAGACATCGACATGTCCTAACTCTCGTTAGCAACGATGATTAGCATTTAAGCGAGTGAAGCGAGCGGGTCCCCTCTTTGATATTGGACACCAGACAGGCAAGAGGGGGAAATTACTCAACATTTTTATAAACAGTCCTGGTATATTTTTAATTAATATATTAGCCTATACCGTTTTTTCATCTTTTATTCTTTAATAATAGCATTCAATAAAATAAATTCTGCTTTTTAACTGCATACAGCGGGCACCCTGACAACACCTGCTGAAATCTTTTAGTAACCACTTGATGGTCTTCCGCCAAATAATATTTTACGAGAAAAACGTTTTTTCTGCTGCCGATTCCATGTTTCTTGACAGAATTATTTTGAAGTGCCTTAAATGTAAAACAGCATGAGCCAACTCTTTTAAACGATAAATGGTTATTGCATTACTTTATAGACACCCTGCGTTACGAGTCGGGGCTATTAGACCAAGGAATGCATAGACCCTTGTAGGATGGGCGCAGGGTGTGATGTGCGTTTGGAATGTTCTCGCGTCTTAACGGTGCTGCAGTGCACCTGTTATCAAGGTGTAGCATCCTGCTCTTCTCGTAATCAACATTTCTCTGCACCCATTGCCTAGAAACACCACCCTGGCAAGATTATACGCATTGTTTCACTTAATTGCTGGAGTAATAAATGATAAGTGCATATGACTCGAGACTCCACGCTGTACACATATTCTATTCTCCATTTCATCGCTGTTCCTATCTACTGTATACTTCCTTCTAAGATGGTAAAATACGGTATGGAACATACTTAACCCAGTTTTCCCCTATTTTTTTGTTAATTTGATGAATTAGACTTTTTTATAAATATGTAATACATTTCATGGGAACGGGAAGAGTGAAATCATTTAAGGCCCGTTTAACCGATTTATTGTAAATTCTGGTCATTACGTTGTATATTATTTTATATTAAATAATATATATACATATATATATATATATACATATATATATATATATATATATATATATATATATATATATATATATATATATATATTCACACATTCAAACACGAAATGCCGGTGAATAATAATGTATATGAAGTTAGCACTAGTGGACAAAGACAAAAACACAGAAACACACAACAAAGAAAAGAAACCCACTCCTTTTCAAACCCTCGGTGGTCCAAGCCACCTTTCTCGAGAAAGAGAAGTACAGTACAATTCAGTTCAGTGCAGTTCCGCTCTTGGACCGCCGAAAATTCGAAACTGAGTGACTTTCTTTTCTCTTTTTGTGCGTTTCTGTTTTTGTCTTTCTCCACTAGTGCTAACTTCAAATACATATATATATACATATATATATATATATATATATATATATATATATATATATATATATATATACATACATATATATACACATATATATATATATATATATATATATATATATATATATATATACATATATATACATATATATACATATATATAAGAATGTAAAGACGGAATTAGAAAAAATGAAGTACAAAGAATTAAACAATAAATTGAGGCGGGCAACAAATTAAGCAAAAGAAGCATGGTGGAAGACGCAGTGCGAGGATATGGAAAGTCTGCAGAGGAAGGGTGAAATCGGTGCGCTGTACAGCAGAGTTAAATCTTTATCGGGAAGTAAGGAAGGAAGAGCTATGCTAACAGTTAGAGATAAGGCGGGTAAGGTAACAGTTGACTCAGGAAAGATCCAAGAGAGATGGAAGGAATGAATATATAGAAGAACTGTAAAGTAAAGAGCTTAGACCAACAAAGTTAGACATTGAAAAGGAATATGACGTAGAGGAAGATAGCTTAGGTCCAGGCATACTAGACAATGAGATAGAAAGGGCATTAAGGGAGATGAAACTAAATAAGGCCGAGGGGGTGGATAACATTCCCGTGGAACTTTTAAAATGCTTAGGAAAATGTGGGAGGAAGAGGCTATATGGGCTGATCCGTAGTATTTATGAGGAAGGAATCTGGCCGGAAGACTTTGTGAGATCAGTTTTAGTTCCTATTCCGAAAAAGGTAAAGACCACGTCATGTGAGGACTACAGGACAATTAGTTTGATATCCCATGCAGATAAAGTTGTTCTCAGGATCATCAACAAAAGGATAGAGAGTAGGGCAAATGATTACTGAAGGGATGACCAGTTTGGGTTTAGGAAGGGGAGAGGTACGCGTGATGCCATAGCAGTAATGAGATTAATAATCGAGAGGAATATAAAACACAACCAGGAGGTATATGCCTGTTTCGTAGATTTCGAAAAAGCGTTTGATAGAGTGAATTGGGAAAAACTAATGAGTATATTGCAGAAAATAGGAATAGATTGGAGGGAAAGGAGGCTAATCCGCAACCTGTACATGTCTCAGACTGCTCAGGTGCGGGTGGGAAACGGGGAGTCCGGATGGGCAGTGTTAGGAAGAGGTGTTAAGGCAGGGTTGCCCATTATCACCGTTGCTGTTCAACCTGTATGCAGAGGATATGATTAAAGAGGCATGGGAAGTACTGGAGGTAGGAATGAAAGTGGGCGGGGAATACTTAAAATCAGTTAGGTATGCTGATGACCAAGCTTTAGTTTGTCAGTCAGCCAAGGGGCTGCAAGCATTGCTGAGTGAATTGGAAATTCAGTGCGACAGGTATAGAATGAGAATCAATATTAATAAAACAAAGTTTATGCGATTTTCTATAAAGAAAAAGGCTAAGCTAAGCATTAAAATAGGAGGGTAAAAACTAGAGCAGGTAGAACAGTTTACGTATCTCGGAAGTGTTTTTGACCAACACGGTCAAAGTAGTAGGGACGTAATTAGAAGAATTGCGCTAGGCAAAGAGGCTTTCACAAGGAGGAGGGAGTTGATGACGGGGACGTTGAGTAAGGATGTTAAGAAAAGACTCGTAAAAACTTTGATATGGAGCGTAGCTATGCACGGCGCAGAAACGTGGTCATTGAAGCAGGAGGATAGACGTAGACTGGTGGCTTTTGAAATGTGGGAGTGGAGAAGAATGGAGAAGGTGAAATGGACAGAGAAGAAAACAAATGAGGAAGTACTAGGTATGGTGGGCGAAGAGAGGGGTTTGTTGGGAGAAATCCTATGCAGGCAGGAAAAGTGGATGAAGGGGGTATTGACCGGCAGTGGGATGTTGAAGACTGTAATTAAGGGGAGAATGTTAGGCAAACGAGGAAAGGGAAGGAACAGGATAGGGATGTTGGACGGGATGAAGGGAGGAAGAAAGTACTCATAGCTGAAGAGGGACCTGATGTAGAGTAGGATGTTGTGTTTTGCTAGGGGCCACAAAATTTTAATTAGTAATTACGTCTATCCAAAAACCTACCTTAAGCGGTAGATTACCTAATAAATAAAAAAAGGTATATATATATATATATATATATATATATATATATATATATATATATATATATATATATATATATATAGTCAAGATACAAGATTAGTTTTTTATCCTTGGTTCTGATTGGCGCATATGGTCGTTTTCTTTCTTCGTGCAAGGATTGGGAATTGTGTAGGAAAAAGTAAGAATTAACTCGTATACCATTAAGTATGCATTTCAACGCCGGGATATAAGTAAATGCTTCCATTTCATTTTCCCAAATGAACTACTAGCGCAGGGATTAGAGCGGTGAGTGGTGTCTGATTCCAGACTCCATCTTGAATCCGAATTCCAGCCGTGGAGATTGCTCTGGTTCCTATTATGAATAGGTGTCCGCCCTCCCAAGATATTCGGTTGGGACTGCAAGGAGTGAGTGTTGGGACAATTTCACTGTAATACAAAGCTATCAACAACGGTGGGACTTAGCACTGATTTGAACCGAAATTATTTCTCTAACTTAAATCCTACATACCAGTAAAAAATATCGATTTATTCATGTAAGTGGCATACACAGTTTGTCACTTTTCTTTATAATTACAATTTCTCCAATGTTTTTTTTCATCATTTTGTTTTAGCCTGTCTCATTGGTTACGGTACAAGGAGATCAATTCTACATTTTCAAATAAACATAAAAAAATACCCTATTCATTATTGCAACATATTTTAGTCGACTTGGAGGTTATTTAGCTGACAATATAAAATCCTCAGGTAACACACCTGTGAATTCTCCGAAACTATTGCTTCAACCGTTTTCAGCTCCTTGTGAAATGATTAATATCTATTTTATTTATTTCTCTCTTGTCTGTTCATGACATCGCCTCGAGGAAAATCTTTATATATTTCTAATATGCCATACTTAATGTTTAATTATCTCTTTTGGCAGATAGCACTGAGCCCTCTCCGTAATAATGTATTCATAATTAAAATTATGAATGCCTGAGAGTAATTCTACGGCATAAATCGCTCGAGCAAATCAATGCAAGGCAAACACGCTTGCGCGCAGCAATTCCCGCGTCCATCGCCCTCTGTTACACAAGACAATTGAAGGTTTGCGGCGCGCAGGTTATGTGCTTGCTGAGAGTCAAGTCCTTTTCAAATGTTATACAATTTCCCATATTCTCATCTTCCGAAAGAATTCTCAAACTTTCTTTTTGTCTTGCCCCACCGGCACTTTTATGTCGTATAAATAATGATTGATTTGGTAGAGTGTTATATATTTTTCCGCTGTTTAATCACAGCTGTAATAAAATCTAAATCGGTGATCGGTTTTTTCCGTGAATTTCACTACTGAATCCCAGTGAGATTGAAGAGTTGTTCAAAACTAAAAAGGGATTCCGAAAGACCATAGCTTTTTGTGAATGGGAAACTCTATCGTGAAGGGGAGAATTTTCCCTTGATAACCTATCGGACGGATCGTGCACCGTAATCCAATGGCCTCTTGCTACCTTTGGCAAATATCATTGAATGGATTTAGATAGAGCGTCGATTACACGCAGGAGTTAACCGGTTCTGGGGTCCAACTCGGAAGGTCGACTTTTACGAGTATCATACCCACTCACTCCTATTGCGAGTTCGCTGTCGATTACGGGCAGCGACGCATGGTCGGCATACTCGTTACCCTACTCGCCGTCCGAGTGGATTCGATTAGTTCGGATCGGATTAGTAAACAGTGCCCTTGTTATTTATTACTGGATGTTTCTGCTAGCGTTTCGTCCAGGGAAACGAGGCTGGCGTTAGTTTTGAGCCTTTAGGACACGTTTCGCCACCCAGGTGGAGTCGATCTCGTATTCTATTCAATGAAAATTGGTCAGTTGCGATTTAACTCCCATTTTTATCATCTACGTCTCTCGATAACTATCGAATCAAGTTGATTCCATTGTTGTCGCATTTCCATCGTAAGCGTTGATCCGGTCCTCGAGCCACATGCAGTGCGCGGAAAAAGTATTAACAACGATGTGAGTCGATATTAACAGGCCAACAAGTGCAGTAAGAGGAATACAAGGCGTTATTTTCAGCGGCAGTTCATCACAAACGCTTCGGTTTTTTAGACGAAAAATTTTAACACGTAATCATATTTATAATTAATAAACTCGAAAAGGGGAATTGTGATCAACGTTAAATTAAAGGAAAGACCTATATATTAGTTGTATCGTGTCTTAGCGTAATATTCTGGAAAGACGAGCACATCTGCGTCAAAATGGTATCTTAGTGCAATCAATCAATCAATCAAAATGCAATTCTGTTGCAGTTGAACAAGCTTGAAGTTAATTCCATCAGTCTTATTGCACTGAAATGTATATTTGTGATCTTTAAAATAGAGCAAATGTCAAACAAAATTTCAATCCTGAATCTGAAAATGTATTCAGTGTTTGGGAAAAATAAAGAAAGATAAAACAGTTAAATTATTTAAAACGTTCCTGTATCCACATGCTTGACCCCTTGAGACCACACGTTATTCCTCGTCTTTGACCGAGGAATTGTTTTTTTCTCTCTCACGTATTCTATATTCACCTCTAGAGAACATTCCCATGAATAAATATCTGCTCAGCCAGTCACTTTCCACCCTTCTCATTCTTTGCCCTCATCTTTCTTTCCTTTATGCATATCCACTTCTTTTGCCTCTCTCCCCTCTGCCCACTCGCGATATCCCCAACCTGACACTACTGCTTCCTTTAAAGAGGAAAGCTTATCTCGATAGAACCACAATCACGATCAGATTTCTCCCCCGAGTGCTTTTTTTTATCGTGGCTTACTCCATTTTTTTATCATTTTCTATCCTCAATAATGCACATAGATTTTTCTCAAAACGAGATTATTTTTTTCAGTTTTTCTTTCTTTATAGTCAACATTCACCATTATTTGTAGTATTGAGTCTGTTCTTCAGAGTTGTTTCGATGCCTATGAGTGGCAGATGTTTTTTAAGCCAAAAAATCCCTTTAAATCTGCAAAAAACTGTCGTCATTGAGAAAAGGTTTAACAAACATTTGATAAGCTTTAACTTAGTATCATGCTATCTGTTAATCTTTGTACGAGCCGTCGATGGGAATACACCTGTCCTCAGTGAATGGCGACCAAAGCTTTTAATTTATACGTTGAGAAAATATTTCTGGAGCTATGCGCAGCATAATTCTGCTTTTTCAATTATTGAATTTGTAGAAGTTTAATAATAATAATATAATAAGAATAATAATATATTTTATTTTCCAATAACAATGAATACTATGCATGATCAGAGAACAGAAATTTTGGTAGTAGCATTTGGTGAAATAAGTTGGAGAAGTTGAGGAATGTAGGGAAATGTTAGTCAAAGGTCCGGCAGGAGTAGTGGTTACGAGTTTGCACGGCTATTATCTCCCTTCCTTCGTCTATCACTCGGCATTCTTATCCACATTTCTCTCTATTTTAAAACAAATTCATAAGGGGCAGAACTTTACTAGAAGGTCTGACAATACTTCACCTTTCATAAATGGATATTGTTCATTCTGAATACAAAGTTTAAATGTCGAATATAATTTTTTTTCGAGGAACAAAATATCGATTATTTATTATTATATCATTTTATGTAATTGATTGATTAAATTTGACTCAATTCACATCGATCTTATATATATGTATATGTATGTATATATATATATATATATATATATATATATATATATATATATATATATATATATATATACATATATGTGTGTGTGTATATATATATATAATATTATTTGCAGTTATTGTATGATATTTTAAAAATTCTGTTCGCACTCTTGTCTATTCACACCACTCTTCTTCCTCTTGTTTTCTTTCATTTCTGTTGAAATCACGTTTTTCCCAAATAATTGTTCTTAAGAGTACGGCAAGATATGCCTGATTTCTTCTTTGTAAGGAGTTCCATTATGGAACACGTTCTGATGGTTCTTCCATTCGGATTTATCTGGATCCCACTCGTCTGAATACCTCCACCCGCGATTCATTTGAATTTCATCGGCCATCTTCGGAGGTATTTCAGTCCGTTAACATTTGGGTGGTTAATTTTACCAATCATAGATGGAAATTCCTGTATGTAAAACAGTTTCTCGAAGAGTAAGTTCGGGAATATGTCACCCCAGTCCTATCTTCCCTAATACTTTAGTCATCACTTCCCAATATTTACCGTCCTCTCCCACGTAGCCCGAAATACCCATTCCCTTCCTCCCACTTCATTATGTTCCCAGCATTCCCCCGACCGTCACATATTTCAACGGACTATTAAAGTCCTCAGTAGCCACTCAACCCATTTATTCTTCCTTCCTCGCAAACAGTCTCTCCCTCCCCCTCCTCCTCCGCCATACCAAACAATTATTCATTTGTTTTCCCGTCCGGCGCAAGCCCCACGCTCATCCGACTTTCACCGTATTCCGCCCCTTGGCCTCTCCATCCACCGAACACACAAATATCCTCCCTTCCTCCTCCGAACACTGTTTACCCTCTTTACTCCGCGGTCGCTTCCTCCTCCCCACACGCGGACTCCTCCCTCTCCTACCCTCATCCTTCCACGCAACCACCTCAATATATCGGCGCGCAAAATTGTCCGGAGGCGCGCCAACAGTGGGGTCATTATATATATTTCCAAGAGTGGGCGAGAAAATGCGATAGGACGATATTCTCTCAGCCGTCCGTCCATCCACCACCCCCGCCGCTATTTCACGACGAACTCCACCCTTTCTAAAGCCTTACCCGCTGCAATAATAAACAAATTTATAACGAAAACTGCCCGCGGGCTTCCGTGCTGGCAGATAGAAAGGGGCGTGGAGGCGGGCGGAGGGGCGGAGAGGGATCCAAGTTACGAGGACGGGTCGGGCGGGAGAGGAGGGGCGATGGGTGCCGTCGGAAGGAGCGCCGGGGAATCATATGCCCTCCTCGCACCGTCCCCCTCCCACACCCCCTCGGGTCAGCCCCCTTCCCTCCATCACCCCCCTGTGCCGTCGCCCTCCTGCCGCTCTCCCCAGGCTGTAAAATACATCTCCGCGCGGCGGACTGGGGGGCGCAGTCCGGGTGTCCCTCCGCAGCGTCCCCCAGCACCCCCGGTCGTGATTAGCGAGCGAATGTGCGCTAAAGAGGGAGGGAGAAGTTGGGGGGGGGGGGGGTGTGACGTGAGAGAGTCCCTTGCAGGCGTCCCGTGCCTTCGAGGCTCGCTCGGTGACTTGCTTCTTTCCCGCCTCGATACCCCCTCAGCCCAGGCAGCCGCCACAATGGCGGCCGGCGTGCGATGTTACGAGGGAGCCGTCGAGAAAGTTAAGAATAGAAAATAAAATGTTTTACGGGGTTCGGGAGCAGAATAGGAGGACCAATGGGAAAACTTTTGATTATCTTTGCCATTTCGCAACCATTTGCCTTCCGATGCATGCGTCAAACTTTCAAGCATATCCTAAAGTGTATAGCCAAAGTGTGGATATGGACGATTCCAATGAATTTCACGTTAAAGGGTCAATAAACTTGAACGAATTGACTGTAAGAGCAGCCTTAACTCATCACTACACTTACAATTTATTCTAACGTACCTAACCAGGATCCGTGGCTTCTGCTCTATAAATGGCCCCGCAAACTTTTTCCCGACTGAGTTAAGGCCAACAGTGTAAACCTAGGCAGGTTTATAATTTGGGTTTCTCATTTTTATCCTGCGCATTCAGAAAATTAAGTCGAATTTCGATTAAGATGTAGAAAAGGCATATAATGTCATAGTTATATGTTCAACTATGACCGGATTGATTCTGGTTAAACTTTGGGTGATGACTCTTTGGGAATTTTCATTCCCAAGCATTGTGATTTCCTGGGTATTAGAAGGTGGTGGGAAATAGCACGTGGAACTTGGTAAGGAACTGACTCCCCTATCGTTAAAATGGTGAACTTAGCACATCTTATGGTTTATTCCGAGGTGGCCTCTTTATTCCTCAAATCTTTCCGAAACCAATCTGCAATTGACCTTTGAGTTGATATAAGTGGTTGTGAGGTGGTAGGTAATAGGGTCATGCCTGAACACTGAGTCTTCAAAATCCAAAATTCCTAACATCCGACGCTCGTTTTCGGCATGCAAACTCTGTGAGTTGGTATTTGTGTTTGCAAATTATGTTTTCTATGGGTCACTTTTTTGACAGAGGTGACCTTTCTCTCGACTGTCAATTAAATCAAGACAGTGCGAACACGAGAAAATTGATGGACAGAGAGAAAATACTTTCGCATAATTTCAAAAGCGTTTGCATCCGCCTGATTTGGAAAACTTAATGTATCATTCTGTCCACCTCTTATGTTTTTTACAAAACTAAAAATAAATCTCCGAATCGGAAACCTGTTGTCAACACACTTGTTAATTTGGCCTAAACTGCTGAAAAACATAATCCATGGAATAATTAGCTTGATTTATCAATAATGATATTTATTTTTGTTGTTCAAATAAAACTATGCATAAACATTAAGCATTTCAAAGTGTAAATATTTAGATTTTAGGTATTTTTTGTATATTTATCATGAATCTTATAGAAATGTAATTAACTATAAACGCCAATAAATTAATAATTCATCAAATAAGGATTAAATTGATTTTAAACTATGTATTATCAATATTATTACTAATATTCGAAGGCATATGATATATCATTGCATTTAACCTTAAATCTAATGTTTTTTGAGCAATTTATCAGGCACAGATTTCATATTAACCTCAGTTATAAAAATATCCTTTGTCCAATTCATTCCAAAAATTTTATCATCAACCGTTTACATTCATATGAGTTTTTTTAAATACGTTATCCTTAAAATATAACCAATGTTCCGGGGGATTACGGATGGTAGGATTCCTTACAAAGAATTATTGCAATTTTTCAGCGTTTACAAAGTTCCTATGTCAAACACCACTAATAGACACCTATAATTTGACTTAAAATTCATAAAAAATTACAAATTACATGACGGCATAGTAATTTTTATTGCTGATCGTTTTATTTTTATATATTACCTAGTTTTCCTTCAATTAATCTCACGGTAAAAAATACTGCGTTGTTGTGTGGTTTAGTATAAATAACAATTCTCTTTTGAAGTTTCATTAGCATAGCCAATATACAGTTATTTCCTTTAGAATTAAAAAAAATTAGTGTTTTAAGCATTCGTGTCGTAAGCATTTTCAAATATTCAAATGGAAGTATTCAAATTTTGAGATATCTGAGAGCTGCTCTTCGGTGGTTTTACTCCAAAATTATTCGTTATGTATGATTAAAAACAGAGACTATTTTTGTCGCATTTAAGCTTGGATATAAAATATTCAAAGCTGCCTTTGAAAAGCTTAGTAGAGCTAAAGCAAATGCCTGTGGAGGTGATGTGCTTCTATTCATAGGTACCAAATCTTTTGATCTACCCTTGATATTTTTTTATTCTTGTTAAAAATAATTTTGGACAAAATACTAAAAAAAATATGGTTTTGAGGGAAATATGAACACTCTGCAATCTGGAAATAAATCTGGCACGAATGGTACGCTAACATTAATTTAGAGAGCATTTTCATTTTCAAAAATAAATTATCTTTTTCTGCCCACTCTCATTACCGGCCTCCTTCCGTCTGCTCTTTTGACACGAGGAGAGGTGTTGATACGTTCGCTCCTTTCGAGAGCCCGTGTGTGTGTGTGTGGGGCGTGTTAGAGGGTCGGGCGACGAGGCTTCCGCCCACAACGGGAGTATCGACCACGCAACCCGGCAACGCAGCAGGAAGCCACGGCCGCGGCCGGTCGACACGCCGCCCCCGAAAACAATTCGCCCCTCGGACGACGGGCAATCGCGATTTCGGCTTCCGCCGCTGCATTCCTCCGCGGCCCGCTTCCGTCGGCCTCCCCGCTCCCATCGATTGAATCGAACCATTAGCATTAGCGCGATAACTGGCGTCCTCACTGTACGAGGTAAGCGTAATGCGGGCGCCCCATTTACTCCTTCCCAAAAGTGCACCACCCTCCCCCAAGCACGACCTCTTTTCGTTGATTCCCTCTCTTTGCATGAGGCGCCTTCCCATTTCCTCGCCCTCCACGCGGCGATCAAGGCAAAAGTATTCATAAATAAATGTTTCCGCATCTTTTGTTTACCGTCACCATTTAAAGTGGACCCTGCTCGGCGATGATTCCTTCGTACCCTGGCATCTCGTTCTAAGTACAACGGTGGCGTTACCCTGCCTTCTTTTTTTTCTCCTATTTCCCACTTTATCACATTCGTGAATTCATTTCATTTTATGGTATTTGATCAGTCCCTTTACTTGTTCTGTTTAGCGTAGATTTGTGCACCATACCTTCCCATTGCTCAATTTCATCGCCTCTAGTTCCCCGCATGGTTCTCACACTGTTTTGAATGCCGTCTTGCTCTCTCAATTTACAGTTTTGGTCTGCTTGTCTTCTAATTACTTGCTTGTAGGTATCTCCGAATTGCCGGGCGTGTTATACACGAACTGCAGGGTCTTGTCCACTTGGTTATCAAATATATAATCGTTTAATGGCACCATAAAAGTAACTGCGTTGGATGTTGCTCAAATCTCTTATATTTAGTGAGCACTACTTTTAACAGAATCTGCGGAATTTTGTTTTCAAGTGATTTCGGTTATTATTTTAGCTATGGTGAAAAAGGTATGACATATTAGAGTAATGAAGGTGACTAAATATTATATCTATAAAATAGTTAATTCTGTTGCACATATAACAAATGGCTAAATACTTGACAATATGGATATATATTATTCATTCACTCCAAGGATTGGTTGGCCTCACTCCAAAGATTGGAGTCTTCCCTCGTCGATTTTAATTCACCTATATCCAGTTTTTTTCCTTTTCATTTCTTTCTAGATTTGGTTTTCGTGTTTGTCCCTCCGCCATATTTTTTCATGAGGCAAATTCTTCCAACTTCTCTTTTTTAGCTTCCTAAATAATACATTTTTTCATAATGTTACCTGTCCGTTTCATCTTTTCCAAGTAATAGTCTGTATGGCATATTCCTCTTTGTTTCTTCTGAGTGATTCCTGGTTTCAAAGTTTTAACCACTTACTTGCACCTCCTCAGCAAGCGCTTCCATTGTCAAATTCAGAATATTCTTCTTCTCTGATCATCTCTTCTATCTTTTTTTGAGCTAAAGAGAGAGAGAGAGAGAAATTCACTCTTGACAGTAATGCTTTTATGCATCGCTAATTTGTTTTCACTTTGAATCCCCATCTTCTTTGTCGCAGCCGTGTCCTTAGGTGGAGCTTTCATTCCATCAGATGCCGACTACAAGGCAGTGAGAGGTGGCTTTCATTTCACTCCTCTCAGCGCAACATCATTCTTACGTATACTCGAATCTGAATAATCTCGTTATTGATTTTTTACTTTATATCCCTGAAGTATTTGTTCGACTATATACAAATGTATGAAACAACTATGTACAAGTGTTTAAGACTCGTGCAGCATTTTTCTCGGCAGATAATGAATATTTCTCTTAAAGTCTTCGCTTGTTGTTTTTTTATTACCTTCTTAACTATTGCTATCTTTTGAGTTACATCCTCATCATCTACTTTATGCACTCCTGCCGGTGTACCACCATTGCACTCATCTTTGATTTTGAATGGAATATATTTGTCTACCCTCTTATGTACACTATTCAAGTCTTTTCCAAGTGCGCTCCTTGTCAACTTGGTGAGTTTTCAAACTGATTGACAGAATGGTATTAATTATTTCTTCAAAGTGCATTAAAATTTATTTTTATGGAATGAAATATACTTTACGCTTGTCCTTGAATAATTTCGCGAAATTTGTTTACGTTACTACTAATATAGCTTTAGGTTACCAATACCCTCAGTTATTTCCATGTTAGTGATAATCTCTGACAGTATTTTGCAAGTATAAGTCTCGTATTGGTGATTTAACTGTTTATTTTAGCGAGTAATTTGCGAAAGTAATTAGACGATTTTCACATGAATGGCGAATTTTAGACGATTTATCTATGAAATACGTCTTAATTAATTTGCGCCTGTTAAATCACCAGCGACTGTAAATATTCTGTTGATATATTCGTGCTTCGTAAATATTTAAGATGTTTGTGTATCAGAACATTGAGAGATCATCTATGTTGGAGTTTTGGGGTCGGTAATAAGAGCACATGAATAATATTTTCTGATTGTTGATCTTCACGGTGCGTCAAACCCTTTCTATATCATTTTTACTGCATTCATAACGATATCTACTGAGTTTTGAGTTAGCTGCAATGAATATTCCTCCACCAAGGCCGAAAAACATCCTTTGTAAATCCACTACCCTTTCCCTGAATGATACAGCTTCCCGGAAAAAGTTTGCTCTGTTCCACTTATGAGTCTCTGTCTATTTAAGTCAGTGCTAAGATGACCTACTTACTAGGCTACCATGCCACAAGTACAATCTCTTTGAGTTTATTAATTTACGAAGAAAACCTTTTTTTTAAATTGTAAATACGGTTGCTGATTCCAATCGCAGTGTAATGGCTCACTTTTTTTCTTCCTTATTTAAGAAATATCACCGGTTGTTTC
Organism: Hetaerina americana; assembly: GCF_022747635.1. Taxonomy (NCBI): domain Eukaryota; kingdom Metazoa; phylum Arthropoda; class Insecta; order Odonata; family Calopterygidae; genus Hetaerina; species Hetaerina americana. Next base: position 6,665,835 of record NW_027286069.1, on the reverse strand, counting down.
AATGACGTGGTGCTAAACCTCATTCTTTGCGTGGCCCTTAGAAAATCCGCTCTATCAGAAATCCATCAGTATGTAAACAAAAAATAATTACATTTATCCGACTAAACGCGTCGTTTTTTGCTTATAATATCACCAAAGATTGGCATTTATTCTCAATTCACCTAAAGGAAATCTAACTGAAGTGATGCTTCGAGTAAGTTGTCCTAATGCCACAAGAATCGAATTTAAATACTGTCTCAAAATCACTTGAAAACTAGAGATTTTTTTTAGCTTTGACTTTTTTAACTTATTCACACTAAGATCGCCAACAGATATTGAAGTACGAGGCATACATGAAAGTAGCTTTACCAGGCAATCATTGACTAAGATCAACATTAAAACACCTTTGTCAATAAAAGCAACACTACACTTGATTTTAGTGTCCGAAATCACAAATAAAATTCCACAATGTTTTATGCATTATTTTACTCTCTGTATTAGAGCTTTGATACCACTTTTACAAATTTATGAATTCAATTTCATATTGAAAGTCACGTGTGTATATGATATTATGATAAATTCATGTGCCATATTTGTGTTAACATGGGCTATAATTTGGCTTTCTTTTTCGATTGTTCTTAAAAATACATTATGCATCATTCCTCTAAGTAGTGTCCAACATTACGGTCTAATGTCCATAAGGTTCCTTTTTGACAATGAGGACTTAACTAAACCTACAGTCACATAAAGTTCTTTGCTCGTAAAGTAAAGTTTCTGGAAAAACAAGACAAAAATCTCTATTTTGATGCTCACGAACAAACATGTGTTAAGACAGTTAATAAATTGTAGCGAGTACACAAAACTTTTTTTGTATTTAAATAAAATTGTCAACTTGCCATTAGGTCGGTGAACTTTCTGCCAATTGCTCAAAGTGGGGAGCCCACGGTGCGCAAAAAAATTGCCGTAATCTACGCTGCAGTGGAGAATATGGCGGTAAAGAATACTAAACAGGCGTACGACCACTATCTGAACGAAGTAGATATAAGCCTGCTCAAGAACTTCCTACATATATTAGGAACTAGGCAACCTTCCAAACTCCTAACAAAGTCCGCCAATATCGTATTTTATGGCTATTCGGTTTTTTTATCAACTTCTCTTCTCCGAAAAAGATTTTATTACACGGTGACGGGTCCGCCGATGTGGGGATAAAATGTAATTATATGTCTGGCGAAAATGTAGCCCTAGATACCCCATAAGCGTTGGAGATTAACTATTCATCAACTAAAAACCAGTTAGAGTGAAAAATTAAAGATACCTTATTTTTTATTTACTCCGTTTATTGTAATTAAATTCAATCGTTAAAAAGGAATTGATGCTCCTGGAATAAGAGTTCACTATTTTTATGATGCATAGGGAAATGTAAGAATATTTGTGCAAACTATCTTTTTTTTGATAATTCTCGCCCATAGGTATATTTTAAATTGTGTTCCAAATTCCTCATAGTGAATTAAATATAGATAATTATACTTTTATTGGAGTATTCTAGAGATGATTATTTTTGAGTTGACCTTGCGAGCATTCTATGATCTATTACTTCTTCTGCATTGAAATACGTATTAAGATCATGAGCGGCCATTTTATTGGCTCGGTGAACGTGCATATCAACTTTTAAGGTTCCTGGTTTTAACTTTCAATATGAAGGAAGACTGTAATTACAAGTAATCCCGAAAATCATTTATATGCTTTCCATGTGAGTTCATTTCCCGATCTCCAGATAATATATATATATATATATATATATATATATATATATATATATATATATATATATATATATGGTTTCATTCCCCCATTGAAGAGCTTTCGACTGTGTAGCAGCCATGTTGATGCTCATTTACGTATGACTGCGATGTCACAATATCGACAATGGAAAGAGAAATCCTATCCGATCCACCACTAAAACTCGCACTTCGAGGGCATTCTTTCCTTGGCAAAAATATTCCATCGAGCTGATTTCAACGAAACCCTGCTTCGGTAAGGGATACAAAAACTTGCCCTAGGAGCATCCGATACGGTTTCTGTTTTTTTATTCATGGGGATCCGACCGTGTCGAAATCGGAAGCAGGATATACTTGCGAAATAACGCGGAGGGATACTAAAAAAAAATTCAGGTGGAGATTGCGTCATTTCTGGCCTCCGAGGCTCACCGTCAGGGAGGTTCTCTCTTTTTTTTCTTCTCGTTCCACTCCCTCCCACTCCTCCCCATTCGCCAAAGTCCTCCTGGACTCCTCGCAATGCGAGGAGTCCTGCCATCTTCTCGCCCCTGAGTCCCTTCTCACCACCTGCATTTCCTCGTCGTCCACGTTCTGCCCTCGACCGGCCTCGCCCGCCTTCTTTGTGCCCCGTCTCTTGCTCTGAGTCACTTCCACCGAGCCCCGAATCACTCCTTGTCTCCAACCCCCCCATTCTCCCTATCGGCTCCTCCGAATCATTCCTCATAGCCTCTCCCCAATTCACTCGTCCGCCCCCCAACTCCCACGCTCGCCCACCCAATGCTCTCCATCTCTCTCTCTCTCCCTGTATCTATCCTTTTCTCTCTCTCCCCATCGCCTCCCACTCCATGCGCAGGTCTTTCATTAGAAGGACTTGGATTTAATTTCAACGACTGTGCAACGACCAGCTCGCAAACTACTTCGAGAACTTCCTCCCCGTTCCCAAAGCCTCTTTCGACCTGTTTTATTTATCTCCGCTTGGGGAAAAAAAAGAATAAAAATAAAGAAAAGCCCATTGCCACCGTCATCCATTTGTTTTCTTCCCACTCTCTCCCTTCCCCACTCCCTATTCCTTCCATCCCCTCCTCTGCCTCCGTTCTCTCCCGATGCTTTTGGAATATCGGAAATCTTTCGGAAAAGGACACGCTTTTTTGGTGTGTTTGCATGAGTTTCTTCTTTTCTTTTCGTTCATGTTTTAATGCGACGCCTCCAATGTCGACTGGGACGCCATTTCCCTCAACCTTATTCCTATTTCTCTCGTTTCCTTTTATTTCAGTTAGAGCAGACCTTTTGATTCCGCGTCTTGTAATAAATGATATTATTAGTAGCAAGCCGTTGTACTCGCAAGAGTAGAGGTCGTAACTCAAGGGAAACTCTGTTTCGAAAGGAATTAAATTACGGGTGCTGGCAGAGGGATGGGAAGCGAGGAAATATCAGAAGAAAATCCCGCGCAGGAACGCATTCACGAGCCGTTTCGGCCACGTCATGTCGTTTCTATTAGATCCCATGGAAAATGTCAGTGAAATCACTTAGGAGGGATGGATTGAAAAATAGTTTTTGACATTAAAAGAAATAATAATGAGGATAAAAATGAAAAGCCTTAGTAAAAAATGGCGCATTGCTAGTTCAAAGAAGATTTTCTATCTGCTCACTTTTCTAAAAGTTTCAATTTAAGACCAAATTTTGTTACTACAGACTCAATATTTACGCGTCAATAAATCTGACGACTTCTCTGCTTGTAAATAAATTTTTAACCTTATTTAAACGTTTGACTGAACATATTTCTTTTGAATTCATTAAAGTATTATTCAATGAAGTATACGATGAAAGTGATTTTGGCGGATTGTGACGGTATCATTTTCTCATTCCAGTTCAATCATCACTTTTTTTCCATTGAAAATATTTTTATTGCGACGTGACGGGATTCCCTGCGACATCATCACTCATTTCGCATTTCTAGGCAGTCATTATCGTTTTGATTTTCCCCAAGTTTGACTAACTCCTTCCGTTTCCCCCTCACCGCATATTTTAAAGCCCGCAACCCCCATGGGAACACGCCCGAAGTCGATCCGCTTCCAGTCAAGGGATCACGGTGATGGTAATGGCTTTTGGAGCGTAAATTTAGTAATTTTGCAAATCACAGACACCGCCACTCAAGAGAACTTTCAGATCCGAGGCTAACAGCAGCATCACTCACCCCCGGTTACGGGGAGGTGGGGACTTGCCAGAGGCCGTGCGTGAATAAAGGGATACTCTCATGGATTCAATGGAGCAATTTTTTTTCTCCTCCTCAGTTCTGACTTCCCTTAAGAAGTTTGATGACGTTTTCTTCTTCTCCCACCACACCCCATTTCCCCCACGTGACTCCCATCCCCCTCGAGTACCCGCCCACCCACACAACTCGGCCCCAAACGTATTATCCAATTTTCACCCGTCAACTAAGTAGGTACATGGTTTCCCGCCCCCCCCCCCGGTCCCCTCCCCTCGCCCCCGGCCCGTCCTCTTCCACCACAACGAATCTCCGCCAGCCGACATCCAAACCACGTTCAACCTATTTCACCCCTTATCCTCTTACAATCCCCACCCGCAACCCTCCCCCCCTTCCCTCAAGAATTTCACCCCGCCCCTTCCCAACCCAATCCAACCGCCCCCTCCCTCCGCCACACCCTCGGCAGCCACCATCTCTCTTCCCCCCCCCGCTTCGTCTCGCTCTCCCCTCACACCTCCTCTCACCCCCGTTTTTTTCCAACCGCTCATCCTCTTTCAAGATTACACACGCATCCCCCTCCCTTACCCATCCCACACTTCTCCCAACCCCAAAACCACCCCCCTCCCAGTCCCTCACCGGCCCCCTCCTCATTCCCCCTTCTTCCCCCCCCCCCGAGGGACTTCTTACTCCCCCTCCCACTCACTCAATCTGCCCCATAAACACTGTTTCCTATGCGAGCACATCTGCTCCTTCCGAACCCACCACTCGCCCATCCACCGTCCCCTCCTCCTCTTTCTCCATCCCCTCCTCCCCTCTCTTACTCCTCATCCTCTCCTTTTCCCTTTCTTTAAATTTCTCCTTTTTTATCTATCTCCCACACTTCTCTCCCTCTCCTCTCTCCTACCTTATTCTCCTCTCCCAGCCTCTGCCGTCCTCCTCTCTTTTCCTTTTGAAGTTTCAGCCGTCTTCATTCTGTTTCCTCTTCTTTTATTTTTTCCCCCTCTTCAATTACTTTATTGAGTGAAAAAAATAAACCTCCATCGGCGCGCATAACTTCGTTTATCTCACACATGGCTTATTCTTTTTGCGTCTGTTTTTTGTCTTTTTTTTATACACAAAGTTCGTTTCCAATTGCGAATTTTCAGGAAATTGCTTTTACGGACGTATTATTTTTTTAAAATTCTCATGTTCTCGCACGACTGACACAAGCACTGTTTTGTTCTCATCTCCGTGCACGGTCCAATGTAATGCAATATCATTCCGTAAATAAGATTCAGGAATTCTATCTTCTTAAAGTCACATGGTTGTATTTTTAACCTTTCATTTTATATTAGTTTACATTTAAAATTTTCAAGCGAAAGTTGACTCAATAGTTGACTCTTAGATCTAGGAAGAAGTGGAAAGTCGTGTCAAATTATTTCAAAAGAAATGTCAAGTAGAACATCATATTCTTATGTTTTTTTGTATTTAGATCTTATTATACGTCGCTGTCACCCCCATCTGGGCGATTAAATACCTTACGCGGTGACTTCAAATGATATTAATAGGCAACATGCATTGGTCTCTCAAAAGTGGCTTTTAAAAAAACTGAGCATAACTTTTTGGGTTTTCATTCTGTCGATGGTTGTAAACCATTTAGTCGATTTTTAAACTTAATTTTAAGTCTTATGCGTTAGATGAACTTAATTCTACAAAATTGCATTTCCGTCGATACGCCATTCAGTCATGGACATCTCGATATGCGTCCCCCGAAGCGTTATATGTTGTCCTAATTACGAAACCTTCCATACGACTCTGGTAAAGGAATTACGACCCCGACGTAAATCTTAATTATCTCCGCTCCGTGCATAGCCCATTAGGTAAGGGAAAACCCATTGCTTCAACTACTAATTAATACTCACGACGGATTCCAATGTTCAACCGATGAGGAGCCGGACTGCGTAATTCGAAACGCCCACGATTCAAATTCCAAATCAAGTCAGCTCCGAGATGATTTTGCAACTCACACGCGAAGAAGAGTATTTCAAATTAAATGTCTTCGGCTTCAGCAAGTTGAGATCAATTTTAATCCATTTAAGATGTGTATTTCCAATCAGTTAGTTTACCCCTGTTTAGAGTTTTACGTGAAGTTGAACGGGTAGTTGGAGGTAGACACACGCCATGATCTTCCTTCAGCTCTTAAGTAACTCATAAACGCGTCAAGAGTCATATTAATCAAGGTAAACACCCCAAGGTCCTACTCTTAATTTACGTATACCCCACGGCTGTAATTTGTTTTGCTATTTCCGTTTGTTCACAACGACGAGCTGAAATAAATAGACCAAATCGCAGCACCTCGCAGAGTCGCACTAATAATAGAAAGAAAGAAAATAAACAATTTTATTGTGCTTTACTCCGGCAAAAATAACATTGTCAAGGCCCGCAATTGCGTGTTCCATTACATTTCTATTTGTGTCTAGAGCGTTGTTTGAGATGCCCTTCCTTTTTAATACGCGTCATGTCCCACCGTGTATATTTCGTGCCTCGTGATGACCTCGCGGTGTTTGGCAGAAAGTTGTACCCCGCCTCTTCTCCCTCTCACTTTTTTATGACTTCAGCAAAGTTGTAGATGAATAAATCATGATTTCTTTGGCGTGAATTTTCGTGCTCTAAAGTTGTTTCCTGTGGACATTTAGGTCCCATGATTCGTACTCTGCATGCTGCCGCTCCCCTCGACCCCACCCTCCCCCTCTCCTCCTCTGTCCTCCACCACTCCTCTCCCGCCCCTGCCGCCCCTCCAAACCCGCCCCCTCGTGTCGACTCCTGCCGCCTCCTCCTCGCCGCCCCTGCCTTCCACCGAGCGGGCAACAACCGGCAGGAGATGCCCAGAGCGTTGTTAAAATCTCTCCTCTTAAAAAATTTATTTAAACTATTGAAAAAAAGTCGTCTAACTGCAGGGTAACCTCCATTTGCGATAAGACCTTAGAGGTCCTATAGCCTTCAAATATTTATTTCACTTCCAAGAGACCCAATGAATGTTGAAATCACGGAGTAGAGCACTAATGAGATGAAACAAAATTATAAGCAAAATTAAATTAACTTTATATGATAATAGCAAGAATATTTGTAATAATAAGCACTGGATGTTGTATCCTCATCTACCCAGGAGATCAAATCTCCGGCTATTTATGTATAGCCTGTGATAAAATGTATTATATATTCTAACTCTGCGGTCGATTTTTGCTTTTTCCGTTAGAGTTTTCACACCACGAGCATATTTCCTCTTTATTTCAATCAGTTCCCTTACTAATTTTTTCTGGAATAAATTGGTTGAGACTCGTAATGGATGTTAGGTCTATTGAGAAATATTATGTTTTTCCCAGTATTTGCTTTGAGATAGGTATGAAAGAAACATAGAAAGAAGGGTGCAAGACGAAAGACACATCGAGAAGTAAGGGAATCAGCCCAAGATTTGAAAGAATAGATAGTCAACCAATCTAACATACACTGACAATGACGAACGTAACCGTGGATTCAGAATAACAATTTTTCATTCATTCCACTCTCTGGTACCTTGTGCATCAGCTTGGCATACATGTAATTTAATTAATTTGAATGGATTAAAACCGCAAACGTGTGAGTATTAAATGATTTGGTATAAATTTATTCTCATCTTTAGCTCTGTCAGCACAAGCTTGAAACAATTTCGAGGATTAAAGATTTAATTAATATTAATCATAACAATTATCCGCAGAAGGCCGCCAAATATACTGAAGCGCTTTCCTCAGAGCCTCCGAGCTCCTCCCTCGAATTACTTTTTCATTTATTTTTTCACCACTTCTATCCGAGGGTTGATATTTCCAAGCTTTAAAATTGACGTCACACTCCAAAAATATCGAACAAAAGCGTCATATGTTCGGAACATAAGCTCAGTTAAGTCCTTCAATCCAGGATACGTGGGTAATTCGTTTAATCGGGGGTTGCTACTAGCACTTCATTCGATTTCCGCCTAGCCTCTCTGCGTATAACTGTGCCGTTTGTTATGAGATAATCGGGCAGATCGAATTTTTTGTTCAGTGGTGATGCATACAATTGTAGCGTAGTTCAAGCCTTTGGCGTTTATAGGTGTTATAGTCTTGTATACTAAATAATATTTGCCAAATGTTTTAGTGTACGCGGCGCGATGCTTGTAGCGGGTACATAAACTTCACGTTCTTAAGGAAAAGAATTGTTCCATAAAATATAAAGAATGAATGCATATTTTTTACGCTGACATGATTATAAAATTGATTAATTTTAAAAGGCCATCAAACTCTGTCTATAGCATAAATTCAATGCGTAAACCTTTGAGTTATACTTATTACTCAGTAAAATTGCCAGTCACTTGTATTATAATAATCAAAGCCCGAAATATATTATATTTTTCCATTATTATACGTACCTACTGGAAGATCTTAAATGCTCTTTCATAGATTTAACTGTTTCTGTTTCTCAATTTCACCTTCTCGTGGAGCCGTAATCGTTAGATAATATTTTAGGGACTTATATATACTTACTCATATATTCCATAGCTATACATTTTTTCCATGTCCTATGTATTTGTACTGATGGGTGATATTAGCTTTGCGCCATTGTAAATACGGTCATCTCTAGTCACCTCGGAGCATAATATTCCTAAAATATAGTACGATTATAAACATAGTAGATAGTTAAATTAGGCAGTAAGTATACCATGAGATAAAGGATTGCTAATTCAGAGGATAGAAAAAGGGAGATAAGACAAACATCACTTTACATCGTAGGGTAAGGTTCCTACGTTAGACCAGGCATGTATAAAAGAAATACATGGATTCATTTAATCGTAAGCATACAAATGTTTTATTAAGGCTTTATATTAAATCCGAAATATCCAAAAACCATTGCAAAATGCTATATTTTAAACTTAAATCCTCTACCATAAATCTCCAAATGATACGAGATGTAGTAGATCACCTCTCCCTCGTATGTAGATTACTCTGCGTATCCAATATGGCGAACAATATGTGCAAATTTATGTTTTGCCTTTAGATTTTTTAGGATTTTCTTATATTTTAAATAGGTACTTTACAGGTAAAAAATATTTGAAATTTTTTCTATCTTAGATAGTGACCTATTTCTTTGGTGTTGTGTAGTCCAAAGATTAAACTCCAGTTTTGAACCAAAGGATTTACTTCTTTATGAAGTTCGTCAATGCTTTAAATGGTCGATGTACTGTGGAAAATATAAATTATTTGCCTTCATTATTCAATGAGCTGTTTCCTTAATCCCACGGATTTTACAATGTACCAGTGCTATGATTTTGAGTAATGCGTAATAATAATTTTAATATTTTTGTTTGTTTACATGTACATATTACAGAATTTTCAGGATTCTTTCTTCCCTTATACATAACATAACTCCAATAACCTTTTCTGTAACTTCGTAATTTCTTCTGTACATTGAAGAAAGCAGAATTTTATAATACTGATTGGTTGCGCTTTTCCGGCAGTATGTTTATTAAATATACTACATTACAGTTTTTCACGCCACCCTACATTTAATTACGATCGATATATTTTTAAAGAACGTGTTTGTCTATACAATATACTAATGTTTAGCGTGAAAACTAGTCATTCATTCATTCGCATAAGTTTTTGTTAAAAGGCGATTTTCCTCTTCGTTTCCTCGCCCATTAGTAATAGGCCTAAACTTTGAAATCAATTTCCTTTCCTCTTGCTGAATAAATTCACATCAGCCTTGGCTCTAATCGACCATTCTGCTAATATACGAGGGTCATCCGGAAAGTAGTACCCGTTCGTGAAATAAAGACACAAAAGTAAATATTAACAAACATAAAAAATTTTATTTGAAAGAGGATACTTTAAACTACTTCTCAACATAATCTCCAAGCAAATTAAGGCATTTGTCATAACGTGTGACAAGTTTCTGTATTCCTGCTGCATAGTCCTTCGCCGCCAGCTCATTGAGATACGCGAGGGACCCATCTTGCACAAATTTTTGCATAATGCAGATGGTGTTTAACAATTTCATGAACAATTGTTCGAGAAACATTGGGAAAATGCTCACAGATGTCATCAATTGTGACGCGCCGATCGTTCCTCACGAATTCGTCAACTGAGCTCACCAGTTGGTCTGTAATGACAGACGGTCTCCCCGAACGCTCATCGTCGTGTGTGTTCCCCCTCCCCATGTTGAAGTTGCGACACCACCGCCGAACAGACGACTCGTCCATTACATTGTCTCCATACACCTCCTTTAATTGGCGATGAATATCACATGGGCGAACGTTTCTTGCATTGAGGAATTTAATCACTGCCCTCACTTCACAACTGGCGGCGTTCTCAATTTTTTTAAACATTGTAAACAATCACAGAAACAACACAGGCAATGCTAGCGTCACGCAACTTGGCTCAGAGAAGGCAGACAAGCCACTGAAGCTATCTGACCTCGTCCAGCGGCTACTCGCGTCGTCAGCACTTCATGCGGCACGAACGGGTACTACTTTCCGGATGACCCTCGTATCTTAAAAATAGCTATCCAATTTTCGGTAGTTGAAAATTCAACTTTTACCTATGGATTAGCAATTAATTTGACCATCGATTAATCTTTCCGTTATTTCAGGATAATGACAAAATGGCAAATAATTTTCCAGCCATCATAATAACTCTTCATTTGAGTTTATTTAAGCTCCGAGTAATTTGATACATGCTGAGCCTCTCACCATCAGCTTTATTTCTGAGGGAACGTATTGCTATGTATATGTTACCTGTAAACCATTCCTTACTGCCATTCCTAAACCTCAACAAATTGTAGTGTATCTCCATGTGTGATGTCAAAATTCCATTCCCTACTCGAAAAGTGGCGTTTTCATAAAGTACGTCTGGTAATGTAAGCTCCCTCGAGGACTCGTGTGCGCCAAAATAAACTGCGGTACCCGAGACCCCGGGCCTCCCCTCCCTGTTATCCCGAAGTCAAAGCCAAGCGTCGTGGCCTGGCGTACCCAGGAGTTCATTCCCCCGCCCTTTTCCCCTCCTCAAGTTCCGTCAATTCATCTCTTCCTTCCAATACTTCTGCCACACACCTTCGATACAGTGAATCCCATTTACATGCGCGTTATGCGAATATAAATATTTAGGCAATATAGGATATATAGTTAGGCAAAATGAAGTACAAAGAATTAAACAATAAATTGAGGCGGGCAACAAATAAAGCAAAAGAAGCCTGGTGGAAGACGCAGTGCGAGGATATGGAGAGTCTCCAGAGGAAGGGTGAAATCGGTGCGCTGTACAGAAAAGTTAAATCGTTATCGGGCAGTAAGAAAGGAAGAGCTATGCTAACAGTTAGAGATAGGGCGGGTAAGGTAATAGTTGACGCAGGAAAGATCCAAGAGAGATGGAAGGAGTATATAGAAGAACTGTATGGTAAAGAACTCAGACCAACAAAGTTAGACATTGAAAAAGAAAATGACGTAGAGGAGGACAGCTTAGGTCCAGGCATACTAGACAATGAAATAGAAAGGGCATTAAGGGAGATGAAACTAAATAAGGCCGTGGGGGTAGATAACATTCCCGTGGAACTTTTAAAATGCTTAGGAAAATGTGGGAGGAAGAGGCTATATGGGCTGATCCGTAGTATTTATGAGGAGGGAATCTGGCCGGAAGACTTTGTGAGATCAGTTTTAGTTCCTATTCCGAAAAAGGTAAAGGGCACGTCATGTGAGGACTATAGGACAATTAGTTTGATATCCCACGCAGCTAAAGTTGTTCTCAGGATCATAAACAAAAGGATAGAGAGTAGGGCAAATGATTACTTAGGGGATGATCAGTTTGGGTTTAGGAAGGGGAGAGGTACGCGTGATGCCATTGCAGTAATGAGATTATTAATCGAGAGGAATTTAGAACACAACCAGGAGGTATTTGCCTGTTTCGTAGATTTCGAAAAAGCGTTTGATAGAGTGAATTGGGAAAAACTAATGAGTATATTGCAGAAAATAGGAATAGATTGGAGGGAAAGGAGGCTAATCCGCAACCTGTACATGTCTCAGACTGCTCAGGTGCGGGTGGGAAATGGGGAGTCAGAATGGGCAGTGTTAGGAAGGGGTGTAAGGCAGGGTTGCCCATTATCACCGTTGCTGTTCAACCTGTATGCAGAGGAAATGATCAAAGAGGCATGGGAAGGACTCGAGGTAGGAATGAAAGTGGGTGGGGAATTCGTAAAATCAGTTAGGTTTGCTGATGACCAAGCTTTAGTTTGTCAGTCAGCCAAGGGGCTGCAAGCATTGCTGAGTAAATTGGAAATTCAGTGCGACAGGTATGGGATGAGAATCAATATCAATAAAACAAAGGTTATGCGATTTTCTAGAAAGAAAAAGGCTAAGCTTAACATTAAAATAGGAGGGCAAAATCTAGAGCAGGTAGAACAGTTTACGTATCTCGGAAGTGTTTTTGACCAACACGGTCAAAGTAGTAGGGACGTAATTAGAAGAATTGCGCTAGGCAAAGAGGCTTTCACAAGGAGGTGGGAGTTGATGACGGGGACGTTGAGTAAGGATGTTAAGAAAAGACTCGTAAAAACTTTGATATGGACCGTAGCTATGCACGGCGCAGAAACGTGGTCATTGAAGCAGTAGGATAGACGTAGACTGGAGGCTTTTGAAATGTGGGTGTGGAGAAGGATGGAGAAGGTGAAATGGGCCGAGAAGAAAACAAATGAGGAAGTACTTGGTATGGTGGGCGAAGACAGGGGTTTGTTGGGAGAAATCCCGGCAGGAAAAGTGGATGAAGGGGGTATTGACCAGCCGTGGGATGTTGAAGACTGTGATAGAGGGTAGAATGTTGGGCAAAAGAGGAAAGGGAAGGAACAGGATAGGGATGTTGGACGGGATGAAGGGAGGAAGAAAGTACTCAGAGATGAAGAGGGACCTGATATAGAGTAGGATGATGGATTTTTTTGTTTTGTTAGGAATAATAAAATGCCTGTTTGGTAGTTGTGTCCATCCAAAAACCTACCTTAACCGGTAGATTACCTTAAAAAAAATATATATATATATATATTTTATATATTTATATTTTATATATATATATAATATATATATATATATATGTGTGTGTGTTTGTGTGTACGTATACACACATATATACATATGTATGCATGTGGGTATATATATATATATACATACATACGAGGGTCATCCGGAAAGTAGTACCCGTTCGTGAAATAAAGACACAAAAGTAAATATTAACAAACATAAAAAATTTTATTTGAAAGAGGATACTTTAAACTACTTCTCAACATAATCTCCAAGCAAATTAAGGCATTTGTCATAACGTGTGACAAGTTTCTGTATTCCTGCTGCATAGTCCTTCGCCGCCAGCTCATTGAGATACGCGAGGGACCCATCTTGCACAAATTTTTGCATAATGCAGATGGTTTTTAACAATTTCATGAACAATTGTTCGAGAAACATTGGGAAAATGCTCACAGATGTCATCAATTGTGACGCGCCGATCGTTCCTCACGAATTCGTCAACTGAGCTCACCAGTTGGTCTGTAATGACAGACGGTCTCCCCGAACGCTCATCGTCGTGTGTGTTCCCCCTCCCCATGTTGAAGTTGCGACACCACCGCCGAACAGACGACTCGTCCATTACATTGTCTCCATACACCTCCTTTAATTGGCGATGAATATCACATGGGCGAACGTTTCTTGCATTGAGGAATTTAATCACTGCCCTCACTTCACAACTGGCGGCGTTCTCAATTTTTTTAAACATTGTAAACAATCACAGAAACAACACAGGCAATGCTAGCGTCACGCAACTTGGCTCAGAGAAGGCAGACAAGCCACTGAAGCTATCTGACCTCGTCCAGCGGCTACTCGCGTCGTCAGCACTTCATGCGGCACGAACGGGTACTACTTTCCGGATGACCCTCGTATCTTAAAAATAGCTATCCAATTTTCGGTAGTTGAAAATTCAACTTTTACCTATGGATTAGCAATTAATTTGACCATCGATTAATCTTTCCGTTATTTCAGGATAATGACAAAATGGCAAATAATTTTCCAGCCATCATAATAACTCTTCATTTGAGTTTATTTAAGCTCCGAGTAATTTGATACATGCTGAGCCTCTCACCATCAGCTTTATTTCTGAGGGAACGTATTGCTATGTATATGTTACCTGTAAACCATTCCTTACTGCCATTCCTAAACCTCAACAAATTGTAGTGTATCTCCATGTGTGATGTCAAAATTCCATTCCCTACTCGAAAAGTGGCGTTTTCATAAAGTACGTCTGGTAATGTAAGCTCCCTCGAGGACTCGTGTGCGCCAAAATAAACTGCGGTACCCGAGACCCCGGGCCTCCCCTCCCTGTTATCCCGAAGTCAAAGCCAAGCGTCGTGGCCTGGCGTACCCAGGAGTTCATTCCCCCGCCCTTTTCCCCTCCTCAAGTTCCGTCAATTCGTCTCTTCCTTCCAATACTTCTGCCACACACCTTCGATACAGTGAATCCCATTTACATGCGCGTCATCCCATCCACCTTTCTCTCCTTCTGTACCCAATCGCGTCCTATCCTTCTCTGTCTCGCCTCCAACCTCTCTCTCTCTCTCTTACCCGCTCCTTTGACCTGCCCCTCTTTTTGCCTATTCGAGGCTTACCTTATTTTCTCTCACCATTCTCTCAAAAAGCGTCCGATTCCTCAGATTCCACTCTACTTCCAAGCACCTTTCCCCCGCCCTGTATCCAGTTCACCTGCCTCCCAGTCCCTCTCTATTCCTCCTCATTCCTAACTGACTCGAAATGTTTCACCCTTCCCTGGTCGAAACGTTTTGATCTAATCTTTCCCATCCACCCGTAGTCGAGTTTGCCAGCCTACACACTATATATATATATATATATATATATATATATATATATATATATATATATATATATATATATATATATATATATATATATATATATATATATATATATACACACACACACACACAAGCACACATAAATCCGTACAAGTAATATTTTATGTCTTCCCCGCGATTCCGTATTTATATATTCGGATGTGTACACAAGAAACAGACTCGCTTCCTCTCCATATTTTTTGTTTTATTATTCCTGTGTCATCCGATCGTAACTTTGAAAGTGTGCGGAAAAAATTTCCATGATATTCGCATCATTGGGTTCGCTTTCTCCCTTCCGCCTTTACGATCACCACAGCGATTAAATAAATCCTTACGAAGCTCCCTGCGCAAAAGGGTTTATCTCTTACGTGAACTTCTACCAATGTTCGTATAATGCTAGAACAGCTTAAAGTTGTTCATTGGGCTCAGGATACAAGGTCGAAAAAATTCGCTTAGGATATGCGAAGCTCGCCTATCGTAGCATTCAGTATTGAAAACTGGTAGGAAATGTAGTGATACTGAGTAAACGATTCGAATTTGTTGGGTCCCTTTTATTTTTTAATTAATATCTGATGAGGCATTGATACATATCGAGTTTGAAAGAAATATTTTCCAGTTCCGACCAAAAACGGAGAACCTATGATGAATGTGGGTGGATATTTTGTATGTTAATTTTTGGGCGTTGATTCTAATTAATAGGTTATGAATCGGATTTTTAATGGGTATTCGTATCGCATCTTTGTCATATTTCTCTTGCTGGAATACCTTTGTTCTCCGAAGAATTTGATTTCCTGCTTTAATTCTATTAGACGCTCTGGAGTTAAATATTTGATTCCGTACGTACTCCCCCCGAGGTTTGGCATTCCGATCTTACAACTCGAGAATTTCCCAATCCGCACGAAATTCTATTACTCGGTTATCCCACGTTCCCCTCGAGGTTGGAGAGCGCCAGTCGCGCATGTTGATCGCCCCCCGCCCCAACCCCTCCCAATCTACCCCCTTCCCCCTCCACCTCACCTGCTTATTTGCCTAATAGACTTCTCGTCACTATACTTGCTTCCACGCGCCGCTCCTAGGTTAAGGCGAAAGTAAAACCCCTCCCCGGCCATCGCGTCCCCACCCACCACTCATCCTCCGCTCGCACACCCACCCAAACTCAAACTTGCTCGTAGTTACTCCGGACTCGTTTCCCAGCGCCGTCATTCGGGTGAAATGGTAAACAAAGAAAAAAAGAGGCCAGAAAAGAAAGAAGGGAAACACTTTCTCGACAGGTTCCACTTCTCTTAATTTTTTTTCCCTCAGTTTATTTTGCTGAAATCCACTGCCCCGGCGGAGTTCACACTTTAACGACTACCTTTTCCTGTCCCATTCATTCCACCACGCCCCTTCCTCTTCCTTTCCTTCCCCTTCCAATCTGCCTCCCGCCTTCCCTTCCCCCCCCCCGGCCCTTTCTCTCCTCCTCCCCTTTTATTTCTTTTACCCTTCTCCACCCTATCTTTATTTTTTTATCACGCTCTCTATCTCCCTCTCTCTCCCTACACATCCCCTCTCCTCCTCTCTCTCTCCCTCTGTCTCTCTCTCTTTCTCTCTCTCTCTCTCTCAACCCTCAACAATAACTCTCCATTAGCGATTCGGGTCGCGAGCGCCGGCATTTGTTCGTTATTCGCATCCGCCGAGCCGCCACCCCCGTGGCTCACTTCACCGGGGGAGGTCGCCCCCTCGGGCCCCCCATTCCCACCTCCGCCTCCGTCGCCGCGGCGGACCCCAGCCCCTCCCCCGCCCCTCTTTCCTCCCGCATTCGCACTCCGTTCCGTCCCGGGGACCCTGGCGCTGGTGTCGCCTTGCCCTCACTCCCCCTCTCCCCCCATAACCCCCGCCTCTCCCGGCATCCCGCCTCCTTCCTCCCTTACCGCCGTTCGCTCCCGTACGCTAAAACTCTCCAAACGCGAGCAGGAAGTGACTTTCGATATAAATCCTCGCCCACGACGGAAGGAGGGAAGATGGGATATGAGAGGGCTGGAAATGGGCGAATAGATGGAGGGGGAGGTGCCGTGGAGGCGAAGGGGGTGGTTGGGCGGGTGGTGGGGGAAGTGAGTAGGTTGCGGAAGGGAAATGAGAAGATGGATGCCCAGAGCGTAAAGCACATACACACACACGCGCGCGCGCGCGCACGAGAGAGAGGGAATACGCACGAGTCCAGGGGAGTGTGGCAGGGGGTGAAAGGGGCGGTCGGTGGTCCTACAATTTTTTATGCAAAAATGAGGGGTGGTGAGCGCGGAGTATGGATGATAACGGTGGAGCGGTAGGTGTGGGTGGTGGAGGTCACCATTTCTCCGTTCCTCCGCCTTGTGGACGGGTGCGGGAATGGCTGCACTTCCCTCTAAATTTAGAAAGGAAATCTCTTCTTCACCTTTCCGCCAACCTCTCTTGATTGCACTTAATAATTCTGGGGTTCCCTATCCGCATTAGGCGACTACTCGACCCATTATTTTTCCCCCATCCGCGTGACTCAAATAAGTCCCGCCTGCTTAGAGCAGATTATTTTTTTTTATTCGTTTCCATAGGTGAATTTAATCTCCCTCTGCCGCTGGTGATTCTCGCCCGGCCGTGGCATAATTTTAAAATAGTTCATCGCCGCGCGTCTCACGTTTTCTTCCGGAAATGGCAACGACACAGCTCCCCAATTCCCTCACTGGGTCTCCTCTCTCCCTCTCTCTCTTTCCCTCTCTCGGGGGAAGTTGCTGTATTTATTTCCCCAGCGAGAGAGGTGTGTCGCCGCACTCCCTCCACCCTTCCTCCCTCCTTCCCTCCCTTCCTCACCCTCGCAGAGTATCACCTTATAAATGTTTCCACGGCGAATTACTTTTCCCGAAATATTTACTGCTATTCTTCCGGTAATTTAGCGAAATTTTCAATTTTGGTAAGAGCTCAGCCAACGGACCGAAACTGCTAACCTATTTACCGGAACAAACGAAGAACGCAAAAGGAGAGTTGGGAAAAAAAGGTGGAGTAGGACAATGGAGACATGGGAGAGGAGGAAAGAGAGCGCAGCGGAGGGGAAGTGGAAAAAGTCGAGAGCTGTTTGGGAACAAAAGGAAGGGGAGGGGGAGGGAAGCGATGGGACTGGCGGGGAAACGGAGCGCAAGGCGTAGATGAGGGGGTGGCGAAGGACATGGGGAGGGGTGCGTGCGGTGGTGGGGGGCAGGCGAGGAGTGGGACGTCTCGGGGAGGAACTGGGGAGGCGGAGGGGTAGTATTGAAAGAAGGAGAGGAAGCGGAAGTGGGAAATAAACGGACAGAAAGTGACTCTCGTATTTAATCGGTGAGATGGCATTCTTCCTGAACGGTAACGTAGTAGCAATGGCCATCGATTCTGTGACCCAATATTGATAATTGAGTTCAATTTTACCACCTGCGCGCGGGTATATTGTGTGGCTACGAGTGCATTATATTGTGTAAAATAATCAGAAAACGGTTGGAATGATTATTTGTCAATATCCAGATAAATAAAAGATTATCCATGATAAATCATAATGTATTCCAGTAAGTGCCAAACAAATGATGAATACAAAATAAAGGTAGCGATGAAGTATTTCGAGGGTGAAGAGAGAAGAATTTGAGAGACACCAGAAGGAGAGGAAAAATAACTGAACCTATCCTGAGTTAAAATAGTTTACTGAGGACCATAAATGAAGGAAACATTGAGAGAAAGAATTACAAATGAAAGTAAAGCATGAGCTACGAGAAGGAGATATCGGTGTCGCGGGCTATGAGGGGATGAAGACATTGGCAGGTGATGGGATAGTCTAAAGAGCTGATACAAGCCATCTCTGGGATTGATAGCCCATTATGAATGGAATGAAATTTCATCTATATACAACATAGAGAGAGCCCTATGTCCCTCTGGAGGTATATATCTTCAAATTTCATCAATCATATTATTTGGTTTTGGCACTAGAATCGAGTCTTTATTCTTAATTATATATCTATTGGCCGCCATTATCAAAGGATTGGCTTAACTAAGTAAGCATTTGATGGTCTCATTCTCTGGTCAGCCCTTAACAGAAGAAATCCGATTGCTTAACCCAAGCAGAGAGAGACATATTGAGAGCAGTGAATGATTCGGTCAATAAATTAAGAATTGTCATTTTCCCCATTTGAATTTCTTCTCAACAGTTTTGCATTTTCCCAACGATATGAAAGACAACATTTATTAGTTGAGTTTCAGTATAAGTGTACGTATTAGTTTCATTTTTGATTCGGCCGAAGCTGTGTACCCAATGAAGCAAGACAAACATTTTTCCCATGTTATTAGCTTTGGTACACCGAAAATGGTTCCACTTCAATTAAGCATTGATGACTTTTTGAGGCTTGCGGTTCAATGCATGACGAGGCGAGGATTGGCGTGGGAGAGATTTTGCCAGGAAGCGGAAGAGAGGGGCATTTAGGGAGTAGGGGTGTTTGGAGGGAGTAACACGAAGGGGCGCGTGGATCCGAAGAAGTAAGCAGCAACCCCTAAGGAGGCGAAGGCAGGAACAAGAAACAAACAGACCTCCGCTCAATATTATCGTGATGCACGGCTCCTTGTTTCTCCTTCGCCTGCCTTTTCCTCACCCCTCTTTCCCGACTTACTTCTTCGGCTTGTTTCCTACACCTGCCTTCCCCTTTCTACTGTTTAAAATTACTTTTCACCCCAATTCATTCCGTGCTATGTGGAAACGGTAATCTTCAAAAATTTTCAAATGATATTTCACTAAGGTGAAATTGGCCACAGTGAGGGATGAGGAAACTATGGAAAACCAATTAGGTCATTACTTAAATGTAAATGCCGGTATGCCTTAACACAAAATATAGGAAATAAGTTTGAACAGTCGTTTAGCGCTCCACAGAGACCTAATTATAGGCTCAGGAAACTGAACTAAACAATCGATGTTTAGCATGGAATTTAGGGCTTTCGTCTCCAACTTCATTCAAAGACCAGGGACGGATCAGGCCCTAATGTGCCGATAAAGTCAACAGCCATTAAGATACGAGAGATAAGACACAAGAGAAGTCACCCTGGAGCTTAAAGTGCCAATTATGGTACGCCTTCAAGATATCAGCCTGCAAAGACTCTTTCCCCTTTTCGACCTTTCCGAAAAACCCCACGCACCCCCGATGCCCACCAACGGGGAGGCGGAAGATGAAGCGACGGGGGCCCGTGGGGGGAATCCTTCCTTCCAGCACTCACTTTCATGGAAGAGACCTCCTGAGGGACATTCTATCTCTCCCGTGGCCTTTGTACATACCCTCGCCGGCGGAAACAAACAAAAATCAGGTTAGGATGATGGACTGAAATTTTTACCAGCCCTAAAACATCTCTTTGGGTACGTACTGAATAACCCCGGCGTCGCGGTCCTGGGAGGACATGTGGATGAAGAGGGAGATGCTCTTTGAAGGAGAAAGGAAAGGCCCGGAATTGAGGATTACAAAAAGGATTGGCACTAAAGCCACGCGATTTTAAATAAAGCGAAATTGAGTCTATATAATATCCTCGAGTCCCTTGATTCCTGGCTCTCAAGCGAAGAATGGTTGCCGTTCAAATAAAGAGTGAGGGAGGGAGGGGGGGGAAACATTCAGGGCAGTCCGAGAGGGCGCTGGATGGGGGTTCGCCGCACCGTAGAGGTACTTCTGCGGGAATGAGCCCATTTATGCCAAGCTACATAAGACGATATTACTGTTCCGACTAATGTCATGACCGTAGTTCATTGTGGATCTCAAGGAGAAAATGGCCGATTAAAGGCAGAGCAAGAAAATGACGAAAGTAACAACCCCTCACTTCATACAGCGCCATTCTTTTTTGCGTCTAAACTCGACAAAAATAACAGCCCAAAGTAGAATAATAATCCAGTTTGGGAATTGAATTGTTAATAATATTCTTGCATGCAAAAATTTTTATTTCTTCTCCAAGTTTTCCACAAAAAAATTATATTTTTACAAATAGGAGGTCAATCTGTCATTTTTAGAAATTCCAGAAAGAGAAAAACCTACTTCCTTATTCTTCTAGATGGACAATATTAGCTCAGTCAGTTTTATAAGAATTTTTTCAGAATAGTGAAATTAAACATAAATTAGGTATGCTTGCTAAAAATAAGAATTGACCTGACTTCTCGTGGAGAAAATACCCTCAAACCCTGGGGTTATTTATTTGAATTTTCAAACAAATCCTAATTTAAATTGGTCTCTCATAAATCCCAGGAAAAGGAATGGGAGATTTTTTCAGATAAACTCTTGGAGAAAAGTCATTTAATTGCTCCCTGAGTCATATTTTTTATCATATTAATAAGTAATATAAATAAATTTAAATCTTTCTATAATTATTAAGCCAATGGAATAAAAATGGCGAAAGTAGAATGAGTATATGTTTTAATTCCAAAAGAAGCTATCATTAGAACATGAAAGAGCATATCACCCTCATACTCCCTTTTATGTGCCTCCGAACATGTTCTCCATCTTCAGATTTCGAAGACGTGTGCTGCGAAAAATGCCCGGGGATATGTTTTGAACCTTTTTCTTGCTAAAAGAAAAACACCCATCCTTATTTACCCCTTAATACTTAATTGAAGGCTCAAGTGACTACGCTTGAGAACCGATTTCCCCGAAACCAACTAATATGTTCTGCTACTTCAAACAATAAATTAAACCCCGCGTCTTAGGCCAAGGAACGTGAGTAGGCGTAAGTCGAAAGGTAATTCGTAAAAACCACGAGGAGCTCGGAGCTGCGGAGAGGAAGAGTGGAAGCAGAGGGAAAGAGATAGAGGGAAAATGCGTAACCTTGAGGAAGAGGGCGAGGGGTGGGGAGCCATCTCGTCTCACCCTCCGAGGAAGAGAATGAAGGGAGATGGAGGGTGAAGGCGAGAGATGAAGGAAGAGAACGAAGGTGTTGGCCCCGGTTTTTAATATATTTTTTATCCCTTCACTCTGTTCCCTGAGAGAGAGAGAGAGAGAGGGGGAAGGCGAGATTTGGGCCACAAACGTCGGACCTCTTGTTCGTGCGTGGATGGAGAAATTTAAGGAAAAAAGGAAAACATTAAAATAAAGGAGCCTATAAAAAAAGATTTGCGGATAAACGGAACGAGGAATGAAATGAAGGCCGAGCTTATGAAGTTTAAGGGGATAAAAATTTAAGTTTAAAAAAAATAACGTGAAGGACGACGAGAGGAGAGGTAGAATGGCGAGGAAGAAGATGGAGTCGGAAGGCGTCTGTTTGAAGAAGAAGACGAAGGCAGTGGCTCGGTTCCCATGGGTGCGGGGGCGAAGAAGGGGGAAGAGGGAGCCCACGGGGTGGGGGGCAATTACGGAGTGTAAAGTACGCGCCGCCGTGGAGGAGGAAGGCGCACCGGGGGAGGGGGGGTTAGGAAAGGGAGACGGGAGGTAGTATGGGGGGGGGACAGGGGGAAGAGGAAGTAAGCGAGGAAGTAACTAAGTAAGTGAAGGAAGTAATAGAGGGATGAGCACACAAAGCGCGGGCGAGGTGGGCGCGGATAAATAAAGGCGAAGGGGGGAGAGGGATTGAGAGGAAAGAAGACACTTTGGGAAGCGCGAAGGAGCGAGGAGAGAGAGGGAGAGAGAGGGAGGGAGCTAAGTGGAAAGTGAATGAAGGGAGGAGAAGAGCCAGGCGAAGGTGAAGGGGGGAAACTGGAGAATTGCGAAAAGTTGAGGAGAATGTGGGAGTGGGGGGGGGTAGGTTGGAGAATGAAAAAAGGAGGGTGGGACGAGGGAGAAGGGAACACTTTTTCTCTCCCTCTCACTCGTTGAAAGAAATGGATACTTGAGGGCGATGGAGAGGCAGTTTTGGGGCAGATTATGAGGTGGTAGTTAAGGAGGGAAGTGGGTGGTGTGAGAGAGAGGGAGAGGCGGGGAAGGGGACTGAAAGAGAAAGTGAGTTTTTTCTTCCCGTGTGAGGTGAGTGGGAGGGCGCGCAGGGGGAGGGGGGTTGCGTCCCGGAGATAGGAGCGAGTGGGTGAGGGAAGAGGTGAGGAGACGAAGAGGGAGAGTGGATGGGAGAAAGAGAAAGGGAATGAGGAGAGAAAGGACAAGTCCTGAGTGCCCGAGTGTGCGTGCTTGCATGTATGTGTGTGTGTGCGTCTGAAGAGGGTTGAATGGGCGAGTTCGCCTGGTAATAAAAAAAAGGGTAAGTTTTTTATGCTGAGAGAGAAGGGTTGGAGGGGAGTGGAGGGGTTAAAGAGGGATGGAGGGAAGCTGCGAGTACATAATAATAAAATACGAAGAAAAAAATAAAGAAGGGCGTGGGAAGGAGAAGAAACAGATGTATTTGTAAGTGGAGGCGACGATGTGCGCGAACTCTGGAGCCTCTTCGGAGTCCTTGAACTTATCCGTGAAATCCACATCCCCGAGTGTTTGTTTACGGGCGCTTTGCGTTCTCTTGAGGTGGGGCCGGGGGGTGGGATGCGGGGGTGAGGGGTTGTGCATATCCTCCGCCCCCGCCGTCTTCCCCTTCGGGCGCGCACACTCGACACGGGGGAGGGGGTGGAGGAGGGTAAGGGGGGACTGGGAATAGGATCGGATTTTTGCTCGGCGAGACGAAGTGCACAAAGTAAGCGAGGTGTGCGAGGCAGGGGGGGGCGGCGGGGGGTGAGTGGGGGCGGGGGATAGGAGGAGGGAACCAGGGCCCGGGAGCGAGAAATGGAGTCTTGGAGAGAGACAGAGAGAGAGAGACGGGGGGGTGAGAAAGAGGGAGGGGAGGAGTAGGAAGATGGGTGACGAAATTATTGCCGGGATGCAAATGTCGTAGTTAATTGGAAATTTCCCGGAAATCTCTCGTGGATTCACCCGTGATGAGTTATGACTCGGGGCGTAAATCACGAGCGAGGGAGTTGCCGAGGCAGTTTTTAGGGAGAGCAGAGCCACCGTCGTCGACGCTCGTTGGATTCGTAAGTGCCGCGACTGAGTTTTGTTTCATCGCACAGTGTTCAACTACTATTACTCCGTCATGCCGTGTATTTTCCCCGCTATGGGGACGCATCGTTCGTTTTCAAAGAGAGTCTCAACGCGACCCCACTTTACCACCTCCCACCCACCCGGGCCCCCCCCCCCGCCTTCCCGGATCCTCTTTCCGAAAAAGGCGAGTTTTTGATCGCCCTCGCCGACACAGTTCCACGTCCCTCCCTGCTTGTTTCACCTCGCGGGATCACCATGCGGGCGCTCGGAGCAAATTAGAATAAATAGTGCGCCCTCCGGCCTCGCGCGGAGGGCGCATTAGCAGTGCAGGGCTCTCCTTCACCTCCCTGCCCCCACCCACCCCCCCTTATCGCCCCATCCCCCCCTTTGAAAAAGGCCGCGCTGTTTGGAAGCAAGAGTTGGTTGGGGGAGAACGTAGATGAAGTGCGTGCGCTGGTGGCGTATGCATTATATTCCGCGTCACGTGCGCCCAAGGATGTCCTTGCGAAGGGGGATGAAGAGCGTGTCCGGGAAAGTCACAGGAATACAATTTTTCCAAAACTTGAGCAAAGTAATTCAAGAACCCACAGAATTTTTCATTTATCACGTATCACTTTAACTAGAATTTATAATAGCCAAAGTGGTCTGTGTATAGAGTATCGGAGAGGAGAAATAAGCAGAAAGAGACAAATTGGATCCAAATCCCGAAATGTATTTCGCTAAAACAGGCGCTGGGATGTCAGACTTAAGCATCCCATCATAAATCAATTGGCCGAGTAATGATGAAATGGGTAATTGATCAGACGCGGTAAGCCGACCCCGGTGGCGGCGGGGTAACGTCCTCGTCTGCCATTTCAAGGGTCGCGGGTTCGATTCCCGCCTGGGTGAGTTTTCCTCCACCTAGGGCTTGAGTGTTTGTGAATGTTATCATTGTTGATAGTTCGATGTAAAGGCCAAAATTTGCTGTTTTCGGACTAATACTGAAAAAATAAATAAAAATAGTTAGGCAATCATAAATCTAGGCTTGCAAGACTAAAATAACAAAAAGGAATCAATATTTGCCCGAAAAATTTTGTTCAGGTTGAGTAAAGTGCCAGTAAAATTAAAGCCAAATTGTAGGGACTCCAAAATATACGCTTTAAATTATTGTCAATGAAGATAAATTCAGTTAACTTCTGTTTCTAAGATTTTGTGGGAATTCTAGACAAAAACGATATCAGAACCTGATTATACGTAAATACGTCTCTAGTTTCATCATACCTGTAATGCCAAGTTCAATGCCGACTTGTTGCCCGCAAATCAATTTTTTTTTCGTAAGCAGGAATTTGCTTATTTTTCTTATTCTCTCGTATCCTTATAGATTTCCGTATATTATCTTTCTTTCTCTGACCTAAGTAGTTGGCCCTTGGTTTTTCTCGTGCGACTTTACCCTCTATTTTCCCTTATATTACATTTCTGACAAATCCATCATGGCCAAAGGCATACCCAATTCATATAAATCTTTTTTATTGCCCATATTTCCTTTGCTTTTCTTTGTTATCCTTCCTTACGTCTCACTCAATCAGTACATTTGATCTTAACCATGCTGCCATTTTATCGTTCCGGAAACTGTTCCTGAAGTAAGCTGTCCTCTACACGACAAAAAGCTCGATAGCTTGGTTTAACCCACGGCTCATAAAACTTATATACTTAATTCTTTATCATTTATGGCAATAGAAATTTTTGTTGCAATCAACGGAAATTTTTCAAAATGACCGAATGAGCAACGTGAAGATTTATATTACCTTCAAGATCTATCTCCGATCTACATTCGGGATATAATTAAAACCCAAAAACGCTTGCATCATGACATGACCTATTAACGAAAATCCTCGTAAGCAGAAAATCCAGTGTTGTTGACATTTGCGTGAGCATAAGTGGTTGATGTAGGAGCAAAGTGACATCAGTGGCAGATGGCTAAAATTCATGGCTCAAATACGGCTACATGGTGCCCTGTAAGGTATCCGCCAGGGTGTGTGGCAGGTGATTATTACACACATGGTGCCTATGCATCATGGAAATTAAGTGTTGCTTTAAGGTTAATTTCCAATAGATATGTTAAAAAATACAAATGTATGAAGGTATTTTGTCAACATCTACATGCACACTGCAGATAGTATTGTTCGTAACATCTCTACATTAAAAAATGGAATACTAGTAAGAAGACCATTTCAGACATAAATTATGAAGATTTACAAAAAAAAGAGTTAGATAAAATAACGGCCAGTGTATTTGGAATAACTTCCATCTAGCGTTGTCGTGTTGGGTTATTCTGATTCCTTGTTGTTTAACATTTCGATTCTAAAGTTAAAATTATTGGATTTATTTTCATGGTATCTTCTACCAAAATAATATTGAATTAGTACCACAGGATTACAAGGAAAATAATAAGAAGAATTACTTCAGGTAAAAAAAATTTCACAAGGAGTGATAGGGATTTTGAATAAGGATTAACATGTTGGCGGTCGATATTTTACGATAAAATGATATTTCCGATTATGCAAAAGGTAAGATAAAGAATCAAAACTCATATGGAGTCTTTTTCAGTCTCATTTTGAGGCTCATCAAAACTTTGATATCGAGCGATGCTTTCTACGGCTCGGAAACCTGTTCTTTGAATCAAGGGGACAGGCGTACGTTGAATACCTTTATGAGAAACGCTTATGAAGAAAGATGGAAAAGGTATAATTGGATGGAGAGGAATATACGAGAAGAAGAACTAGGCATCAAGGGGGCGGATGAAACTGGAGATTGTTAGGAGAAATCCATAGGAGGAAGGGAAGGTGGATGCAGAGTATTTTGATTGGCAATAAGATGGTGAAAATTTTCCGAAGACTTTCGCTAGGCAAGCAAGGTAGGGGGAGGAAAAAGTTATCCATGTTGTTTGGAATGAACGAAGGTAGAAAATATATACAATCAGAGAAAGGTGTAATGTAATGTGGCATTTCAGGTCGTGTCTTTAAAGGTGAAGTTTATATATTTTTCATTG
Organism: Hetaerina americana; assembly: GCF_022747635.1. Classification (NCBI taxonomy): domain Eukaryota; kingdom Metazoa; phylum Arthropoda; class Insecta; order Odonata; family Calopterygidae; genus Hetaerina; species Hetaerina americana. The sequence goes on along the minus strand of NW_027286069.1, from coordinate 6,638,988 downwards.
TAAAGTTATAAACGGAATACTATAAAATAATAATGAAATTATCGTTCTAAAGTTTTGAACGACAATTGAATTTTGAAACGAACGACATCTTGAATTTTGTTGACCGAGTGAGATATTTTGGTTATGTATCTTTATCGGAGGTAGCCTCTCACTGCCATTTCCTTTATTTTAACGTACTTCAAGATATATTCATAAATGTAAATATATTACTAATATAATTTCTTCCTAGATCAAGTGCTCTCAATTAGTATCCTGATTTTTTAGCAAAAGAGATAAATGCAATTACTTAAATGCATTATATTGTGTCATATGCATTTTTACATTGATTGCTATGCATGCATAATGTACAATAGTTTCCTAAATATGATTTTCAAAGCAGAAACTGACTCTCTCGTTAAGGTTCAGGTATTTTATCTTCTTCTCTAAGGAGACGAACATGCGCATGAGAATGTATTGCAGGCAGAATCACCGGAGTTTTTGATTGGTCCGTGATTATTGGTACCACGTTAATCAGCAAATTAATACATCTTAATTCTACTGTCATACTTCTTACCGCTTAGTTCGGTAAAAACTTTCGAGAAAGTTATCTAATAATCGTGAGGTCTTGTCGGAGCATTGGTAATTATTTAGTTTTCTCGCGAGAAACTCTGTGAGGAAGATAACTTGGATGACATGCTTTCATCATGTGGAACGGCAAGTGAAATCTGTGTGACCAACCAAATAACTTGTACAATTAATTGTATTAGTTATCACACGTTGATGTTCCTTCATAATGAAAGAGTTCATTGTGTCCCACCGGGAAACTCTATCATGGAAAGTACTCTTTTTCAATTTCTGTGCGACGTCGTCAGATGACATCAACGCCTGATGATGTCACACCGCAACAAAACCCGGGTCGCACGCAATCAAAATTTCTGCGGATTATAAAGTGGTTTATCACTCTGAATAACTTGCGTTTGTGACTCTATTGTCAGAAGGCACTCATTTAATTTACTTGTTTCCCATTTTCCTTCGCAGCATGCAACCGAACTTACTGGGGTGAGAGCGGCGAGTCTTACGAGCTGGAAGTCCGACGGCCGGCCGAGGATGCACTTCCCTTCCACTGCATGCTTAACTTCACCGCCGCGGGAGGTCAGCACGGTGACATCGTGCAGGTGAGAAAAATAAATTCATCTTGAGGCAAATGAGATGCCATGCCTAGCGCCTATCTCGATAAAGTTCGGCTCGATTATCAATTGACAGTGAGAAAAGCTCATTATTACAAAATTACCCAAGGCATGTCCCCAATATTGTGTCATAGTCAAACATTTACACCCGCATTCAAAGTACGACCATACCTTGAAATGTCAATCTTGAACAAAGAGACTTTTATGTTCACCGCATGTTTTCGTTCAGCTGATAACATATGCATCAAATTTTTGTGCATGCCCAAATATTTGGGTCGAAATAAATACACGGTAGAATTACTGCAGGCTCACTTTAGGTACTAATTATCGTCTCTATGAGACCCCTACCTCCCTCCCCTCCCTGAAGAGGTTTGTTGCCTAAAACAGGGCTTCCTAACAAAAAAAAGACATTTCATTCTAGCTATCCACACACTAGTTTTCGTTTGCTGATCAACGACATCTTCTGTTGAATATAGATGAAAAGATAATTTTGATTGCCTTTTGACCATGTATTAACAGAACACGGATAGGTATGCGCAATGAATGAATCATTATGCATGGTCTTTTATTAAATTTATAGTTATAATGCAAGACTGGCAGGTTTAAAATTTCATTTTTTCCTAGAACAATAAGAGATCACAATGCTAGTAGTGGAAATACCCCGAAAATAACCAACAAGGAAGGGACTACCCTTGGTTATATACATATATGCTGGCTTTTGTGTTTCGTTGGAAGCCACAAAATATTTATTTGGTAGTTGCGTCCATCCAAAAACCTACCTTAACCGGTAGGTTACCTAATAATAATTATATATATATATATATATATATATATATATATATATATATATATATATATATATAATGTATAACACTTAGCACTAGTGGACACAGACAAAAACACAGAAACACACAAAAAAAGAAACTCACTATTTTTCGAATTTTCGGTGGTCGTTGCCACCTTTATCAAGGAGGAGAGGGACAGAACTCTGTCCCTCTCCTCCTTGTGTGTTTCTGTGTTTTTGTTTGTGTCCACTAGTGCTAAGTGTTATACATTATTATTCACGTCCGTGAGTCTTTCAAAAAGTGTTATATATATATATATATATATATATATATATATATATATATATATATATATATATATATATATATATATATATTTAAGGATATGGAAAGTCTGCAGAAGAAGGGTGAAATCGGCGCGCTGTACAGCAAATTCAAATATTTATCGGGAAGTAAAAAAGGGAGAGCTATGCTAGCAGTTAGAGATAAGGCGGGTAAGGTAACAGTTGACACAGGAAAGATCCAAGAGAGATGGAAGGAGTATATAGAAGAACTGTGTAGTAAAGAACTTAGACCAACAAAGTTAGACATTGAAAAAGAAAATGACGTAGAGGAAGATAGCTTAGGTCCAGACATAATAGACGATGAGAAGAAAGGGCATTAAGGGAGATGAAACTAAATAAGGCCGTGGGGGTGGATAACATTCCTGCGGAACTATTGAAATGTTTGGAAACTGTGGGAGGAAGAGGCTATATAGGCTGATCCGTAGTATTGATGAGGGAGGAATCTGGCCGGAAGACTTTGTGAGATCAGTTTTAGTTCCTATTCCGAAAAAGGTAAAGGCTACATCATGTGAGGACTACAGGACAATAAGTTTGATATCCCACGCAGCTTTAGTTGTTCTCAGAATAATAAACAAAAGGATAGAGAGTAAGGCAAAAGAATCCTTAGGGGATAATCAGTTTGGGTTTAGGAAGGGGAGAGGTACGCGTGATGCCATTGCAGTAATGAAATTATTAATCGAGAGGAATATAGAACACAACAAGGAGGTATTTGCCTGTTTCGTAGATTTCGAAAAAGCGTTTGATAGAGTGAATTGGGAAAAACTAATGAGTGTATTGCAGAAAATAGGAATAGATTGGTGGGAAAGGAGGCTAATCCGCAACCTGTACATATCTCAGACTGCTCAGGTGCGGGTGGGGAACGGGGAGTCCGGATGGGCAGTGTTAGGAAGAGGTGTAAGGCAGGGTTGCCCATTATCACCGTTGCTGGTCAACCTGTATGTAGAGGATATGATTAAAGAGGCATGGGAAGAATTGGAGGTAGGAATGAAAGTGGGTGGGGAATTCGTAAAATCAGTTAGGTTTGCTGATGACCAAGCTTTAGTTTGTCAGTCAGCCAAGGGGTTGCTAGCATTGCTTAGTGAATTGGAAATTCGGTGCGACATTTCACCCAGTACTAAGCCCGGCGAGTGAAATTCACATATCGGGGTAGGGGGGCCAGTTCCTTTCCCTGAGCCGGTTATGGTTTCCCAGGAAGACCTGGTACCCGAAAAATCACATAGCTTGGGTGGAGCTGCAGGTGCCCAGAGTGCCTTGCCAGGGAATCGAACCCGGGCCCCTCCGGTCAGCAGTCCAACGCTCTATCCCCTGTACTACCGCGACCCACTTTATATATACATATAATGTATTGGCATATGTGTATATGCCCATTATAATTTATACATTTAAAAATATATGCTCTGAAAATGGCGAAAAAGCAATGATAAACCTTACGTTTGGAGTACTTAGTGATAAATACACACAATCTGCGTTTGATTTCTCTGTCATACCATCCCACCACGTTTCAACCAACACACCAGTGACCATCCTCAAAATCACAATCAGATGGAACATTATGTGAACAGAGATATTGAATATTAAAATATATTCCAAAGAAACTGCGGGAGATGCCGCAACAGTAACTTTTAACGGAGTCATCCGCTAATGTGCATTTCAATGCAACAATTTCAGAGCGTAAAAATCATTCGCCTTGACTGGGACTCGAAACCAGATCCCTCAATATCCGGTCGAGTGCTTTAGCCACTTAAGCTACCGAGGCGTCCTCTTAAACTCTGAAATTTTGGGGCTTTTAAAGGAACTAGATGTTATGACGAAATACCGTACATACAATGTCACATGCATTCGTAGTCGTGCGCGAGGCGCCACTGTCCACGAGGTTAAAGCCAACTTTAAACACTTATGGTGTTTTCCCTTTGACAAATTCCAAAGAAACTGCCAAAGCACTAAAGCACTCGACCGGATATTGAGGGATCTGGGTTCGAGTCCCAGTCAAGGCGAATGATTTTTACGCTCTGAAATTGTTGCATTGAAATGCACATTAGCGGATGACTCCGTTAAAAGTTACTGTTGCGGCATCTCCCGCAGTTTCTTTGGAATTTGGAGGACGCCTCGGTAGCTTAAGTGGCTAAAGCACTCGACCGGATATTGAGGGATCTGGGTTCGAGTCCCAGTCAAGGCGAATGATTTTTACGCTCTGAAATTGTTGCATTAAAATATATATATATATATATATATATATATATATATATATATATATATATATATATATATATATATATATATTGTATATTAAAATGGGAAAGGTTCCCATGCCTCCCATCAGAAGCATACCACTATGAACATGATAAAAAATCTTGTAATAATAAAATAAGGAATATGGGTAAGTTTTTATTTTTCACTCATCGACACTGAAAAAAGGCCATTTTCAATAACCATAGCTGCGCACTCTCATCACACATGGATGCTATGAACTTCCTGCCTATCACCTCCGCTTAACTTGCTAATTGTTTCGCTCGAGGGAGCTTCTATCCGAAAAGCAAATGAAAACAAACCTTATTGGAATATAAAAATAATTCTCGCGCGTATTACAAATATTTTATAAGTAGGTTCTTCTCTAAGATATACTCTGCGTGGACTCTACGTTTTTCGTTAACGGAGAGCGTACTAAAATTGAAAATCAACTATCACAAAATTACGAAATTCGATATTCGGAAAGTTGATGAGCTAAGTAGATCCTGAATCAGTACGACGACGCAATCAAACGGCAAAATACAATCGACTCCGGAATTGAATGCGCATAAGTCGGGTTCAATGAATCACGAAATGCAACGAATGAGCGCACCCGAAAACACTCGGGGATACATTTACTTTGAGGTGCACCATAAATCACGGTGAGCATGCGGAGTCCCTCGCCTGCATCGGGGCCGAGGTTTGGCCATGGCCCTTAGAGCAAAGACTTGTACGTTTATCCTTCGCCCGTAAACCCCCAGGGACCGAGATTGCCCTCGCACGCGGGGATCCGCGGAAAGAAATCACGGCCCGGGAGTGCGGGCTCGCGCTTAATGCGGATAAATTGGGGCAACGAGAAAGGGGAGAGAGGAGGGGATGAGCTTCGGCATTCGGCTTCGGCAAAGGAGCGGTATGAAAACGCTTTTATCTGCAAGGAGGGAAACAAATATTTACGAGGAATTGGGGTCTGCTGATTGAGCTTGCCTCTTTGGAGTGTGAGGGGAAAAAGGAGCTTTTCCCCGCTGAAAGGTTAATCGATTCCAATTGGATTAGATAACGTTCTTTATAAAGGACGGCACCGAGATAATCCCCCACCACCATCTTCCCTCCGATCTCCTTGGAGAGGCTGCGGGGCACGGGGAGTGTCGAGAGGAAGACTTGAGGGATGGGGCACAGGGAGGGAGGGATTAAAAAGACGAGGCAGATTGGGTTTGGGGGGAGGATCGGGTGAGCACAATAGGAGTAAATACCGGCGAAACGGGATTAGTCGACGGCGTTAGAGACGATGGCGGATGGCACTCATCGGGGGACAAGGATCTCCCAAATCTTCTTCCAATTTCACTGGCGCAGGAAATAATTTGCCTCATTCATTGTTTTATTTTATAAAAAAACACATTGGCGAGGCTAAAAAAATACAATAATAATTTGTAAACTAGTGTTCTTCAAAAAATTCTATGCTTCAAAGCAGCGGTTTTTTACGCTTCTCATTTTATTCTACAAGAAATTTCTCTTTAAGCATCCTTTTTTGATGACGGTGTTGAATATACTCATAAACAGTAATTGCGTTAATTTAAGAGCTTCTTAATCGACTGAATGTAGCTCAGAAAGATGGAAAAAATAATGTGAAGAAATGAGGAACAAAAAGGAAAAACTATGCGAAGGCATAAATGGGAGAATTAATTAGGTATTGGAGTGAAGGAACCACAAGGATTCGCTTTCAAAAGGAATTTGTAAGGGCAGAACTGAAATTATATTTGGAAAGGAAGAGAGGAGAATTGGAAAAAAATAATGGGTACGATGCCAAAGAAACAGGCTTACAGTATTACAATACATTTGATTAAAACATGTGAACAATAGCAAACTGATCGACATAAAATTTCGGGGTTCTCCTGTCCAATTCCTTATGCTTTGAGATGATTCTAAATTTAAGTCTTTGTAGTTTTAATCGTGTAGGATAAGAGCATTCTAAATCCTGCGTAGACGGTTTCCCCCGAAGTTGCTATCTATATCTCCCTTTCCGTCTTTCAGTTTTTCTTTCCTGCACCGTGCTCCTTTCCTTATCATTCCACATATATAAAACGTTTAGCAGAACTAGACACTTCAATATTCATCCATTTTCGGTATTTATCTAATCGAGCAAGTTGAACAGAATTTATCTTGGCCAATGCTGCATGCGCACCCCATGGGCCACAACATTGACGTGGTGGAAGGAATTGTGTCATGATGACCCTTACAGCGGTGCTGGCGGCTGATTCCGGTGGGGCATCAATTTAAGTAATAATTTAACAATTTAAAACACTATCGATGGGAAACAACCTGAATTATTTATCTCTATAAACAGTGATGGGCATAGATCTGAGCATGCGTTTTGACAGATAATAAGAATTCCACCGATTGTCGCTGGGCCGTGTGTTGCCAACAGGAGAAAGCTTCTACGGCCTTTCATTAAATCTTTGGAAATAAAAATCTAAGTTAAATGGATGTAGGGAGCAGGTAAATCATGAAATATGGAGCAGGAGACAGGAGATATATTTGGAACCCACAAAGTGATGGGAAGATGAAGTGGGGATAACTGAATTGAGAGCAATAGCGTAATATACAGTGAAGGGATGGAAGCCATTGAGGGGGGCGATAATATTGAATAAAAAAGGTAGGAAAAGGTGTAGTGGAATAATAACAGGAGAGTGATAGAATATTATTACTAGAAGTAAAATCTGACCCAATGAACTCGGTCATCGCTTAGGTCTACCTGCTGACAGGCAACCATAGGGAGGAAGGAATAGACGTAGGATGAATTAAAGGAAATAATTGTGTGTTCCTGGAGAGAAATGTTGATGCTGATGCTGGGTTGAAAGGTGATGGATGACGAAGGGAGAGATGGTGGTGAGGTAGGGATCTACAGGTCAGGAAGAAGGAAATTGATCATGGGGAGAACTTAGTAGAGTTCTGCAGGACTGAGGGTTTAATCATAATGAAAATATGTTATTATTGATAGGAATGAGCTCTTACGGCTAGTAATATATAATAAATTTGAAACTCCAAAGGCCGTAAACAGTTTACCTTTCTAAACCAAGTGAAAATGAAATTAATTGGCTAGCGCCACAAGTCAAAAAGGGTAAAGGTAAAAAAGGATAATGAGGTAGGTAAAAAGGGGTAAAAGGTAAAAAAGGAGAGGATAAGAAAGGTGAATACGAATACGCGTATTTCGGCCACTAAGTAGCCCTATGGTTAAAAAATATGGTTTAAAAACCACTTCAGGTGTAGAAATGGGTGTAAAAAATGCAATTGGATTTGCAGAGTCACCAGTTAGACTAAATAATCGTAAAATATGGAATTAAGAAGAGCTTGGTTAATTCCAATAAACTCCGGGGGATGCCGCAACAGTAAATGTTTACGCAGTCATCCGCTAATATGCATTTCCTATACTTACACTTAAATACTCTCCCAGCACACCAATACCTGTATACTTGCGGAGACGGGTCTGCCACGCCTGAAAGGCACCCTGAAACTCCTCGACGGGAATGTCTCTCAAGAACGTTATAACATGCCTTTGGATGTGTTCCACGGTCTCCCAATGCTTTCCTTTCAGCTCCCTCTTCAGTCAGGGGCAACAAAAAAAAGTCGCACGGGGCCAGGTCGGTACTGCAAGGGGGCTGGGGAATCAGGGTGCTCCGGGCCAGGAAATTGGTAACGATAAAGGACATGGGGCTGGAGGTATTGTCATGGTCAAGTGAACGCTCCATCGCGCCGTGGTACAAAATCGAAAAATACACTTCACGCGGAGGCACATCTTTCCGTTCGGAGCAAACTGTCGATCGGCTTCGTTGGAATGGCAGACCCCACACTAATTTTCCCGGCCCGCCATGAATAGTTCCATCACAGTAAAATAATGCGCATAATTTGTGACCCCTAGCAAAACACAACACCCTGCTCTACATTAGGTCCCTCTTCAGCTCTGAGTACTTGCTTCCTCCCTTCATCCCGTCCAACATCCCTATCCTGTTCCTTCCCTTTCCTCGTTTGCCTAACATTCTCCCCTCAATTACAGTCTTCAACATTCCACGGCTGGTCAATACCCCCTTCATCCACTTTTCCTGCCGGGATTTCTCCCAACAAACCCCTGTCTTCGCCCACCATACCAAGTACTTCCTCATTTGTTTTCTTCTCGGCCCATTTCACCTTCTCCATCCTTCTCCACACCCACATTTCAAAAGCCTCCAGTCTACGTCTATCCTCCTGCTTCAATGACCACGTTTCTGCGCCGTGCATAGCTACGCTCCATATCAAAGTTTTTACGAGTCTTTTCTTAACATCCTTACTCAACGTCCCCGTCATCAACTCCCTCCTCCTTGTGAAAGCCTCTTTGCCTAGCGCAATTCTTCTAATTACGTCCCTACTACTTTGACCGTGTTGGTCAAAAACACTTCCGAGATACGTAAACTGTTCTACCTGCTCTAGTTTTTACCCTCCTATTTTAATGCTTAGCTTAGCCTTTTTCTTTATAGAAAATCGCATAAACTTTGTTTTATTAATATTGATTCTCATCCTATACCTGTCGCACTGAATTTCCAATTCACTCAGCAATGCTTGCAGCCCCTTGGCTGACTGACAAACTAAAGCTTGGTCATCAGCAAACCTAACTGATTTTACGAATAGCCCTCCGACTTTCATTTCCACCTCCAGTTTCTTCCATGCATCTTTAATCATTTCCTCTACATATAAGATGAACAGCCTTGGTAATAATATGAAATAATCCCTTGCATTTCATCCTCTTACTGCCCATCCCCCACTCACACCTGAGCAGTCTGAGACATGTACATGCGCATTAGCCTCCTGTCCATCCAATCTATTCCTATTTTCTGAAATTTATTCATTAGTTTTTCCAATTCCACTTTATCAAACGCCTTTTCAAAATCTATGAAAAAGTATTTACGTCCTGGTTGTATTCTATATTCCTCTCGATTAGTGATCTCTTTGCTGCAGTTGCATGGCGCGTGCCTCTCCTCTTCCTGAACCCAATCTGACCATCCCCAAAGTAATCATTTGCCCTACTCTCCATCCTTTTGTTGATGATCCTGAGAACAACTTTAACTGCGTGGGATATCAAACTTATTGTTCTTTAGTCCCCTCACATGATGTAGCCTTTACCTTTTTCGGAATAGGAACTAACACTGATCTCACAAAGTCATCCGGTCAGCCTCCTTCTTCATAGATGCTACGAATCAGTCCATATCTCCCTTAATGCCCTTTCTATGTCATCGTCGAGTATAAGTGGACCTAAACTGTCTTCCTCTATGTCATGTTCCTTTTCTAGGTCTAACATTTTTGGCCTAAGTTCTTTACTATGCAGTTCTTCTATATATTTCTTCCATCAGTCTTGGATCTTTTCTGTGCAAACTATTATCTCACCTGCCTTATCGCTAACTGTTACCACAGATCTTCTCTTCTCACTTTCCGATAGTGATTTAACTATGTTGTATGGTGTACCAATTTCACCATTCCTCCGCAAACTTTCCATATCTTTGCACTGCATCTTCCACTATGCTTCTTTTGCTTTATTTGTTGCCCGTCATGATTTATTGTTTAACTCTTCGTACTTCATTTTGCCTAACTCTGTATTTACATTCTTCCATTTTTTTCTCTCATCTATCTTACTAATCATCACATCCGTGATCCATGGTTTCCTTGCATTTTTCCCATTGACGGTTCCATTTGTTTCTTTTGCGGTTTTCGATATCCCTTTCTTGATACATTTCTAATTTTCTTCGATAGTACTCAACTAATTATCGTCATCCATGATTTTTTTCTACAGCCTGCTGGTGCTCCTTCCTTGTCAATCCTTTTAATGCTTCTACATTAAATTTCCGAACCCGCCGCCCCTGCTTTATCTTTTTGAAACGGACGCTACTCTTCATAAAAACTAAATTGTGGTAAGAGCCCGCATCCGCTCCTGGGAAGCTGTGCGAATAGGTCACACTGTTCCTAAACCTGTGCCTCACCATAATATAATCTAACGGATACCTGTCTGAGTCACCTGACATTTTCCATGTGTACCTGCGTCCTTTGTGGTGTCTAAACCAAGTGTTGATGATGACTAGCCCCTGTCTCCTGCAGAACTGCTTTCTCCCCGCGGTCATTCCTCGTGCCGAAACCGTAGTCCCCGACCTCGTTACCATCTCTTCCTTCGCCTACCGTCGCATTCCAATCCCCCATCACTATCAAATGTTTCCCTGCAGGAACACACGCGATTATGTCCTCTAACTTATCATATAACCTATCCACCTCATCTTCCTTATGGTTGCTTGATGGCATGCATACTTAAGCAACTACCAAGTTCGTCGGTTCTCCTTTTATCTCTACCAGTAATATTCTACCTGTTGCGTGCACTATGTTTACTACGTTTTTTTCTGCCTCTATATTCATGTATTTATATATTCAATGCACACATACTCCCAGTAAGATAGGGTTTTTAGGCGGTTTTTGTACTGGCGAATTTTGTATAGGAGCGAAATGTCGTTATCATCCTAAAGAGTTGGTGCCATGAAGAGTATATGTTAGATGCAAGTCTTGTCAATTAGTCAATACGTTCTTTCATTCACTTGCTTACCTCATTGACAGGGTTCATAAATATTTAGCCATATCTACACGTGATAAAAGTCGTATTTTTGCTGTTATCTTCCATCGTACTAGTCATTTTTTTTAGCTATTTTGCCTAACTTTTTGCCTAATTTATCCATTCCTTTTATCGATGCTTTCCAATAGCATGGTTCCTCTTCCATGCGCGGGAAAATTCAGGCTTTACGCATCTATCCTTTTTATTACATCAATCTCACTTGTTTAAATGTCTCTATTCCATCGAATCGCATTCATTTCGGCGTCAAAAAGAAACATATTCGTGTTTGCATGCATACATTCTTCAATATCCATTCTTGCATCAGTTTCTGTTGACAGCTGTGGCTAATTATTTGCAAATTAGCTCTACTGTAACACTTCCTTACCTATTGTTACCTCCTATTCCACCAAATATGAATTTACTGTCGTTCAATGAATTTTGTTCGAATTATTGGATGTATCTACGTCTGTTGTAATTATTAGCCTAGAAATATTGGACCTAAATGCCGTGATTTTATAACTGAATGCGGTTAAAATTAAAATTCATTGTTAAACTAAGTACATGCATGTCCATTATTACTCCCAGTGTAACAGCTACTGCTTGTCTTGAGTAGTAACAGAGGCTCTATCCGTGAGTCCAATACTAAGACGTCAATGAATGTTTCCTTCAACCTAGTATTTCATCTTGAAAACGCAGCTGCACATTAATCTTCTTGAGGTCGTAATGTCCCAATGTTATACCAACAATGATACATTCCTGATAAATACAGTTGTGGGTGGGGTTTTTTTGTAGAACACCTTCATGATTTGAAGGAAAGTATATATCTTACTTTTCCGCAAAATGTGAATTTATTTGCGAACAATTTCGAAACGGAGTATCACCACCTGTATGTCAATGATGATACTCTCTATGGAAAACCGGTCACGAATAACTTCTTATTTTGTGGGAATTCAAGGTATTTTCTTTTTTACGCCACATAACAGATAACTTTTATTGTAGCATTCAAATGAAGATATTGGGATGTGTTCCACCGTTAATGCGATATATATATATATATAAAATTAAAATCTAAGCTCTGACGCTACACTGTTGTTTCTGGAAAACAAAATATAAAATTAAAAAAATATAATATATATGTGTGTGTATATGTATTGTATCGATTATACGGAAACACTCACACGAGCAGTATTATATTGGGACGGCACCGTAGAACACAAATAAAATAGTAACACTTAGAAGGACACTCGCACGATAAATTGTTTACGCTTTCGGCCTTCTCCGAGACCCTCCGAGGCCTATATATATATATATATATATATATATATATATATATATATATATATATATATATATATATATATATACATACATACATACACATATGCATACCAATAAAGGAGCAGATTTATAAGTGTTTGTTTGTGCGTGAGTGTTTGCGGAATACATTTGTAGTTCCGAAATCAATGAGCGTTTTAAGCGACCCCTCTAAAAATATCAAGGATCAGAAGGTTGTCGTCTTCAGGGACCGTAAAGAGGTTAAGATGGACTCAAAGCATGAACGCTCTACTTCGAGACTTAATGTGCGTATCAAAAAAGTGGCCGATTCCGGTCGACGCAATCGCCGATGAGTTTACGCACGGAAGGAAATATCTGGCGTCGCCGCTGCGGTCTAGAAGTCTTTTGAGACCCTCGGAGGGTTAACGAACCCTCGAACCCTCTTGACCTCGCTCGAATCCTTCGTCTCTTTTCTTTGCCGACTGTATTCGCCTTTTTTCCCCTCTTCCCTAGTAAGGATCCTATTTGTCCTTTCCATCTCTTTCGACCCAGTCGGCCTAGTCCCAAAGAAGCGAACGGAGGCGAAGGCCTCTTCCTTCCCTTCCGTTCCCCACCCTCCCCATACCACTCCCGTTATGGAATTGACGAGCACTTAACCTGCCTCCGGGTCACTTGGGTCCGGATAAAAGCCTCCCTTGAGTGCGTGCGTCTCCAGCGCTTGCGTAGCGTGTACGGGTACCGACTGACGCCCGTTATCAATTATCGATTCCTGGAAGTTTTCGCACTCGCCTGTTTTATTTTTCCAGTTTCAAAAGCTGCGTGGAAAGGCGGCGAAAATATCACCCCGGGGTGGAAAACCTAAATTAAAATTCCCTTCTCTTGAAAGTGTGCGGCAATGGAGCAGGAACCGGCAAGGAATGCGAGAATTGGAAAGAGCAGGAAATCGTGGGGCTCAATTCTCCCCTCCTCCCTATGGCGCATGCCCGTGGCCACTACAAGTACACACGTAGGTTCGTAGACAGAGGATCTTGCCCGGGAGGAGTATGCCCGCGTCCCTCATACCCAACATTGGAGTGGACAGCGGATAGTTTTTACACCTTTTCGAAGAGAAACGTTTTAAATTCAAAAGCGCATTGTTTTTGCATATATCTCGAAGTTTTACTAGCAGAAAAAGTGGATATTTTTTCCTCCCAGCCCCTCACTCTTATCTTCGTGGTAGCATTTAAATTTAACAAAAATTTGCGAACTGAACCTGTAATTATAGCTATTACTCATATGATAAATCAAGTAATTCCTCACTCATCCAGCCAACTGCAATAATTAACCCGAAAACTAGTTTGATAGATGAGGATAGAACTCACCTAACACTAAAACCCAACGGGGTGTGAAATTCACACATCAGGGTTGACGCTCCAATTACTTTCCTTGTGCCACCAATGGTTTCGTGGGATGATAACCGGTTACTGAAATCGGAGGATAAATAGTTGATAACCGAAAAATCACAAAGCTCGGGTGAAGTTGAGGGTGCCCAAAGGCGTCCGTCACCTGGGTTGTAACTAGGGACATCCAGCCAGGACCTCATCTCTCTGCCAAATGGACTACCCAACCCCCTCCTGACAAATACGTGTTAGGAAGGAGCTTGCCAGTCCATTATGGGTTACTCCAAATTTAAAGTCAATGTCATTTTGCCATTCAGATGTTTTTGCTTGAATAGCTCAATCAAAATCCTAATTAATGCATTAAGGAGCTTTTTTATGCCAAAAATTTGTTTCTTATTAAAAGCCGTAAACTCCATTTTGAATATTGATAGAAATGAGCTCTTACGGCTAGTAATATATAATAAATTTGAAACTCCAATAGCCGTAAAAATTTTACCTTTCTAAACAAGTAAAAATGAAATTAGTTGGCGAGCGCCACAAGTCAAGAAGGGGTAAAAGTTAAAAAAAGGAGAGTACCTTTCTTATCCTCTCCTTTTTTTACCTTTTACCCCTTCTTGACTTGTGGCACTAGCCAACTAATTTCATTTTTACTTGTTTAGAAAGGTAAACTGTTTACGGCTATTGGAGTTTCACATTTATTATCCATTTTGGATATTTTTTATTATTATTTATAATTTCTTTTTCATCTGACTGCTTGCGGTAGTGAAGTGAACCAGATTTTTCGTCATCTGCCGTGTTTACCACTACCATTAGCCGTGACGTGAATAACGAATGCTCATGTCGTTTATTGCCCTGCTATAAATGCCAAATATGAGTCCCAAAGGAATAAGTAACACACCATGAAACCCACTTTTAAAGACATTTTCAAAAAGTGATTGGTAATATAAAGTCCAAACAAACTTAAAAATTATGTCTAGTAAAGATCCAATCGAAAGCAGAAACACAATTACACAGTGGTAAAAGCGTGGCTTTAAGTGCCTCTTATGGGAAACGTCAGAAAATGAAGGGTGAAATTTTATTATGAGTGATTGAGTGAGTGTTGTGAGTGAGTTGTGAGTGAGTGTGAGTGTTAAGTGAAATATTAATCTTAATATCAATGTATTATTAGAAGACAGACATATTTTCTTTGAGAGTCTAGAGCATTGAGGCCAGTCACTAAGAGATATTTAAAGTTAACCATATTATTTTAGAAAAGAGTGCCTCGGTGATCTCAGCAAGACAATCTTAAACCATCAAGTATTTGTCACACTTCATTCCGAAATGTGTTATGGCTGTATATTCAGGTACGTAACATGGAAAAGGGATAAAGAGGTATTCAGTTGAATGGGTTTTACCCTTCTCCAAGAGATCGTGTTGGCGACTTGGTCAGTGTATCGCGTATACAATTCCCATGATATGAGCATTTAAAAAAGCACTAGGCTCCCTTTATGCGAACCAATATATCCCACCTGAATGTAACCCGTGAACGTTTCTCCAAAGGATGAATCACAAAATCAATAGCATGATTTGTATGATGTGTCTATGTAATAAGATAACAAGATTTGGGAAATTGTCTCGAGGAGAAAGAGGAAATTTTCCTAGCTTATGCATCTCCTAATAAAGCAGATTTCCATTTAAATCAGGCGCCCGTCTTCCTCTGGGATTGAAGTGAGGAAGTATAATGTGCTTTATTTGTTTTATTAACGCACCAGTATCACGTTTAGTAGACTCTTTTACGGGTGTATGTAAAACTGTGCTCAACAAAGGGACTCTCCTAATTATTTTAGCAATTACTGAATGGTGCCCTATGATGTATTTATACGTT
This sequence comes from Hetaerina americana, assembly GCF_022747635.1. Classification (NCBI taxonomy): domain Eukaryota; kingdom Metazoa; phylum Arthropoda; class Insecta; order Odonata; family Calopterygidae; genus Hetaerina; species Hetaerina americana. The sequence continues at coordinate 6,623,336 of NW_027286069.1, read as the reverse complement.
AATATTCCGGGATTTTGTATATTAAGCTCTTATAAAAACGCCAATCTTGTAGGGATTTTTTACTCTTGAGGAAATCCTCTTGACATCACAAATAATCTCAATGACTCCCATATTAAAAAGTTAATTCAAATATTAAATTATAAAAAATTAAAATAGCTAAAATATAGATTGAACACTTCAAAAGATAATTTTTACGATTCACACGCTTGATTATCTAAGATCATAATGGCATTAAACTGCAGATTTTTTTCTTGCAGTGGATACAAAGCAGAATGAAAACGATTTCTAACGATAATTTTTTGAATTTTAAAACAATTTCAGCTGATTCCGCCCGCAATTCGGCCTACCGCGAGTTCAGTACCTGCAACATATAAAAAAAAGCTGAAGCGTGTATGAATGCGTACGTTGTTCGAATATCTGCATGTAAATAAGAATATTCTACAAAAAGTCTTCATATGACGTACACTATTTAACATTTCAAAGTTATTAAAATAAAATTATTCTTTCGACTACTGATTTATATGAGCATTAATAGCCACTTAATTGTAGGCAGTAATTGGCCTGATGACTAAGAAAAAGTAAATTCACAAAATGTATATCTGACCACATAAAAAAGAAATAATTTACTATAATAATATCCGTAGCAGCAGAAACATGATATCACATTTCTTTTTACATAATTTTGATCAGAATGTTTTCTTGAGGAATGTTGGTTTCTGTAACTGGTAGCAATTCAATTTCTGTTTAGTTGTAATCCAAAATTATCGTTGGTTAGAGACTCGGGGATCTATCTGGTCGATTTTTTTTCATTTTCAATAAAAAGTGACCTATAATAATCATCTATAATGTGGAAGAACTGGGTCCTTACATAAAATGAGAAAAATATACCTTTTTTCATTATTAATGGGTCTAATTTGCAATGTTTGCTTTGGGTGATAAACGACCTTAACGGTTGAAATGCCCAAATTAAATGATATTCTTCGTTTTACACTTCCATTATTGAATACTGTCGCTTCCATGATTTTGCCACTGCTGTATTTAACACTGCCTAGTTATTGCGTACTTAGGCGACTACGCGCTTAATACCGACGATAAACGTTTTATCCGCAGCCTAGGGGGCTGATCCGCAGGTCCGGCGTAGCGTAATGTATTATTTTTTTCACTGACAAAAAGACTGATTTAAGGCAAATGAACTGATAATTTTTGTTCATCTTTGATTATTCCCATTGCAGTAATAAACTATATGGACCGCAGTTGCTTCGGTGATTGACTTATATCATGCGATGAGAAGCCCACCAAAAAAATAACCTTACCTTTGTTTGAATCTCACCAGGGGCATGAATAATAGTTTGATTGGTAATTTTGTCCAGTAATTGTGTTAATGGCACAAATGGCTATTTTTGGAGTGCCTTTAATGAAACAAACTCTCTCCCCAACCAACTGCCGGCAATTTCCAGCATTACTGCGGCCAGATCGTCTACACATACTCGTCACCAAAGAAAAACCCACCGACGCTTTTCCTGGTTAGCCATCTACTTTTCTTCGGGTCGCTGGATCATCCATCTTGATGGACTTAAATTAAATCTATCTCCGTGGCCAACCATTACTTAATAGTTGAGATAAATATCAGGTCTGATGACACGGTGCACAATACCGTCAGGCGTCTTATATATCAGTCGTCCATCTCACAGGCACACAACATCCAAGCATTTAGAGTCCATACATGGGCGCCTTCATGGCGCCGGCCTATTATTTGATTCCGGCGCCGAACTACCGCCCGATTGAATCCAGTCCGCTCAAACAAGTGCGCTCTTTACTTGGGTCGTCATATCACAAGCACATGAAAGTGTAATTATTGCTCCATGGTCAACTATTTATGAAATAAGGAATGACAACCCGTTCGGGAGAATGTCAGGGCCCCCCTGCAAAATTCCCTGCATCCTAATGACTAAGTAGTCCCTAGCCCCTCTCATAATGAAAGTTTTTCTGACCCCTAAGATTTCGCAATCATCACAGTCGCCCGTAAATGCGAGCGGCCCCCGTGATCCTGCCTCTTTCGCTCCCCATCGCATTCCCTTTAAACCCCGCGGACACGCCTCTCCCTTTAAACGCCGCTGAATTCATGTCCAATGTAAAAACTTACGCGGGGTGGATTGCTCGATTGTAATGTAGATTTAGATGTGATTTTTGCGCAAAGACGGATCATTTTTTTCCGCTCGATAACCGTTTTATACGTGACCGTCGGAAGGTGTGGGGGGGCGCGGGAGTCCAACGGACACACGACACTTGTGGCATTCCTCCGCAGGCAGTAAAACGCTTATCAAAGGGGTGGGATCGCTTATGCACGGCTTCCATAAAGTCACCGCCGTGATCTCCCCGCCGCTGGTGAGAGCCCGTGGCTCCGGCGGGGGACGCCGCGCGAGTGTGCGGGTGCGGCTGTGTGCTTAAAAAGGCGGCGGAGGCCAATTCATCACGTTTCCCTTTATGGCTCTGGAGCTGACGTGGACCCCGTTAAACGGCAGCAGCTTGGGTGAAATGTGCGGCGCTGGCAGACAATGGATCGTGCGGAGGGTTTCGTGGGCGCCGGGAACTTGGGCTTCAACCCTTCCCCTACCACCCCAACCCACCCTCCCCCTACCCAACTATCTCATTTTTAAATCGGATCTCTTTTGGGTTTTATTTCACTGCGGTCGCACAAAATCCAAGGTTTTATAGTCCAGAGGAATCAGTGCGGGCAATTCACTAAAAGTTTATTATGAGCATTAAAGCCACAGTTTACGCACAGCTTCTTGTGTCAGTCATCGTCCAGAAAGACTTTTTTCTTCCTGGTGAAGCGTAACTGGTAACGGCCACTCAGATGGTTACGGCCGCCATTCTGAGAGAAATCAAACCTTTGGTCCCATCTTCATCTTTTCTCGCAGGTTGGTCTTCCTGCCACGGGAAGGGTGAGAATCGGGCTTCAAAATTTTTGCTTCAGACTTTTACCCTTGTGACAATTTAAATATCATCACACGGAATATCGAATAATTCTTGAAGTTAACCTTTGGAGATTTCCAGCGAAAAATGTATGACTGACTTAGAATTATCCGAAAAATCATCTTATCAGCTTAAGAAACCGCGGAATCTTTTGGGTATGTTATCAGTAAAATTCGTTCTTTACTTATAAGATTAGACGCTCAGGGATCGTCATTTTGAAAATTAGTAAAAATGTTACAGCCGCAAATCATCGTTAAAACAAATTACTCGATGAACTTACATATGGGTAGTAAGTAGACTACTCCATCGTACGTACAGTCATGCGGCATTCATTTTATTCCTCGGGTCAGACTGCCGCGTTCTGAGTTTTGGTGGACCACTTACCCACTCATGTAATAAACTTACCGTTGCTGTGTTGGAATATGAATCCTAAAATGAATCTCATACTCTGCGGATAGAATGTGCAACGAGAAGAAATATTTTCCACGGAATAGCCTTTGGGTTATTGCTTGAATATTGGCCCTATTCCATTGTTTATCCTGAGGAAGATTGCATTTTGTGGCGTCTCATTATGCTTCCGTACCATCACAATACGCCTGCATCTTCTGAAGTTGGTGGCGGGCCGAATCGATTCCGGGGGTCTTAGGCTACCGGCACTTGTAAATCATTTATTATCAGCTTCAACCGAATTGAATTGCTGAATTTAGATAAACAGCTAGGTGCTAATAAGGATTTAATATAAATCCAAAATGTTGATAATGTAAACACTTTTATATGTTATTAAGTGGATTTTTAAAAGTCTCAAATAAGTATTTTTTAATATTTTTGATATTTAAGCTCTTTCTTGGCTGTGCCTTTAGAGGCAATGCATGCTTTAAAGTTGAGATAAAGGCAGGTGGTGCTACCCCAAGTTTGATCGTTTGAGCTATTAGCGCCATCAGGTGTTATTGCAAAATCTTGTGACACAAGATTTATCACAGTTATCAATCATCTCTACATTTATCGATGAATTCTTCATACGTTGTGCCCAAAACTTTCTCTCTCATGTTGGCAAGGAATATCGCGTGCGCAAATTTTACAGGCAATCTGTCGAATGAGAAAAAAATTCCAGCTTAAGGCTGATATTTATGACCCAAGAGAAATCCTTTGGGCTCATTTTTACTTTCTCCATGCGCATATACGTTTTATGAAGTATCGCATTCACGTTTAAAACTAGATTTTGAGATTTCGAGAGAAATGCACGTTATGAATCCATCTTAGTGCATTTTTATAATTTCTCAAATTATATCTCTTTGCATGCTGGCAAGTTCATAGTTCTCATTCAGGTATAAATCATGTTTCTTTATCGAATAAGCACGCATTTGTTTTGCCTTCAGTGCATCTTAAATAACTGATGAAAATCATCATTTACAGTTCCCATACTGATGAATATATTACATCTAGTATCATAGGTTTGTCGTCATCCATTTTCCTTTTATTCATACCTACCCATATAAGATTTTTCTTTTTTATTGCACAGCTCCTGTAGTTTTATTTGTCGTATTTATTTGATGTATTTCGGATATATAAGCGTCGAAATTCCTAGTGGTGATGACGGTGAAGTAACTTTGGTTTTAAGATTTTTTTTCATAAACCTAAAAAATGCTTCAGCAATAACTTGCTTACTTGAAACTTGGATTGGAATAATAAGGAATACAAACATTATGACATAAAGGAGCCATATCTTCGCCTGTGCTACATCTCTATGAAAAATGCAAAACAACCCTATTTCACGATTCTGCGTAATATCATGCATTTTTATCTACGTTTATTATTGCAAATTTAGCTCTAGTAAATGCAATGATATGCGTCGTATTTTCAAGACATCCATCTTGATCATTAGAAGTTATTAAAAGAAAAAATATATTTGGCCTAAGCTAGTGTGGATAGTGGTGTAAAAAAATAAAAAGGTCCTCAAAGTAGAAGTCTTCAATTAATTTCATGTGAAAACTTATAAAAATCAACAAAGAGCCACAAACCACCAAAGTATCCTGGAATAAGCGTCCATTATCTCTCTGCAAGAATGGGCTAAACAATAAAGTACTAAGTTGGCCATCAACACTAATGGCATGTTTTTCATCATTTTTTTGTGTTTTCTTTGTTTATTTGAACTCATTTGTATTTTACTTTTTCCAATACTTACAGGTACATTGCTTTAAGGTAATTATAATTAAGATTTACTGTAAGTACTGACAGTGTCTGTTTAGCTGTGAGGCACTAGGTTAACCTAATTGCGGAGATTAATTCTGCTCAAGGTCTATCTAAGCCCTCATATATTCCAAGCCGTTTGCGTTCATAAAGATAAATAAAGGTTGCAATTAGGATAAATAAAGGTTGCGATTCCTTATCAATCCAACATAATATCAAATAATTGCAGACCCTCGCCATTTCCAAGGCCATCAAAGTTATTTACGATAACTTTGCAATATGGTATAGGTATCAACCAGGAAGTGTAGGAATAGATAGAGAAAAGAGTGAGACGCAACAACAAAGAGCTATGACATCGACAAATGTACTTGCTTTTTATCAACCACCACGTGTACATTTGAAGTCCTCTCCACTCGTCACCAATTAAAGGGCCGTAATACTACTAAAAATCCTTTAACGTTCTACGGTTGGGAAGAATCCCTGAGCGTGGGAAGCCAGGTTAATCTCGATATACCCATTTGATTTCTTTTTTGTCCTTTCCTTACGTAAAAACAACATTCAGTCATTACAGAATTGGCTTATATAGTATTCATTCTTTTCCCAGAAATTCGTATAAAACCTATGAATTCTCTCATGTGTCGAGCAAATGATCTAGTCAGTAAGTTTAATTTATGTTTTGAGACAGTTATTCTTACGGGTTATTAAAAGACTTCTCAAAAATAAGGAAAGGACTCTCAATACTTAGGTACAGCATTGGCTACAACTCGGATTTTGTGTCACATCTATTTCCAAATTCACAAAACAGGAATATTTTATTCATTTCAAGCAGCAGAATGATATAAAATTTATGATGACACAGATTTCGGTTATTTCCTTGATTCCCCTACCTAATTCTAGCTCGTGAATATCAGAGCCACTTTCCAAGAGAAGAAAATACGATATTTATTGAACCGAGCACACCATGTCTCTTATTAACAGAGCTCAGTCATGGAAATTCTATTAAGTTAAGCGTTTTAAAAGCAAAAAGACATTTTTCCCGGAATTTGAGGTAATGGACGAGACAGAAATGTTGACAGTCAGGAGACTGGATACTTTATTTCGCGCAAATTCGGAGAAAGCGAAATTAATATTTCCACCTCCTTCCCTGAGACCCTTCCGCTGAAATTCGAGTGTAAGTTCCGCCAGCATAATAAATGTATTTATTAGGGAAGACGATGGACAACCAAGATCATTTGCGCTTAGAATAGTAACATCAATGATAGTAAAATAGTCTATCATAAAATATAAATTAAACAAAGATTATCCAAGTGGCCTGATATTATCGATTGGAGTACCGAAGTAGCTTTTACTCAAATTTAATGTTCTCCCTTAATTTATTCCGGAAACTTTAAGTTTATTTGTTATCTAGTGAAGCATGTGATCAGTATGCTAACCTATTACTTGGATCACCGAAATTTTTTATCGATCCAAGTTTCTATGGAAAACGTGATACATTTTTTATTGCTTTCTGATTTTACGATAATTTTTCAGCTGCGTACTTTGAAAGTTAAAAAACATCGCGTTTGTGGCCTAGAAAGGTCAAGTAATTAGCCACGCTTTAATACAAGTACGCTGAATTGTGTATGTTCTGAGGAAAGGTGGCGTGAACTCGTGGCGAACCACGGCGTGCGAAGAAGACGGGGTTTTAAAAATACTCCCTGAGAGCCTTGCAAAAATAAATACACCCCATGACCCAGAAAAAGTTCAGAATGTGGAGCGGGAGAGTGGTCTGAAAATAACAGTCGGTAGGTGGTAGTCTTTCTGCAGTCGTGGGACATGGAGCGCGCATGCTGGATTACTTAAAACACAAAGCTTTGCACCAATCTTCTTTCATGTCCTAATACAACTAATGAGATGACCGGCCACCCATTTAGCCTTTGATTCCCATAGAGCGCGCTGAAATGAATTAACTTGTCGCTCAATTTTACTACGCACCCAGAATTGCTAGTTTATGAATTTCACTTTCCAGGTTACGTAACTGTAGAATAATTTCAGTGATTTTGATTTTCATGATCGAATGCCCTTCTAATCTCCTCTTTTATTCTCTGTTGGCTCCAAATAATATTATATAAAATAAAATTCATGGTTAGTATAAGAAATTTTTAGTGCTGTAATTTCCTCATAGACTCAAAAAAAACTATTTTTTATCCAGATTTACTTTTTTAAATACTTCAACGCGTTTCCTCATCACAGTAATAATTCTATCGTGCAAAGGATTACAGCGGATTATTCCAAGAAAAATGAAATTGCTTAAGAGTTTCCGAATCTAAATTCATCTAATACTGTAATTTATTGAAACATAAACTATCAAGCAATAAAATATACCTCCTAAGGTCAGAAAATACCAGGAACAAGTTATATGATTTGTCAAGGCTAAGTAAATAAACAGATCCCCGCTGAAACTTCTTGAGCAGGTAGACTGTTGGGTGGGTCCTCAGGAAGACTGTTACCCAAAGGTAGAATGCATGATGAATGGCATTACAAAAATGAAGCGAAAAGCCAATAGTGTTATCTTAGTTATTGGAATCTCCATAAAATGCACATTTACTATTATTTTCCTCTTCGGCAGCTGCTGTCATTATTTGTGGTTGAATAAATGTGAAAAGAAACGCGTTGTTTCCATGTGAATGGAGCACCATCTCTTGCGCATCCGAAATTCTTTGGGATCGGCTTGTGGTGATGATCTGGCTTCTTCTAATCCAAAGTCCAAGACACATTCCAGGGTTTATTATCGTAGCTAGTTTCTATGCTTCAGTTGCAAGTGGGGATCGAGATGATGCGGTGGCTAGCGTACCGGCTTCCCACCACGAAGGTCCGGGTTCCAATCCTATAGATGACTGATATTTTTCAGTGTTATCCCGATACATACTTGAGGTGCTATGTGGAGAGAGCTCTGAATGAGTACGCCGTCCGTCGGATGGGACATTAAAATGCGGACTCCTTTGCGCCTCTCCTTAAGAGTCGGCTAATATCGACGCGGGGTTTTTCTTAACCCTTTCTTCTTTTCTATCTATCCCTAATGGCGCAAATGACTTAAAATGTCGTTCGCCTCCCCTATTTATACTATTATTACTACAGTTGCGAGTATAAAACTCCAAAATTAGAGTCCGGTCCGTCGGATAGATCATGACACCGTAGACACCCGCCGGCGTCTTGCTCGGAGGTGAGGCGCCGAGGCGAAGGCGTTCTGTGAAGTCCCCCTTTTCTCCACCACTCCCGTTTCATCATTACTCAAACTCTCCCCTCACCCCTCCGCCTCTCCCCAAGACGACTGCAACTTGCTGCCACCGGTGCGGTTGTTCTCAGTTCCCGGCGGGGGAAACAGTTTTCGACGGGCATGACACTCGCAGGGACGACGAAACGCTGGAGAGATTCCGAGAAACACAAACTCATGGTTGACGCATTTTCGTTTCGGGAAGGATAAGAATCCTCTCGGGCTGGAGAAATCAGTCAAGAGAGTATCAGTCCTCACGCGGAGATCCGCCGAAGGAGGGAAGAGAGGATAAGGAGGACACACGACACAAATAAATAATGCCACCCCTCTCTCTGCCTCCCCCCCCTAACTGGAAGGGGTGGCACTTCAACCCCGAAGGAAAGCTTCCCCCTGCTTTTGTTGAGGTGGCGGAAAGAGTTTCCACCGCACGAGGAAGATAGAGAGAGAGGAAGGAGGAAAAAATGTCTCAGATATGAGAGTGGGAGGAATATCCATTCGGACTTTCCTTATCTCCTCCCCTCCTTTCTTTCCGTCCTCTCTCTCTCTCTCGCTCCCCTCCCCCCCACCTCAGCCTCCACCTCTCCTCCACTCAGTGTCATCCGTCTCCTCCCATTTTTCTCGCTTACTATTTTATTCCTCCGTCTTTCCTTCTCTCTCTCGCAGATAACCTTCCTGTCCTTCGCCGTCGGGACCTTCGCCGGCTGGGGGGCCAAGGCGGACGGGGGCGTCGGAGGGTTGGCCGGCGAGGAGGGCTTGGGGGGACTGATGTGGGCGGGAGGGGGCTGCCCGGATGGCGGTGTGGGCGTGGCGGAGGCGGGCCTCCCGCCTACCGGGGGCCTGTGGTGCGGCACCGCCTGGGGACACTCCACCTACTTCTCCGAGACCCACTCCGTGGCACTCTACCTCACGCTCCTCAGACTGCCGGCGCATCAGCATTTTCACTTCAGACTCTCTTACAGGTTAGTCGGAGAGGGAAAACCCCTTTTTCCATCCCATTATACGTGTGGTCATGCTTTTCAAGTTCAGCTATTTTTACTCAGTTTCGAATGTTCGACCTCTGAGCGTTCGCATGTGCGATCGCTTAAACGGTGGAATTTTGAAGGCATTAGCCGCTGGAGTTCGATTGACGCCGCGAGAGAAAATACTCTCGGTCATATGCCTATAGTTTTACTTTTCGTACTTATCACTTTTGCTTACATATTTTATCTTAAAATTGAATAATTTTCAAGTCGGTCTAAAATGAAGATAGAACGGAAAATGTATCAGTCATTGGCATTGATCCTATTTTGGGGACTCTTTTGGAGATCTCTACGAAAAGCCTAATGTTAACTTACTTCTCTTAACATTTTTCTGGCCACAACTTATACTATCTATCTATTGACATGTATAAGGATGATAAATCATTTGATATTGCCTTTCATTTTCTCAATATAATGTCTAAATAAATATAGCAGCCCAAATCTTTGATCGTTCATTTTAAGCCTAGCGTGTCTAAGATGTAATGTATACGTGTATTTCGGTGCCTTCAGAGCTTTTGCTGATGGAACTGGTTCCCATTATGGTCTGCTGTAATGAGAGGAAGGATAGCCCCTAACCACATACATATATATATATATATATATATATATATATATATATATATATATAACTAGCACAGCAACAAACAATATAAGAACACATAAAAAGAACACTCACACGTTATTTCTTTATAATTTCGCCAAAATTTAGCTCCCTGTACCTCGGAAGAAACAGAAGTACTATATACACACACACACACACATATATATATATATATATATATATATATATATATATATATATATATATATATATACCTTTTTAGACAATTCATCTAAAACTGCAATGGCAAATATTAGGTATGGATGATAAGTGTATGTTCGACGATATTCAAATACTATGAATAGAGTTTTTTCAATTAACCGTTTTATTTAAATCACAAATGATATTTTAATATGCCCTATTTCATTTTTCCCTTCTTTTAAAGATAAGATGTCTTTTCATAATTATTTGTTGGAAAATATGAAATGAAAAACAAGTTAAACTTTTTTCAGATGTTAACAAATATCTATTCATCGCTCATAATATTAAAACGTCCGCAACAAGCAGAAATTTAAGAATTTCAAAATTCTGTCTCATTATGATTTGTCCTCGGTATAATTAAAGTTTTGCAGACTCTTGATGTTTGCCTTTTTTCTTCTTTAATTGTATCACACGTTTTTGTAAATCTTCTCTTCTCTTAAATGAAACAATTGCATTTTCTGTTTCCTTTAAATGAAATTTCCTGACAATTAATTCAGTTAGGAGTCAATATTACCTTCAATAGAAGCATTTCATTTCTCTTTCCATCTTCGTTTTAATTTTCCACAATTTTTCCAAGCCATTAATTATTTTCATTTTTACATAAAAAATGTATCATTATGTATGGACAGCAGACTCTCTGCTATTATGTGACCTTTTAAAATTCATTTTCTACACTTCCCAGGTACGCGTTGAAATAAAAAGCCTTCATCAGATAACTAAAGGATATAACAATATTATCACTTAGGATATGAACCACTTTTAATCGTTTTAAACCTTTCTTTTTGTTAAGTCGCAATAAAAATGCCCATTTGTCTTGACCAGGATTGGAGTGCCGAGGTTTGTCCGTTTTGTCGACCAGTTTCATCACCAGATCATCCTGATTCAGATAAATTTCTGAGAAATTTTATTCAGATTGTATACTATTTGTATCAAGTGTGTGCTGAAAGGGTTTAGTATATTTTTATTGGGCTAACAGAGAAAGGATTTTGAGGTTAGCCACCTCGGCGTTAATTAGTTCCTGGAATGTCATTGGAAAGTTAGTAATCAAGTGCTGGATAAACAGTCTGAAAGCATTTTATGGTAAAAAATAGTCTATAATTTTTATTTTATCGTTAATTAAAGCTGGAAGGATCAACATGTTTTGTATTTAAGTTAATTAACGAAAATTTCACTCACCCCTACGTAACCATAACAACGTTGAGATAATTAGGTTAATGCTCTTGTCAATCTTTATTTATTAAATGCGCTGCGGTAATAGATGAGCGTGCATCACTGCATAGACATGTACTTTTTAAGTGCTTCTTGCTTTAAGTGTTATTTTTTATCAATTATATGCGAGTGTTTTTACTCTCCTGTAAATTATACATTGATTTAATTTGTTGGATAATTTGATGGATCCTACTAAAATATGTTTAACGTTAAATAACAATTTACGATTGATTGAAAAATATAATACCATTATGGGAATAAAATATTGTTATTCAATATTTTAATGTTGTTTTTTGTTTCTCGTTAATTCTTAACCACTGTTTATTGTGCCTTATTTAAAGAGTTTCACTCATCAATTGATATTCATGATTATGTTATATAGTTATTACATTGCCGCAAGGTTTCAGCTGATTTCCAAGCGTCTCCGTTGAAACGTAAGATTTTTACACTTGTGTATGTTATACGATGATATATCACGATCCGTTGTGTAAGTGTAAAAGGCTAGAATTATCTTATTTACGTTTTCCGCGTGACTAGCATTTTATTGTTGGTACGTATGGGATTCCAACTAAAGGTTTTTACCTAAAAAAATACGAAAGTGGTTGGAATTGGAGATAAACTCACGAATGTGATGAAATAAGCTTTCCTTTCCTTATGCCGCAAGGAAAATAATTTTGCGGATTAGGCTATTTTGTTTACTTCATAGGCCCATCGATGAATACCTTTGCCCAAATATTTCGAGAATTAACCTCTAATTTTCCAATGAGAATATTTTATGAAAATTTTCGCATCACTCAGTCATTTCAGCTAATTTATTTGAAAAACTGCGCGACAAATAAAAAAGACTCACGTTTTTCCCGGATTGCAATAAATAACGAATTTTTCCGGGTAGTATTTACCTAATTCATGATATAATTTAAGCGCTTGCGCCGATTTTCTCTTCTCAATATTACCAGCTGGAAAAGGAGAAGTTTTTATTGTAAGACGTTCTCATAGTTCACCACGGAGATCAGAGTTGCATAGTAAAATTCACCTGATGCCTAGATCTGGCATGTTATATTAAAGCACGCTCATATATCCCCGGCGATGCGAGCCTGCAACGCAAGCTCTTGAAAAAGGTATTTGAGTAAAAGGGTTCTCCAACTTATACGATCATAATCTCCGAAGTGAATCTTGGGTCCACTAAGTTCTGGCACAATATCCTCATGAAAGCATAATTTCAAACTCGCTCCTGTGAGCGCCGTCGACTTACCCATTTTTTGCAGCAAAATATTGCGCATCCTATATACTAGGTAAAACTTAGGCATAATATGAGAATCGCATAAGAACCATGCCATACGGTTTATACTGTGCCTCTTTGAGAGATAGTATAGAATTAAGCAGTTTGAAACTCTGGCTTACAATTAGAAGAAAGGAGAACCATCAATGCTTTAATAATATAGGAAAGAACACTAGATTTTAGAAGAGCTAATGCACATATGCAGCCATGAGTAAATATTTTCATTTAAAATAGGCTCAATTTAAATGCAGATAAAAGTTACGACGAGCAATATAATTATTAGTTACGAGAGCTGTTCAATAAAAACTATTATTTTTTTGTTGATGAACCATCCCCATATTATCTCTATTTATATTATTACCTCTGCCCATTCTCCAAAATTTTATGGTCCTTCTCAAAGTGATTTCCATTGGATGCAATGCATTTGCGTCATTTTTTTTAATCTTCGAAGCGTTGCCTTGAGCCATTTTTTGATTCGTCCTTCAGAGCCGCTTCAGCAGCTTCCACGACTTCTTTTGTTGATGAACAAATGCTTTTGAAACATCGACGGTGTTTCTTCACATTGTGGAACTTGTTACAGTCATGATTGGCTAGAAATGGTCGGTAGGAGGACGTTGAATTTCAGGAGATATTCAGCAGCAACATTTTCGATAAGGAGCCGTGCATAATTGTGGTTCAGAACCAAGCCTGTTGCTTTGAAATGTGGCCTTTCTCGATTAGAGAGTTTTCAGCGGATGTTTATACACACACACACACACATATATATAATATATATATTATATGTATTATATATATATATATATTAATATATATATATATATATATATATATATATATATATATATATATATATATATATGTGTGTATATATATATACATATATATATATATATGTGTGTGTATATATATATATACATATATATATATATATATATGTATATATATATATATATATATATATATATATATATATATATATATATATATATGAATATATATGAATATATACATGTATATAATAGAATATCGCATGCTCTATTTACAGTTGTGTGTGCTGGAACAACGTGTTCATGTGCCACTCCCTGAATATTGAAAAATGATATGACCATAACTATCCGAATAGAAACCACCACTGTGGCTCTTCATGGTCTTGGTGATGCTGGAGAATTCCACTTAGAGCTTTGCTGTTTTCTCATATTGCCAAAAGGATGTATTAAGGTTTTATCTGCAGCAATAACCTTTGAGGGAAGCTTCTCATCGTCTTCTAGCATCAGCTTCAACCTCGAACAAACCTGCATCAAAACATAATGTTGTTTGCTTATGAGCAGTCCCAGAAACCATTGCTAACAACCACGCTCATGTGCATTCCTGCTGTTACTGAACAGTGGGTGGCAACAAATGAAATTTTCAATATTTATGATAGTACTCTAAATTTGATTCAACGACCTTATCTCACATTGGAAGAAATGGTGATAATGCTCAATTCCATAAATAACCGTAACTAGAGCTCTGGATGCACCTCACTTTCAAATTGATTTTCTCCTTTCCTTAAAAAGTTTTAAGCCGTCTGTAGTTTTGCTATCGGGAAGAAAACAGTCGGCATAAGTCTTATGTAGTATCGCATGCACCTCAACCTGACGGTTCATCCGGAATCGAGCACATTTTAAAGCAGCGTCCCGTGCTAACTCCATCTTTTCCGAAGGTGAACTGAATATGTTTCAAAATGCAACGGCTGTCAATGATGCAGTATTGGAGTCAAATGTACGGAACTTGTAACACATTTTTAATACAATATGAAAAGAAGCAAACAAAAAAAGGTTCACCATAAAAAATATGAAACTAAAACAGTATGATCACTCTTTATTTCACAGAACTATCAACAATTAAGTCCATATTTTGATCACCTTGAATCAATTTCATCGAAGTTTAAAAGTCCCACGAATTCAAAAAATAAAATGACCCTCATCACAAAAATTTGATAAAGTTTTCTATCTTAAATATTTTTATTTTAATGTCTAAAAGAATCTTGCGAAGATGCTGCAATTGGAGAGGTTTTACATGAAACCGGTGTTTTCCACTTTCAATGTGGTGAAAAATTACAGTATTTAACTCTAGATTGAGTAATTTTTAAACAAACCCTTCATTAAATTTGCCACGCATATATTGGCCACTAAGCAAACAATACAACAAAAAGTTTCAATTTTTGTACAATAAATTAGGTGAGTAAAATTTTATTGTTACTCTTTGTTGAACATCCCTTATTGCTTAATTTTACGGCACATGTATTTGGTTTCAATTAAATGTGCAAAAACAGCTGATACATAATGTTCCAATCTTGAGCGATCCGTACAGCAAACTCAAATAAATATCAGTCGGTATAAAAAGAGTTTTGTAAATTCCGCGTTGCATTTCGTCTCCCGCTGCGTTACTTTCCCATCGCTGTATTTATATAAGACGCCGTTCTCCCAAGTCCCTCTCTTTGGAAAATGTTATTTTTGGAATGGTGCTAAAAATGTTGATTGGTTAAGGATAAAAATGAACTGTCACCTTTCAAGAGAGACCTTCAATGATTATCCCACCGTCGGAGAGACGTGTTTGAATATTTCACGCCGCGATTCATGGAACCCCAATTCCCTTCCCCTCTCGCCTCCTCAGGTTCCTCAAGAAGAGCGATGCCACCGCCCGATACGGCGAGCCGTTCGCGGGAATCGGGGGTCCCTCTTGGATGGCCCCGCTGCCCGGCGGCCTCCCAGCGGCGAGCGAACCCTCGGGGGCCCAGGATCTGGTGCACAGGGGCCACCTCGTGCCGGGGACGTACTGCGACCGTGTCTTCCGGGAGTGCCACCGCCTCAGATGCCGCATACAGTCCCCCAACTTCCCGGGCATGTACCCTAGGAATGCCTCGTGCACGTACACCGTTGAGGCGGGCTCGCTGGTGCCGGGGATGCACGCCACCGTTGCCGTCCTGCAAAGGGCCGGCCAAAAGGTAAAAGGGTCGACGTCACATCCGGTTGCATATGCAGTAGAAATAATCCTTTTACTTTAATTAAGTTTTCAGGCGATTAAACTATATGAAAATTCAAATGGAAAGATTGAACATAACTCTGGTCTATATTGACGTGAACTTCATCAAAAATGAGTTTAAAAAATTAACTTCAAAAGGCATTTAAATTGTCAAAGTGCGTCTTCCAGTCGGGAGAGCATATTATTTTTTCATAAGGAATTCTTTCACGTATATGTTCAAAAGTACAAACACGTTCGCGTTACTGCTTGGAAGTATTTTCCCATGAAGTTCGATATAATATTGATTGATTAAGTTGATACACTTGAATGGCGACCATTTCTTTGAGATAATTAAGAATATTAATTTTATGTAGAAGGTAATATTTTTTTAATTTCTCCGTAAACGGCAATTAAATTACAGAAAATTAATATAAATTTTAATTTAACTCAATAATTTTTCAACTTTCGCAGACACTAATAAATGTGTTTTTGTAGGCATAAACTACTACGAGCATGTTGATTTCCAGTAAACGGGACTAGTTCCTAAATTTAAAATACTTTATTTCGGATTCAACTCTATTTTTACGGTTTTTCAAATAAATTACTATGTGATAATTTTAATTTCATTTGAAACTTACTACTTTTTAATGACTATTTATATATTTTGCTGTTAAAAACAGTGAAATACTTTCAATAGCACTCAATAATAAAAAAGAAGTGTACATGCATAGCATAAAGATTCTGTTGTTTCATTAAATGTTAACTATAATGAATTAATCATTCTTAATGATGATTTTTGTGAATATGAAAATATAAAGTAAGCCATCAAACTAAATAAAAGTTTAATCTATTGATAATAACTTTAATAATTAGTCCTACTAATTCTTGTATGAAAAATTAATTATTCCCCAATAATAATCTCTGCTAAGGTACTTATATTTTTCGAGAATTAAATAAATATAACATATTTTTTAGCCTTATTAGTATCTATTATGATTTTTTGCATTCCCACAAAGATCTACTACTCAAAGCCATGCTTTAAAAACTTAATTCAAAGTAAATTTGCATGCGCTCTTTGAAAAATAAAATACACTTTTAAAATAATCCTCCTGCCGGCGAAATAATGGGCTTTAGCTTCCTGAGAAGGAGTAGAAAAAAAATTGAAAAGCACTTTAACGACAACTATGCACTTTTTTGCTTGAATTCGAATCACTTAAGCGAAGGAAAAGTTTCAAAGCTTGTTATAAGAAAATTTTACGACCGGGTACCGTCACTTTAACTGAAGTATTATTTCTGCCCTGATTGGAACAAAAGTTGAAAGAAAATGCTCGCCTAATTACATATTTTTAAAACTGTAATTTAGGAACGTGTTGGAAGTGGTAGTCAATAGGGTAGAGCGTTGGGTTACTGACCGGAGGGCCTGGGTTCGAATCCCGGGGAGATCTCTGGGCAACACCTGTAACGCCCGAGTTGTGTGATTTTTTGGGTCCTAGATTTTCCCGTGAAAACGAAGACAACACTCCGCTACTCTGGTGGGTAAATTAAACACACTTTTGGGCATGTAGCTCTACCCTCACCCATCAAACTGACCTTCGGGTCGGTACCTGTGGGTAAGATAAGTATAATGGCAAAAAATGTTATGCCTTTATTTTTTAATTTATTTGCATGTATCAATAATTTTGGATATTGTTCCATGTTTTTACGTGCGGATAAAATTAATCCCAATAACCACATGGGTTACGTGAGTAATTTTGTAGTAGAATTAATTCTAGTATTGTTCATTCTCAGCAATGGTTTACGAAAGGAACCTCTATACATACTTCTACCACGCTGAAAAATATGTGGTATTAAAACTATAGGCTCATCTTAATTTAAAGCTATATTAAAAATCATGGCACGTTTATTTTTATGCGGAGAGGAGTATTTTGACGACGAGAAAGTTTGTGAAAAATAAAACAAAAAATGTTTTTTTTTACCCCCTGGGAAAAAATACGAGCACAAAGAGTCTCATTCCTAATTCAGCGTTCGTTTTCATGCGCAGGTTCACCTGAAGGAGGCCGTGGATGGAGATGGAGGCGATGGGGAAGGGGGCGGCCGGGTCGGGGGCGGCTTAGGACGGGGGCTGGGCGGCGGCGGAGCCATCCCCGGGGGCGGAGGCCTGAGAGGAGCCATTGGGAACGGAAGGATGGCCTCTGGGGCAGCCATCTTCAAGCGGCGCCAGAGGGTGCTGCGGTCGTGGGCAGAATGCGGGGAGGGGAAGGGCGAGGTGAGTAGGGGATGGGCGGGGGAGGAGGAGTAGGAGGTGGTGGTTGGCGAGGGGTCAAAGGTGAAGAGAGGAAGGGGAGACTCGTGCCGGGGAAAGAGAATGGGGGCGTGGTGAGCATAAGAGGAGGCCGGAGAAGAAGCGGAGATAAGAGGGACCGTGGGACAGAATGGAGAGAGGTTAGAAGTTAATGGAAAAGTAGAAGCTGCACGATAATGGACAAAGTTATCCTTAAAAAAAAAGAATAAAGTTGTGCGAAAAATTTTCACGAATTTCCCAGAGTACCACGGGATAAAAAGGAAGAGGTGGAAAGGGGAAAGACTCTCTCTCTCTCTCTCTTTCGCTCTCTTTTCCCAAAAGTAATGGGCATCTTGTTTGGAAATGGCTTTTGTTGTATTAATAGAATGCGCAAGGAAAATGCCCTCCAAGGAATAAAACATTTAAAACCACATTAGCGTGATGTCGTGTGGGACGACCATACGTGCCCATAAGTAGTTACACGTGCCAGTATGCTTAATTTTGATTCCCTGGCTTTTAGTAGGGGTAGCCTGGGCGAGAGAGAGAGAGAGAGGGATAGCCTGAGGGGGCAAAACCCTTTGCTACACCATTCGCTCTCTTAATCACTGCTGGAGAATCTCGGATTCTTCTGGCACTCAAAAACTTGCAGGGAAATTCGAGACAGCGATAAGAAGGGATTTTTTTTCCGGAAGGGTGCGGGAGTAGTTATTACTCAACAAAAAAAAGCGTTTTAAAAGATAGCTTTCAACTCGTTTAATATTTATAGCCTCTTTACTTCTTCCACAAGAACGCGAGGAAATACTTTCAGTATAGGTCTCTTGGTATCTCAAATATTTAACTTGAAACAAAAAATAAATATTGAACTTTCAATATGATTGCAGTACGTAAGCGTAGCATGTAACGGAGATTTTTTGATTTTTTATATAACATTTGAGAGTTTTCGAACTTTCAAGAAGATTTTACCTGAAAAGCATTTTCCTTTTGACCATTTTACTTCACCCTGAGGGCCCGGGTTCAAATCCCGGCGGTGTTGAATATTTTTCAGTGGTATCTCGATCCCTACTTGAGGTGCGTTGTGGAGGGCACTTTGAGTTCGTACGCCGTCCGTCGGATGGGACGTTAAGCTGCGGACCCCTTGGCGCCTTTCGTAAAGAGTAGGCTAATGCCGACCGCCGGGTTTCTCTCCACCCTTCATCCTCTCCTGTACATCCCTAATGGTGCAAATGACCTCAGCTTTCGGTCGCCTCCCCTAAATACTACTACTACTACCCATTTTATATCCTATTTCAGTATTCTTAGCTTTTTTTAATGTGCAAATGAGCAAAATTTTGATTGCTTTAATTGATTTGTAATTTTTTATTGCTCCTCCATCAAACTGTGTTCACACGTCTCACATGAGATGTTTTTATGAATTACCTTCCCTTACTCCTTGGGATTGTCAAATGACTAATTATTTTTAACTAAATTGAGCTGTTAAATACAACATAAATGAAATCGATTTAAATTTCATTTTACAAATGTGTGCATTGAATATTTGAATAACCAGAAGCCATAGCTACTCATATGAACGTTTAATTAGAGCTTGAGAGTTTTCGTCCACAAGGTTTCACTCCCGCATGCTTCTTAAGTACCACTTCATTGCCAGCATCACTGCTTTTAAAACGCTTCCACTAAATAAAATTGAAATCCTAATAAATAGCACCGTTGATGCGGAAATTATATTCCCATGTCATAAATGGAAGATAGAAAAAGTTTCTTAAAAAAGTGTTTTCATTTCTTTAATTGAAAATTTGGCACGAGCTTAGGTTTTCTCACATTGTAGTGCTAAAAACTCAACCGAGAAATGAAAAAAATGAATTTCTCATCCCATCTGACCCAA
This sequence comes from Hetaerina americana, assembly GCF_022747635.1. Lineage (NCBI taxonomy): Eukaryota > Metazoa > Arthropoda > Insecta > Odonata > Calopterygidae > Hetaerina > Hetaerina americana. The sequence goes on along the minus strand of NW_027286069.1, from coordinate 6,603,448 downwards.
ATCCCTGTAATGGCATTCACGGCTGATTTGCATCGCTCTCACCCGGAAACGTCTACCACACACAGCTAGAGCGCCAGAATTTGTACCATTATGCTTATTCCTTCTACGAAGTGATGGAAAAGCCAGGCCTTCGTTTTGCATTTGTCTTCTTCATTTTGCTTGATCATCTCTTCTGGCCTTTTATCCCATAAAGGTTTCTTTCCGCCTCTTTTCCTCCGTGAAAGTCTTCAAAAGCTAAATCACCATTTCAGTAAGCACGCCGCTTCGTTCCGTTCAACTTGGTTCTAACTTGAGAATTCTTCACTTGTTACCAAATAAATGCTTATAAATAGTTTTTTGGGCTACGTTGGAGGGTATTTGCATCGGTAATGATCTATAAAATATTATATCATACGTTCAGCTGAATATAGATTATTTTGAATAAGAAATAAAGTTATGTATTCGTAGTGGAATGTGAAGGTTTTCATTTCTTTCGATTACAATAGTTCGCTTATTTAATTCTTCCTCGTTTCGTATTCATTCCAGCAATTTACGGAATTCAACATTTTACTACAAATATACGCAGATGTAAAACATAGTATTGATACTTTTTGTTATCTCTTTCTCTGGATTTGTTACGTCCAAAGTGTAACCCTTGAAACTAAATATACTTGGATATTTCTGATTACCGAAATTGCATCATTTGAGCAAACAACTGACCCAACACTGCTTTTAAATGCTTGCCTTGATTTTTCCTCAAATGAGAACGCCTCCTCTCGGCTTGAAGTCTGGATGAGATCGAATACAAAATTCCCAAACTCCCTGTATGAAGCCTTATATATTTTTTAAGAAATAATGTGAAAATAATATCAAACATCCCACGAGATGTGAAATACGTATCTTGTCTAATTTAAATGGAGAAAAAATTCGTAGGGAAACGTGTACCTCAGTTTCACGACCTTACAGATTTTAAATTAATTAACATGATTATTTCAGTATCGCAAACACATTTATTTTTTCCTTAGAGGTATTTTTCTCAAGTTCTTCTCCTAAGTCATACGCCATAGGTCTAGCTAGGCAGTGAACTTGTTTCTTCTTTAATACCTACGTCCCCTCCAGGAGATATATATTTTTTGTGATTAATGCTTACGTTAATTTTAAAACGGCTTACGTAAAGAGGATTATATGCCTCTTTAAAATACGATTTTCATTTTTTTTTTGGATTTCATCCAATTTTTCGAGGCTTCCCACTCAAGTATATGACTTTGTTGCTCCTTACTTTCAATCCAGTCAGACTCACATGATGAAATAAAGATTAGCGCCGATTCGATTGTTACCAGGGAATGAATTTTGGAGTTCGACTTGCAACTTGTTATACGCATTTCTGTTAGGAGTACCCATTCTCACAGCTTTACGGGGATGACTAAAACAACAGGGTTTACCACAGGTTTACCACCCTAACAGTGTGAGAAACCATACACCATGAGAACTGACGGGAGAGTCCCGGGTTCAAAATTCGGGGATTTCTCTGGATCCCTTCAATTAAACTCTAATTTTGTGAAATTAATCTCTGAAAGTGCTCGATCTTTATAAGGAATCGCAAGCGCTACTTAAATAGACGCTAAAAACTCTTTTTCATCTTTAAATATCGCATTTTGGTATGCAAATTTTACAATGCCAAGGGCTTAGTGCCAGGAAAACCTGCGATCTCCATTCAAAACAACCTTTTACTTGAATATACATGGGGGTGATTCACTATTAACCCTTAATTACGAATTTCATCAGAGGTGTGTAGCTAGCAACTTGATTTAGTGAATGCTTCAACAACGATGATTATTTCGCGAATTTTTTGTGAGCATCAGGACCCTAGAATTCTGCGTCAAGGTAACTGGAAGTTCCACCAGGAAGGAAAAAGAGTTTGGCTAAAAGCAGAATCCCTTGACAGTGGACGGCTGTCATTTAATTATAGTATAAATTATGAATTAAAAATTTCAGTTCTCAACATTTCCAGGGGAGATGTAAACGGTAAATGGCTTTTGATTTGCGCGTTTTTTGGGTAATTTGTACAGCTGTGGAAATCTGAAAGGTAATATTTCTATCACTTACGACGTGAACTCTTGTTTCTAAATTTGCAAATGTTAATATTTTTATGTATCTCTACATAAGAAAAATAACATCAATTTCATCATTACCTGAAAGTTACAGAGTGCATTAAAAGTCTCGTAGCCATTGGGAAATGCTTCACAGAAGTACTAAAAGTAAATTTTGTATGTGCCAAGAATTATGATTGCTGTCTCCATTTAATTATAATTAGAAATATTTTGATATCATGAACGTATTTATTTCGTTTGAACAAAGGCTCTAGGCCTCCTAATATGTACACCACCGCATTGGAATTGAGTAACGCCTGTTGCCTACATTTACGGCGATTGGACTCTCCCGAGTGCCAAAACTTGGCAAAGAATCGGAACACTGGATTCAAAAAAATCTCGTGTATTTCACTGGCAATTACGCCTTCCTTGGTATCTTAATGGTCAGGGCATCAACGTATAAAGTCGAAGGTCCCTGGATCATGTCCCAATCAAGACATTTCTTTTACGATTGGAATCCTAACCTTCACACATTCCTCACTAACCTGGTGTGTTTATCCTTTAGTATGGGTTTTATATCTTTTCCTTATATTTATAACGGTAAAAATATAAGTATGCCGTTTGGCAGTTTTTCGCATATGAGTCTGATGTGAATATATACGTGCACATACAAGTATATATATATATATATATATATATATATATATATATATATATATATATATATATATAGGTATACTTACACACATATGTGAATATTTTTGTGGGCTTACATTTTTTTTATACTTGTGAATATCACGCCTGAAATCCAAACGTTAAATATATAATGCTTTTTATACAGAAAGCTTGCACTTAGCTGAGTTAGTAGAGCACTCACCCGGAAATGGAGAGCCTCAATTTAAGACCCCGGATGTACCATGAATTTTATATTTTATGCATATATGCGTGTATTTTCCTATTCAATCTCATAATCAAGTATGGTTTGACCGAGGTTATCCCCATCTGCGTCATATTCTCCTCCTATAACTAACCTGCCAGACCTAGTATCTTCTTTACCATGTATGCATGTGCAATTTACATGCATACATTAATATACGAGGGTCATCCGGAAAGTAGTACCCGTTCGTGCCGCATGAAGTGCTGACGACGCGAGTAGCCGCTGGACGAGGTCAGATAGCTTCAGTGGCTTGTCTGCCTTCTCTGAGCCAAGTTACGTGACGCTAGCATTGCCTGTGTTGTTTCTGTGATTGTTTACAATGTTTAAAAAAATTGAGAACGCCGCCAGTTGTGAAGTGAGGGCAGTGATTAAATTCCTCAATGCAAGAAACGTTCGCCCATGTGATATTCATCGCCAATTAAAGGAGGTGTATGGAGACAATGTAATGGACGAGTCGTCTGTTCGGCGGTGGTGTCGCAACTTCAACATGGGGAGGGGGAACACACACGACGATGAGCGTTCGGGGAGACCGTCTGTCATTACAGACCAACTGGTGAGCTCAGTTGACGAATTCGTGAGGAACGATCGGCGCGTCACAATTGATGACATCTGTGAGCATTTTCCCAATGTTTCTCGAACAATTGTTCATGAAATTGTTAAACACCATCTGCATTATGCAAAAATTTGTGCAAGATGGGTCCCTCGCGTATCTCAATGAGCTGGCGGCGAAGGACTATGCAGCAGGAATACAGAAACTTGTCACACGTTATGACAAATGCCTTAATTTGCTTGGAGATTATGTTGAGAAGTAGTTTAAAGTATCCTCTTTCAAATAAAATTTTTTATGTTTGTTAATATTTACTTTTGTGTCTTTATTTCACGAACGGGTACTACTTTCCGGATGACCCTCGTATGTATGTATGTATATATATATATACCCACATGCATACATATGTATATATGTGTGTATACGTACACACAAACACACACACACATATATATATATATATATATTATATATATATAAAATATAAATATATAAAATATATATATATATATATATATTTTTTTTTTAAGGTAATCTACCGGTTAAGGTAGGTTTTTGGATGGACACAACTACCAAACAGGCATTTTATTATTCCTAACAAAACAAAAAAATCCATCATCCTACTCTATATCAGGTCCCTCTTCATCTCTGAGTACTTTCTTCCTCCCTTCATCCCGTCCAACATCCCTATCCTGTTCCTTCCCTTTCCTCTTTTGCCCAACATTCTACCCTCTATCACAGTCTTCAACATCCCACGGCTGGTCAATACCCCCTTCATCCACTTTTCCTGCCTCCATAGGATTTCTCCCAACAAACCCCTGTCTTCGCCCACCATACCAAGTACTTCCTCATTTGTTTTCTTCTCGGCCCATTTCACCTTCTCCATCCTTCTCCACACCCACATTTCAAAAGCCTCCAGTCTACGTCTATCCTACTGCTTCAATGACCACGTTTCTGCGCCGTGCATAGCTACGCTCCATATCAAAGTTTTTACGAGTCTTTTCTTAACATCCTTACTCAACGTCCCCGTCATCAACTCCCACCTCCTTGTGAAAGCCTCTTTGCCTAGCGCAATTCTTCTAATTACGTCCCTACTACTTTGACCGTGTTGGTCAAAAACACTTCCGAGATACGTAAACTGTTCTACCTGCTCTAGATTTTGCCCTCCTATTTTAATGTTAAGCTTAGCCTTTTTCTTTCTAGAAAATCGCATAACCTTTGTTTTATTGATATTGATTCTCATCCCATACCTGTCGCACTGAATTTCCAATTTACTCAGCAATGCTTGCAGCCCCTTGGCTGACTGACAAACTAAAGCTTGGTCATCAGCAAACCTAACTGATTTTACGAATTCCCCACCCACTTTCATTCCTACCTCGAGTCCTTCCCATGCCTCTTTGATCATTTCCTCTGCATACAGGTTGAACAGCAACGGTGATAATGGGCAACCCTGCCTTACACCCCTTCCTAACACTGCCCATTCTGACTCCCCATTTCCCACCCGCACCTGAGCAGTCTGAGACATGTACAGGTTGCGGATTAGCCTCCTTTCCCTCCAATCTATTCCTATTTTCTGCAATATACTCATTAGTTTTTCCCAATTCACTCTATCAAACGCTTTTTCGAAATCTACGAAACAGGCAAATACCTCCTGGTTGTGTTCTAAATTCCTCTCGATTAATAATCTCATTACTGCAATGGCATCACGCGTACCTCTCCCCTTCCTAAACCCAAACTGATCATCCCCTAAGTAATCATTTGCCCTACTCTCTATCCTTTTGTTTATGATCCTGAGAACAACTTTAGCTGCGTGGGATATCAAACTAATTGTCCTATAGTCCTCACATGACGTGCCCTTTACCTTTTTCGGAATAGGAACTAAAACTGATCTCACAAAGTCTTCCGGCCAGATTCCCTCCTCATAAATACTACGGATCAGCCCATATAGCCTCTTCCTCCCACATTTTCCTAAGCATTTTAAAAGTTCCACGGGAATGTTATCTACCCCCACGGCCTTATTTAGTTTCATCTCCCTTAATGCCCTTTCTATTTCATTGTCTAGTATGCCTGGACCTAAGCTGTCCTCCTCTACGTCATTTTCTTTTTCAATGTCTAACTTTGTTGGTCTGAGTTCTTTACCATACAGTTCTTCTATATACTCCTTCCATCTCTCTTGGATCTTTCCTGCGTCAACTATTACCTTACCCGCCCTATCTCTAACTGTTAGCATAGCTCTTCCTTTCTTACTGCCCGATAACGATTTAACTTTTCTGTACAGCGCACCGATTTCACCCTTCCTCTGGAGACTCTCCATATCCTCGCACTGCGTCTTCCACCAGGCTTCTTTTGCTTTATTTGTTGCCCGCCTCAATTTATTGTTTAATTCTTTGTACTTCATTTTGCCTAACTCTGTATTTACATTCTTCCATTTTCGCCGCTCATCCATCTTTGTAATCATCTCATCCTTTGTGATCCATGGTTTCCTAGTCCTTTTAGCGTTAACGGTTCCAATAGTGTCTTTGGCGGCTTTAGACAACCCCTTCTTGATCATTTCCCATTTTTCTTCGATAGTACTTAGCTCCTTACCATCCTCCATGATTTTCTCCACCGCCTGTTTGTATTCCTTCCTTTTCAACCCAGTTAATGCTTCTACATTCCATTTTCTAACTCGCCGCCCCTGCCTTATCTTTTTGAAACGTACGCTACATTTCATAACAACTAAATTGTGGTCTGAGTCCGCATCCGCTCCCGGGAAGCTGTGGGAATTTATCACACTATTCCTAAACCTGTGTCTAACCAGGATATAATCTAAATGATATCTTCCTGAGTCACCTGGCATTTTCCATGTATACCTGCGTCTTTTGTGGTGTCTAAACCACGTGTTGGTGATGACTAACCCCTGTCTCCTGCAGAACTCAACTGCTTTCTCCCCGCGGTCATTCCTCGTGCCTAAACCGTAGTCACCCACCTCATCACCATCTCTTTCTTCGCCTACCGTCGCATTCCAACCCCCCATCACTATCAAATGTTTCCCTGAAGGAACACACGCGATCATGTCCTCTAACTGATCGTATATCCTATCGACCTCTTCTTCCTTATGGTATCTCGGTGGCATGTTTACTTGAACAATGGCCAAGTTCGTCGGTTCTGCTTTTATCTCTACTATTAATAATCTATCCATTGCACATTCTATGTTGACTAGTCTTCCTCCTACCTCTTCATTTAATACTATGGCAACCCCTCGTTGGCTCTCGTCCCCACCGCTGTATATTATTCTATACTTATCACTTCAGTAATCCCCGCTATCTTTCCATCTCACCTCGCATAGACCTAAAATATCTATATTTCCCCTTTCCATTCCTCGCTTAACATTCTCCAATTTCCCTGTCCTCATCATTGTCCTAACATTCCACGTTACTATTCTAACTAATTTGGTCTTCTACTCCTGCGTCTTCTGTCCTGCTTCTGCTGGTTTTTCCTTGCAAGAGTTTCGTGGGATGACGACCGCGGAAGCCTTGCCTCCCCCGCTGCCGGGCACGACACACGGCCGATTGGGCCGAGCCCCGTGGTTGCCAGGACTCAAAATATCTCTATTGTCCATCATATTTTTCTAGGGAATGATAATTGAGGTGGTTTCCCGTTGCCTTCCTCAATAGTGTTTTTAACGTGACACCATCACTTACTGGCCGCCCCACTGGGGTCAGACACCATTGCAGCCGCCTCACTGAGGAACAGACGCTGCGTGGACTACCTTTCGTCTGGCTCCTAACCTTCGACCTATCTGGCATGGGTGACCCTACCAGGAGCAATTTTTATTACTCCCGCCAGCACAGCTCTAGGGGTCATCGGAACGCACAAGCCCTTCCACCACGTCAAGGTTGTAGTCCGGGGAGGGATATATATATATATATATATATATATATATATATATATATATATATGTATGTATATATATATATATATATTCAAACACGAAATCCCGCCAAACGGCGAATAAATACTCATATATACAGAAACAGATATAAGGAAAAGGGATAGGAACACATATAAAGGACGAACACAATAACGGTGGGGAAGGCGAAATCGAACGGATCACAAGGGTAAAAATATTTCCTTGACCGGGACTCGAACCTCGGATCTTTCCACTTGCCGGGCGGATGCTCTTAACCACTTGAGCTATCGAGGAAACGTAATTTACCCTGAGATCCGTGGTTCTAATATTTACCCTGTGATCCGTTCGATTCCGCCTTCCCCACCTTTATTGTGTTCGTCCTTTATATGTGTTCCTATCCCTTTTCCTTATATCTGTTTCTGTATATATGAGTATTTATTCGCCGTTTGGCGGGATTTCGTGTTTGAATGTGTATTTGGCCTATGTGGCTCATCTCTTTCTTCTGGCTATGCGTGCCACGAAACGCACTGTTCATTTCCTGTATGATGTTGTATGAATTCTAAAACCACTGTCCTTTCCTCTTGTGTATTGTCTATTTCTCCTTTGGTGGGTGAAACAGTCCCCTGACGCCATCTCTTGGCTAAAGAATCGGGGCGCTTGGCGACTAGTATTATGGCTCGTATATGTATATATATATATGTGTGTGTGTGTATGTATACACACATATACATATATATACAAAAAGTGTTTTATATAATTATATATATATATATATATATATATATATATATATATATATATATATATATATATATATATATATATAACACTTTTTGAAAGTCTCACGGACGTGAATAATAATGTATGACACTTAGCACTAGTGGACAGACAAAAACACAGAAACACACAAAAAAGAGACTCACTATTTTTCGAATTTTCGGTGGTCGTGACCACCTTTATCAAGGAAGAGAGGGACATCACTGAAGCTTCAGTTCTGTCCCTCTCTTGTATGTATGTATATATATATATATATATATATATATATATATATATATATATATATATATATATACATACATACATATATATATAATATATATATACATACATACATATATATATATATATATATATATATATATATATATATATATAAACTTTATGATGTTGTATGATTCCTTTACTACTATCCTTCCCTCTGCGTGTCTTGTCTATTTCTCCTTTGGTGAGTGAAACAGCTTCCTAACGCCATCTCCTGGCCAAAGAATCGGGGCACTTGATGGCATGAACCCCCCGCAGAATACAAAGTTCCTCGATAGCAGAAGCGGTTAAGAGCATCAGCCCAGCAAGTTGAAGATCTGTGGTTAAATTCCCGGTCAAGAAAATGTTTTTGCACTTGTTATCTGCTCAATTCCGCCTTCCCTATCTCTCCTGTTTTAAATAAACAATTCCAATATCTGCTAAAGAAAAGTAAAAATGGAAATTCAACGAATCATCGTAAATTAATTTTCAAGTTTTAACGATGCTTGTATTTTACTCGAGTAATTTATGGAATAGAGAAACCAATTTGTGTTGTATTTGAAATATCTTGAGTGTTAAAAAACACTGCCTATTGTCTTTATAAACGGCCTCAGGCATATTTGGCTCTTCAGTTACGTTAATTTTCTCAACAGGGTTCGGCCTGGAGAGGCCGCGACGCACTGACTTTCGCCGAGGCGAAGACGACCGCGACGGCGGCGGTGGCCGGTGGGGATGAGAGGGTGTTGCTGAGGCTGTGCGGGGGCGGGGAAGAGGCCGTAGAGGCAGTCGTCTCCTCCGGTCCCTCGCTCCAAATTAAGTTCGCCTCCTCAGCCTTCGACAACCCATTCCACCCGATCCCGCTGACTTACCTCCCTGGATTTGAACTGGAAGTGCAGGTGAGCGAATGCGCCAGCGTGGAAACGGAATGGAGTGATGATGAAGGGTAGTGCTGAAATTTTCGTATTTAGCCAAGTTTTATCCATGGCCAGCGTGAGTAGACCAGAGGTAGCGTTTCTGCCTGTCGGAGCAAAAGGTCACTCGTTCGATCCCTGTGTGATTTATTAATGGTTTTTCGGAACGAGACACCCCAAACATTAACAGAAAAAAAAAACAATAATGGTATTTCGGAACGAGGAAACGGGTAAAATAGATACCGGAACCCATAGTTAAAAGCAGCAGTTTCACCATTAGGTACTGGTTAAGCAGACCGAGTGGTTCGGCTCGGCATTAGCTGCCACAGCTGCAGGCGAGAGTGAAGTCTGCGGTATCGGCCACAGTACTGCGATGTGGAAGGCAACGGGAAACCACACCACATTATTCTCCCTAAAATATATAGCCTTGCCTTACATTCCAAAATATTAGAATGGAAAGGGCATGCAGGAAACCAATCCTAGGATTAAAATACTGAGGATGATGAAGTTTTATACGAGGTAATGGCTTATAGAAAAACTTCTAATTTGGTTTTAACATTAACTGCAACTACAACCAAACCTTGACGTATACTGAAGCCAAATTAATGAACTTTTTACAATAAACAAATTATAAATTAAGCCAAAACTGTAACAAAAAATGAAATGTCCGATGCGGACGAAAAAACCAATGGTTACCTTTTATGAAACAGCCCTCGTAGATCACAATACTATCCCGTTTAATTTACTAACATAAAATAAGAAATTCCTTACCTGGCATTTATCCTTTCGGCTTGTATTCAACAATGCATATCGAATATTTAATGTTTTCCCCGTCAATTGAAAACCATTCCGGATCATTAAACTGTTGATTTCGAATATTCCATTACGTGAGGCTATAAAGCGACGACCAGAAACAGTGTTATGAGGATCACTGATTTAATTGGCTCATTGTCATCAATTTGACTTATGGGTCATTTAATTTAGCCAGGATTACGACTGCAAAATCCTGAATCATCCGCTCAAACGATCATCGTCCGGATTCATAAATACCCTAAATTAAATAGGACTATAAACTCATTATTGGTTTCCTAATTTTTCGAAGCCGTTTTTACAAGCCAGATGTCAAGGAGAGTGACTGTATGTTGCATTTTCGTCTACTCCTCATTGAACAGTTGATTACATAGCTCCTGAAGCTCCATATTTAATTTTTCAACACACGTACTTGCAATCAAAAACTTTTCATTTATATCTTCATTTTACAGGATAATTACGGCTTTGCTTATCCCGATTTCAATCCTGATAAGTCTTCTATTGATTGCTAATAGGTTTCTCAGGGCTGGATAAGAAGAGAAAACTCAACACTCGTGACAGAGGCTGAATCAAGCCCGTGGAAGATTGTATAGGTAGAAGAATTATTTATTACTCATAAAAACTACGCTCACCAGATTTAATAAAGGAAACATTTCATTTGCTTTGCTTTTTTCATGAAAATTATGACAAGATTTGTTGATAAAGATAGGAATGAAAATTGTTATCACCAAAAGTATACCTGGAGATAAAAACAAAGATGGGCCTAATAATAATGTATTTTGCTAATTTATATCTCGTATGCACTTGGTACTCTTCGCAACTAGCAGGTAGTCTTTTTTTTTAAATGAACACTTTGTGCAATCATCAATTTGTTATTTTCCTAAATGCGCCTTCAAATATACTCCCCGTGCAACCACTGCTAGTAAATTTGCATTGTTTTATCACGAAAACTAAATCTTTGTCTAATATCATGAGTGAAAACTGATCTGATTGCTTTCTTTCCCTACCAGCTTGTACCTCCTAACGTCATACGACAACGAATCGATCGTCTATCGTGATTTTTTAACTTCTAGACCATGGATGGATTACGACGCGAATCAAAATGTTTGAGGAATAGAACGCACATCATAAAAATATCTGGAAGAAGAGTTAGTTAGGTACTCATATTCTCCAAGCCCACTTTTCAAAAGTCATCCACATTATCCAGCAAAAACTGAAAGCCCTCTCATCATCCACTTTGCCAATGGGAGTAATTATAAAACAGAGAATAAATAACATGCTCATGCTTTAATTTGCCTGAATATTTTTTCTTCAATTTGCAACAGGTAGCTCTCTCTTTTTCCATAAGCATGAATAAGAGGATGCTCAAAGAATTTTAAAATATTTTCTCTTATTAGCTGTTCATTCTTTCCAAGCGCAGATATCTTAAGTGCACTCGTCGAGGGAGGAGGGAAATGTTTTGTTTTCCGAAAAAGGAAAAACGCTTCGGGAAAAAATTAAAATCGTGAAAATGTTCATGGATTTAATGTCTGAAAAGATGTGCTCTGAAGGTGATTTCATGGTCGCTGATTATTTTCACGGAGTTTTCCATCATAAAATAAAATAAACATCAAATCAACGGGCGCACTTGATTTTAAAAAGCCGGATATAATCATTTTGGATGCAATTACATATTTCTTTTTCGTACAGCGTTATGTGATTCAGTGCTCGATTACTCATTTTAAAAAACAATCTCGAAGCAATCCCAGCTCAACGAGCAAACAGATATGAAAGATCAAAATTTGATGAACATTGAAAGGCATGGAAAATAACTACTATGGGATCAATATTTGACCGTTTTTTGCTGCGTTATAAACTATTTAGGGTAGATTCAAGTACTTCAGATGCGAAACAAAGCTAATCTGTAAGGTTTCATTAATTTCCGATCATTTTCTTTCTAAAAAATTGCTAATCACAGATTGTGATGTGTGGTTTTGATGTATCAACGAGTTACGTGATGCTTAGAATATGAGATATCAACTTCCATATTGCGGAATTAATAATTAATGCATAAAATATTGTGCTAGTTTACTATTTTGTCTTTGCACCCGAAAAGAATTGAATATTGCCCCGTGCGGAACAAAAATAATATGAATATGTTTATTAGTTCTAAAATAATTAATGTCGTTTGAAAATTTTCAACACTTTTAATCCCTTAGCCTGAAAATGCCAGTTATGCGGTAAAAACTCGACATCTGGCATTACGTTGCTCTCCATCCCAAAATTTAAACTGAACTTGAAGCCGCGCAACTTATTAAAACTTAGAAGATAACTGTATAAATTTGAATTCTTATTTACATGATGAGTACCAGAAGGTACTTTTGCGAGAAGTTCAGGACGATGTAACTTTTACTCATATCTAGTCGTATGACTTTGGCTCCATTTTTAGGTACAGCTGCTAGCGTTCAGTGCACTGAAACATTTTCTAAAACGGACACTGGGATTAAAAGGAGTGACGCGGCGTTAATGCACTGATAATTGTTTTAAATGAGGATTACGGGTAGTTTATTGATGATAGAATTAACTACTTAACATATAGTTGTGCTCATAATGACCGCTGAAAAGCAACAAGTCCGATTATAAATTAACAATATAAAAAGCATATCCTTCTCGTCGCCATTACAGAGTTCGCTAATGAGCTCTCGCACCATGGATTAAACCCTCCACAAAAACTGCCCTCAGCTAGTTCGACTCTCACCACAATATTTTTACTGCTAATATGCTATGAAAACAATGCAGTCCAATCGCGCTAACCGTGCTCATCTGATGTTTTCATTGCAAGAAGATGTAGTTGCTCATCTTGTGGGTAGTTTTTGAACTGCTATTTTTCTAGTATGGTTAAATGTATCATACCATCCTATTAATAATATTTTTAGGGAAATAAAAAAATCCTGGAATATAACTTTTATTGGTCACTTTTAAAACTAACTTTTAATCTCGTCCATATCCGAGTTTTCCGTATTCTCTAAGGAAAAATTAAAACCAACATTTCGAAGAAATAATCACATCGCATTCCATGCAATATTTGTAAATAGATAAATAATCCCTTCACACCGATACCTTTTGAGATAACCACAGACACAAATAGTCTTGATTGCATACTATTACAATGAATATATTCCCTTTCACTAATTTCTTCAAACCATCCTATCCTTCGCTCTTTCTTCTTTCGCTTCTGGCGCAACTATACGTTGTTTCGCATTCACTTCCCTGTTCCTCAGACATCAAATATATCCTTGAGAATCTTTTTTTCATATGGAAAATAGTCCCCCACAGCTTCTAGACCAGTTCTTTTTATGTATGACCTTAGTTTACTCGTTATTGCGAGCCATAATCTTCCCTCGTGCATTGTTCGTTGAATTGACTCTCATCCTCCGACTCAGCATGAGCATGAACAAACCTGCGTAGCGCACTCCTTTCATACTTATCTATTTACGATACAAGAATTAACCTTTGAGCTTGAAAATAAATCTTTTCAGCATGCAGCTCCGGAGTATTAAGTAGAGGAGCCCATTAGTTTCAGAAGTCCATACCCTACACAAACACACACAACTATTCGCATTTAGTTTCCTTCGACTTCGGCCACAAGTTATCGATGCCTTTCACATTTTTTTTCGCGATATCTTATCAAACAAACAAACAAAAGCGCAAGGGTTATTACTTGTGCCCTGCTAAATGAATTCTTTCCCATTCTATTTCCCTGAAAGACTATGTTTCTCATCTGGTTTGGCATGTCAATTAAAAAATGATGATGAAAATATAAATTTAATAATATTCGATCGGGTAAGACCAGTAATAGCCAAAATACTGCAACCCTCTTTCTACTAAACTTCTACCTGCTAGTAAGGTTAAGGCTGGAGGTAAGAGTCAAAATCTCATATTATTTAATCGTGGGAAAGCTATCTCACTTTGAATAGTTACCATTTTAATTGGAAATTTTTACTTATGCTGGTGTTAGGCACTAGAGTTCTTTTAAAATTGTTCGTTCTTTCGTATGCATACAAAAGCAGTGATGAAGAACTGATTCCGTTTTCTTCTAATTGCAAGTCATACATACTACTCCACGTCATACATACTACTCCACGTCATACATACTACTCCACGTCATACATACTACTCCAAGTTTTGCTCCACTATATTATACCCTATCCATTCGGAAGTCATGGCATTAACAATGCGGCATGTTCATTTTTAACGAGTGTCGAGAGATATACATTTTTTATAAAGATATTAATTCAAAATTAATGCATAGTAAATTCTCCAGCAAGATTCAAATCTCAAGACAATGAAAAGGTAATTGAGTCTACAGAATCTCGTGATTACTCTCAAAGTCTACAATGTATGGCACGTGGGACAATGAAGTCATTTCATTATAGCCTCACAAACTTTTTTTATTTTGTAATTTCCCTTAAATATTTTATTGAAATTCATTTGTAAATAAATAAATTTCATATGCGTAACAACTTTCTTCTTACTGTAACAACTCCTAATTAAATCTCTTTGAATTGTAATTGTATCCTATAAAAATACCCTGCATTGCAATGAACTCCGATTTTCTTATTACTTGTTTTTCCAGTTATTTATGACCTTGTAATCAATCCTGGGACATATAATGAGTATGTATGTACGAATAAAATCTCATATTCTTCTTGTGACGAAGCTGTGAAAAGAGTTCGCCAAGCATTTCCTCCCACTCACAATTCGTCCTTCGACATTATACACGTCCCCACCCCTCGACTACGTATGGCACTAGTAGCACACGAACCCCTCCCGTCAAGAGGAGAGTCGATCCCAAACCCGACACTTTGTTCTGATGCAAGCGAAGCTAACAAGTTATGGGAGATAACGATACGTAAGTTCTTTATAACTCCCGAGAATATAAAGGCACACATACAGAGACAAAAATTTATGTGCATGCACGCACGCATATTTGGATACATATGTTAATATTCACATACGTACACGATGATATGCACGCGAGAGGGATCGAAATAAAATAAATCAAAATGTCGAAATGTCTACATTTTATATATATATATATATATATATATATATATATATATATATATATATATATATATATATATATATATATATATGTATATGTATATATACATATATGTACATATATATATATATATATAAGTTTATATATATACATATATATATATGTTTGTATAAACGATGACACCTAATATAACAACTTGGCACGATATAAATATAATAAACTCATAGGAAAGGGAGACGCTAATCCCTGAAACGTAAAAGATACACGTGCATATAAATTAATAATATTTACACCGTCGTGTTTTATGTATGGATATTTATAAATACATATATAGATACATATATAGACATAAATATAAACAACATATATATATATATGTTGTTTATATTTATATATATATATCTCAATGGAGAATATGGCTCTTAACCTTTAGTATAATAATATTAAAGTTTCCTCACGTATTCGAGAACCCGAGCCTCCTCATCCGTAACACACACCCATCCTCTCACGGTCCTTTCTTTCTCCCTTCGCCGCTAACCATTCTCTTTTTTCTCTCTCCCCAACCGACGCAGATAAGGCTCCTGCCCAAGAACTCGCTCTCTTACGTGAGGTGGAGCGGTGAGGAGGTGGAGGAGGAGTTGGAGGAGGTGGAGGAAGAGGAGGAGGA
This sequence comes from Hetaerina americana, assembly GCF_022747635.1. NCBI lineage: Eukaryota > Metazoa > Arthropoda > Insecta > Odonata > Calopterygidae > Hetaerina > Hetaerina americana. The sequence continues at coordinate 6,587,548 of NW_027286069.1, read as the reverse complement.
AGAGGAGGGAGTGATGGCGATGGGGGGCGGGGGGGACCCGTACGGAGGCCACCTGCTCGGAGGGGGGAGGGGCGACGTGGGCGGGGGCGTCCTGGGCGGGGTCGGCGGGCCGGGCGGAGGCGGAGAGTTTGGCGGCGAGGGGGCCGGCGGGATGTTCTTCCGCCTCCGGCCCATCCCGTGGCCCGCACGGATGAGGCACCTCGCCACCCTGCCCGATTACCGGCCCCCGGTGCGCTTCCGACCCGACGGTTCCGGAGGCGGGCCCGGATCCAAGTCGTGGTGCTACTTCTTGGTGACGGGCGGGAAGGGGGAGGTGGAAAGCCCCAGGCACACCATCCCGCCCAACACCCTCTGCCTCTACGTGTTCCGGGCCGAGGACCAAGGTACGTCTTCCGGGTGGGGGTGAAGGAAGGCCGAAGCCCCCCGCGCCCCCTCCTCTCGTGATTGCCCCCAGCTCCGTAACCTTTGCCGAGCATGTGCCGTCGAAGACGCAGTCGTCCCCGCGGAGTGGATGCGCGTCCTCTACACATTTCATTTCCCAATCCTACCGAAATGTCATCCCTCCACGATAATGCTCAATGAAAATGTCACTCAAGTCTTTTTACCTAGAGCCTTATCTGAATTTTAAGAAAAAAATCCCCCCAATGGTATAATCTCGTAGCATGGTGGAGATAATTTTAACCTGATTTACTTATAAATGTTATCATTACTGAATTAAAAGTTTTTGGTGGATGAAATGATTCAAAAAAATAAATTCTGAACAAAATTACTTTTTTTGTATTTAAAAATATTCTTTAAGGTAATAAGGGAAGCGTTAAAAATTTCCATTCCCAGGAAAAGGTTTTAATATTAGGTTAGATATCTCATTAATACGGGCAATAACTCCGGGCTATTATCGATAACACTCTTTTTCAAACATTTTTACTAACTGTAGTCATGTCATCTTTTTCCTTCCCAATCACCAATTATGTTGGTGCCAGTACTATAGTCACTCTTTAGCTTATATTTAGTAAAGTGTACACCTGTAGGGCATTTTGAAAAGCCAAATTGTGTGCAGCAACACGCGGTCACGCGAGGGGGTGTAGTCTGCACGCAATGCCCACTCGTAACTGTTTGGAAATCGACCATTGACCAACTCAAGTCACTGATGACATCTGAATTTTTTAGGTGTCACTCATGTTTAGAATAATTAATGGGCTTATCTTCACCAATGAGACTTATTCAGTATTTTTTTTATTTTTCCTACCCACTTTTACAAAAAAAATAGAATATAATAAGAATTGAAGAGAAATTTAGTCTTGCTAGTGGATTTCACAAGAGTAACAAAAAGACAAGAATAAATATTATCACCGTGCAGAATGTTAAAAAAATTGTACGTAATTATAGACAATCTTAGATTTTTCCCCGGGCTGCTATATTTTGATTAAGGGAGAAAATTTCGCTAGCTACGTTGTGAGAGACTCACTTTCAAGGTAGCCCTATCGATGGAATACGCTTTCCGTTATTAAAATGAGATCCAGATGCACATCCTTGTCAATTAAATATTTTTCCTCGGTGTACTGCAGCTTTGTAATAACGGATTTTAATGGATCTGGGCATGTGCTAGACATTCGGCCACTTATTTTATGTTTGCAAAATGTGGTCAATACTGTTGAACAGACGTCAAGATGGTTGTTTCCCAGCAATTATTAGTATTTTCTCCTAAGCCACATGCTGGAGAGCGTACTCGAAATGCTTGCCCGGAAAGTTGATTTAAATACATGTATATATCATATGCTGCTAGAAATCCCCCAAAGGATGAAATAAACGTGTGGTGTTTTTTTGTCTATTGTTGGAAGTGAAGTATTTGTAGGACGTTAATTTTTATTCAGTGATTTACCAGATAATTCGATATAGAAGCTGGGAAAATGGGAACTATGGTGTCGTCTGGTGTCGTTGACGTAAGATTCGTTAAAGTAAAGTCCTATCAAGCAAAGCATGGAGGGAGTTGAAATTAGGAAACCCTTCTTCGTACCACAACACCCCTCTTAATCCGTGGTGTATTTTAATTGGTTCTCTGGAAGGACGAAGAAGAAGGATTGACACTAGAAAATTACCTCCGTTTCTAACTAATTTCTCAATGGAGTCGCCCCTGCGCCGTTGAGATGCAACTAGATAAAAAATTGCAGATTCAGACCATTAAGGATGTACTATGAAATTTATTACAAACGCGGATTGTGAAATGATGACTTATACTCAACTCAAATACGGATCTACAAGCCTCAGCCGTGTAAATTGTACTACATAAGATCTCGAGCATGTTCGAAAAAAAAACTCTTTAGCAAGAAAATAATTGGTAGATTTTCCCTGCAACCTGTTTAAATTCGCAATACGTAGATCATTCTGCGTAGAGTCCAAATGGCCGAAGTGTATTCAAATTGAGGTTTAAGCAAGATGAAATGGCAAATCTTCTGAACCTTTTTACGAGCATTTTCTCACTATTCGTTTAATGAAGCCAAATTTCTTTTATGCATCCCCACAGATATTTCTGACGTATCCATCCCATGTTAGGTCTTTTCTAAGCGTAATTCCCTAGTTTAATTGAACTCTTTCTTATGCTACCCCTCCAAATCCAAAGTAGGTGGATGTAAGGGCATACGCCTTTTCCTTAAAATTGAAGATTACAGATTTTAAAAAATTAACTTGAGGTATTTCTCATTACGCCAAGAACTAATGTTTTCGACATCGCTAGAAAGAGCGTCATAGGTGATTTGACCCTAACATCATTATCAGCATGTTACTGAATCATTAGCAAATGATCTAACTTTGGTGCTTACTTTACAATCAATGCCACTGATGTAAATGACGGAAATGAGAGAATTCTTCACGTTTTCCTGTAGAGACTACATTCACAAAATCGAAATCATTTTCACCCAATACTTTATCGATGATATCAGAAAGAAATGTGACTCATTTCACCGCTTTCTCATTAATTCCATATGATTACACTTTTTATATCTGTATATGTGGTATCCAGAATGTGGTAATGTTGTAACTTTATTAAATTCTTACTTACTTTTTTCCATAATTCTCCCTATTTGAATGCCGCGCTGATGAATGTACCACTGCTTTCTCATAGATCTGCTCTTTCGGAACCAATTGTGTGTGTGTTTTTAAAAACTACGATAAATAACGTCACAAAAATATTCTTAAGAAATTTCCACTCGAGGGACGTTAATAATGTTGGCCGGTTAAGTCTGGAATACCATTTATTTTCGCTTTTATAGATGAGGGTGAGGGCTGTTTTCCCTTCCTGAGGTACTAAACCTTCTGTTGATAGCATATTAAAACTTATATTGTAAATATCGTCCTAACTCTCACTCGTTCCGTAAGCCCCTACGGTTCTAAGGACCGGATTACCCCTCTGACGGTAGTTGTTTAGATGATTCCTTGTGTTTTATGATAATGTAACACATCAGTTTGCTCATTTCATGAAGATTTGTGACTGATTTATAATCCTTGTCATGGTAAACAACTTCAAAATAAATGTTAAATAAATCAGTCTCAACTGCACTTCCACATCTACTTCACTCTTTTCGTCCTTAAATGACTGGACGGTTTATGTTTGAAGAGTAACTCTCTATGGGTCAGCTTGAAATACCTTAAGGTTCATCAAGTAGTTCTTAAAACAATTTTTCTAAAACTATGCAGAGTACAGCTCCTAATCTATTTATTTCTTTACATTTGCTGGAAGTATTTTTCCCTTGATCTCAACTCAAGTGATGTCTTATCAGATCATGTTTGTTTTTTTGAACGGTGTATATAAAATCATGATTCCTCAGGGCTCGTCTTACTTCATCGTCACACTAACGTCGGTCGTTTTTGTGCATGCCGTTAAAAAACCTTCGCGACTTGTTTTCCTGTAAATCCCGCTGAATTTGTTGAAAATTTGTTTTCATATTGAGATCACAATAGTTTCCACTATTATCTTGAGTTTGGAAGAGATGGTCTCTTAACCACTAATTTCATCGCCCACTTCGATATGATTCATCACTATCGCATCTCTAAATCATTTAAAATTTTATTTCGCCTCGTTGGTGTGTTAACGAATATGCTCGCAGTAATGAGGCCGTTGCCACAGCAATGTACGCATTGATGGAGATTTACGACAATTGAATTAATTCATCAGGATATAAGGGAAAAAAGCATGAACAACTTACATGAGCAGTTGTGATGATGTCTATCTGAGAAGCATAAAAAAAATTCCATCAGTGTGAAATTCCATGAAATGTATTCGCAGTTTGCTTTTGACTCCGGTTGGTGGCGAAATTGGACACATTTTCAAGTCGTGAGCCCTTCGCCTTTCAGACGCAAGCAGCAAGTGGAATTAATGAAAGTCTTCCTTTCTCAACGAAGCATCCCACGTAACTCCTCAGGTTTCTTTCATTTTGGCAGATCCAAATGTGCCGCTCCCGGTAAATGGGGAGGGGATATTACTTGTGAAATCTTCGCACCGACGGGAATGAAAGGGCATTATTCTGCCGTCTCCCTCCAGGAAAGAACTCCGTCATGGTAGCGAGACGGGAAAAGCGGGTGGCGTCTTTGCTCAATTACGTGTACTTTGTTTCTCTTCGGGAGCTCCGGCCTTTCCCCTCGCCCTGGTGCGCGCAAACGACTGAGCGTACGGCGGGAGCATCCACGCGGCGGGCCTCCTTAGTCTTGCACGCAGGCGACAGTTATCACGCCTCGGCGAGCACACTTGTATGGACGAAACGCCCTGAGCATATTCAAGTGCGCCATAAAAGCTAAGAGGGGACTTTGTCACGCCTGGGGGCCGACAGCCAATCAGCGGCCGGGCGAATCGCCAACAAAGGGCTCCGGCCGGCGGCCACCTCCTGCGGCTTGGGAGACAGCGCCACCATGCAGATGACGACGGCATTCACGATAAATCTGTGTCATGTTTAAATGCATGACAAATGGAGAATCAAAAGACATAGGAAAAAGAGCGATAGTGAATATCAACTAGTTAATATTCTTCCCGACTTCCGTCATTTCCAATGAATGAGAAAGTATTCACTCGTGTACCGCTTTAATTAAGATTGTTTCTTAATAATTTCGTTCACCTCGGTAAGTTGACGTGCCCGCAGGTCTCGTTCCATCCAGATGCTTTGGATGCTACGGGATGTTACGTTTCCTTTTCACGAAAATCAATATGATCTTTTTATTTCACCGAATAAGAAAAAGTGAGGATGATTAAACCGCAGACAGGCTTACGACAAATAAACTGTATGCATTCTTGTGCGAATCAGCTTCAGGTGAAGTGCTGTTATAATTATGGTAGTTTTGTGTTATGTTAAAAACATTATACTGAGTTGCAATTCCAAAAATAACTGTATTAAATAATACAATTAAATTAGAAATCTTCGAAAAAATCACGATTCTTGTATTCTTTTCAGGGGAAAATGCATTAGAGTATGTATAAAGATAGGGTTGTTATCCCATCAATTTAGATGCACTCTTTTATTATGCAAATAATCAAATGGCAATAAGACGGCAAGATGGACATTTTATATTGCTAGAAAACCATAATGTTACGATCCATTTTATATTTTAGTAAGCATTCGTAGCGATAGTTACCCCGGATATGTGTATGTATAGGGATATATGTATATATATATATATATATATATATGTATGTATATATATTATATACATATATATAAACATATATATATATGTATATATATTATATACATATATATATACATATATATATATACATATATATATATAACAATTCTATTCTACAAATCTACATCCGTGTTTTTATATATTTGTGCGTCGCCGAAGAGCGTTCCATTTTGAAGATATATATATATATATATATATATATATATATATATATATATATATAACTTAAATGAAAGTCTCGCGGATGTGAGTAATAATGTAGATCAAGTTAGCACTAGCGAACAAAAACAGAAACACGCAAAAAAGAAAATTCTGACTGAGGCATAACCAGCGAAAGGTAATATTTCTCTTTAACCATTTCATTACATTTCTATTTACACTTCTAAAAAATCGTATTTGTTTTTTTAACTTGTCAACATATTCTTCATATATATTCACCCAGGAGAGGTCATAAGTAAGGGTGACGCCTACGTATTTAATCGAGTCTACAGATCCTATTTCTACTTCAATGGGATGAAAATCTCTGGTCTCTTGCCAAAAAGTAAAAAATACAGCTAAATTATTCCTGAAGTATTACAGCAGTTCCATTGCTGATTGCTGGTCAAATATTAATGTATTTCTAAAGGAAAAGAATCCGTATAAAATAATAAAAATAAATAATATTCGTGATATTGTCTTGAAATCGTCCTAATGTTAATTTGGTTTGCTATCAAAATAACGAAGTATTCATTGTAATGAAGTTTCTATTCAGGAGGATTCAAATATTCGAGAGAGGTTTTGAATCTGAACCTCCATTCAGAACGACATTTGCAGGAACAACTAAAGCAAATGTATTCTGATAACGACCGCAGAAATAGCGTTCCTAACCGATTTTTCTCTCTAATTCAACTTTTTCCATCCGGTCCTAGTAATTTCGATTACAATTTAATATGTTAGAGATTTGTCTAATGAATTAGAATTTTTACTATACGCATTACGCGCCAGTTTGACTTTAAATCCACGTGATTTGTTTCGTAATACGGGAAATCGGAGAGGAATTAAGAAACATCATTCATTGCACGTCAGAAGGTAACAACTAGAAGCCCAAGAGAGGAGCGAATTGCCCGGAAATGTGAAAAGTTTCCGTCTACGTAACCGGTTCTAACTGCGAAATCGCGAAATCATTCGTGTTTGTCGTCTGCACGACGGTTTCCATTTATTGGATTCAATTCTTCGTCCGAAGCGAGTCCTCTACGTTTACACTGCCACTCTTAAAGATCCACAGAGTAAAAACCCACCACCGGATGTCTCTGAATCTACCCCCTCCTCCCCCCACTCCCCCGACCGCAAGCATAGGAACGAGGCGCATAAATAGAGCGTCCCATTTTGTCTCAACAATACCCGCTTTCCAATCGATTACGATTGGAGAGCGAGTAAAAAAATGAAGAAGAAGGAACATCCAAAGCGCTCGCCTCCCGATTTCCTGCGGCGGAGGCAATCGGAAACCAATTAACGGCAAGGAAATGAGACTCCCCGCCGCCAAAATGTCTTAACTCCCTCTCTCCCCCCCTCTACCCCCCTTTCCACTTCCCTCCCCCTCCCGCCATCCCTTACCACCCTCCTCTATCCCACCCCCATTTCCCGCGCCAACCTCCGCTCCCCTTGCAGAGTCTTCCGAGAGCGGCGGGGTGGCTTATCCCGGCGGAGGCGGTTTCGGCGGTGGCGGCGTCGGGAGAAGGCTGAAGCGGAAGAAGCGTTCCCTGAGCGCCTTCAGTCCGTTCTCCGTGGAGGCGCCGAGGGGCGAAGGAGAGGACAGCTCCGAAGACGGGTGAGCGACGCCGATCGTTATACACTCAACACACCCCGAGTATGTCGATGCCGACGGTAATACAAGTACTCTGGAAAGCTGAAAGTAATCCCAAAGTAACAACCATTCGGAAAGTAAAACGCTTGGTGAAAAATAAACGATGCTCACGTTTGATAAACAATATCAGCGAAATCAAATAAATAAGATTGAAAAGTATTCCGAGAATTTAATACAGTTCCGAACATTAAGCAAATTATATAGTAATAAAGATTTCATATAAGAGTAATAAATGCATTCGTTAAGCACAAAATATTTCCCCAACACACGTTGCCTGCGAAAAAATAAATCCCAGGAAAGATTCAATTAAGGAGCTCCAAGTGCCAAGGAATGTGTTGTTGATACTGTCTCGTAATTGAATCTTATAGTAATTCCTATGGCTTTATTATTTGTCTATGATTTAGTATAGGCCAATAGAATGTTGTGGAATGTTTGAAGGCTATCTGAGCTTCGACAAGTTCAAATTTTTTCGCCAATATTTTTTCTTGTTTTCCAATCCACTATAGTTTTTAGTTTATGTTCTTTTACCTATGTAATTGCTATGATATCATGACAGAATTTCAACAAAAACTAGCTTTCTCTGTTTGATTCTATTAACTCGTCATATAATTTAGTAAAATGTTAACGTTTTCAACCTCTTACCTCTATTTAAACACTTTTTGCGTTAAATACTACGAACTTCCTAATGCGATACATTGCAATTAAGTTACTCTCGTAGGCATCCATGCTGTGCAGCCAATTATTTTAGACATGAATATGATTTCATTTGAGGAACGCGAATATTAGTCTCCAGTTACTTCCCATTATGGATAATATGATATAATATGCCCGGATAACGTAAATGAATTTTATTTGAGTATGAATAGAGCAGGCATAACTGTAACGTATCCTATTTTTCTCCTTTTTTTCGCGTAGATTTTTGGAGCGGCGGTCATTATTCGCCCTTTGCGTCCGCCCACCTCACTCACTGATTTTAATTCCTTGGACTTTCCATTCATCCGATTTCCATTGGATGTATTGAATGTTCCTTGTAAAGATCAATTATTTCATATTATTGGTAATCAATTTTACTTCCTACTATGTTTCCTTTGAAAAGTATTTTCATGTTTTTGATAGCTTATGGCTTGAATTAAAATTGTTGTATTTTTAATTATTATAGTTAAGCATGTAAAATTGGATAAATTTTTCTCATTTTACTTCATTACTATCAATATCAGAACAATATATCACCTAAAAATAAAAACAGTGTGAAACAATAGTGAGAAATTATAATGCACTCTATTTTTCTTCCAGCTATTCCATCGGCACCGTACATTTCACAAATTTGGAATTCATTTTTTAGTGAAACTTTGCCAATAGTCCCAAAGAGAAATACTATTAACAAAGATAAAAATAATTATATTTACGAAGTAAAAGGAAATTTAAATACGATGATGACGTAGCATGAACATCTTTCTTCGACGATGCAAGGGTTTCCTTAATGCTTTGGTCGCTAGGAATATAAAGCATGCATTGCCATTAGTCCTTACATGAAACTTTTCTTTTGTGTGCTTCTTCAGTGTCGTGTGCTCTATTTTTCCATATTTTTTTAAGGGCTGGTGAAGGCGTTTTAAGGGAAAGTGACCCAAGTAGCTGCTGGGATAAGCTCATGTTGAAATAAATTAGCTGTTCCCTTTTTTTTGTCTTAATATATTCTGAGAATCTTTTACTGATAATCAAGAATAAAATTCACACCCCGCTGACTTTCTTCGAATAAAACTAACTGAAGGAGATGTTTATCATAGCATCCTTCAGTGAGAAAGAAGATAAATATCCTCATGTCCGCTACTTCTGAGATTTCAATTGCTCGAAGGAGCATTAGCCATTCACTGAAACTTATAATTTCCGACAATTGGTCCAAATCTCCTGAATCTCAACATTCTTAATCTGGAAAAGAAAAAAAATGCGTGGATTTTTCTAGATAAACTGTAAATGATAATTTCTTGGTAGATTTCATTTTAAAGAAAACAAAAACACATCTACAATTAATAATAATTAACGACCATGGTTTCACCATAAAAGCGTGGTGAAACCATGGTCGTCAATTAATATTTATTGTGGTATTACTGTGTTTCTGTTATCTGTACAATGCCAAAATCCGGCGAGTAGTGACTAAAACAGTGTCATAGATTATATTTATTCACTTACCTTTCTTCCTCGTCTACAGAAGAATTCTCGGAGGGCATACCCTCATGCAGTCAAGTTTGTCCTTCTTGTCTGTGACTACCAAGGATGGTACAAGATCCATTATTGGCATGAATTCGCTAGATAATATATCCTTCACGCAATCTATGAAGACGACCTTTCGAATTTCGAATGGCCACCGGATTCGAGACTCCTCTTCCCGGAAATCTCATAGATCATAGTCACGTTTGGTGTGACTATGATTTATGTCACATTCCCGATGACCCACCGTGCCCCCCTCGCAAAGCCCCCCCCTCTCTTTCTCTCTCTCTTTATCACTTAAAGAAGGCGCAATCAGAGACCGAAGGCACTGGTGCACCTAATTTCGTCAAATTTTAATATCATTTCATTAAAGCATCGTTAATTTAACCGCTCAATCTATGCCTGTATGATTAACACAGGAAAAATAACTTCTCGTATTTTATCGTCCCATATTGAAATGAACGCAATTTAAAAATATTCCATGGACTTTTGATTGCCGATCTTGACTTCCTGGTATGCGGCCATAAAAGTACAATGTTCCCAACGAGCCTTTGGGGAGCTCTCCTTTCCAGTCTATTTCCCCCATCTCCCCCACAAAACTCCCACTCCCGCATGAGAGTAAACTAAACCTCTCATTATATTTTAATAAAAACTGAAAACACATCTTTTCCTCGACATAGCCGTCATAATGAATGGGAGGATGAAAGCAGCGGCCAAGGAAATTTAAAAAATACCTTTGAATTAAGAGTCCACATTCTTAAAGGAAATACAAATTAAATCGTTAAGATGGCAAAAGTGTGTACACAATTTAAGCCAGTGGATTCCCTTCTTAAATCACTTCCCGCTGTTTTCGTACTTTCTGTGGAGCTTGCATCCGCCTCCTCCCTCAAGGATGTCGCGGTTCTCACCCATGCCTTCTCTTCGTGCTGGTGGCAGCAGGTGGAGAGGCCGCGGGGAGGAGACCAACGGCCAGGAGGGAGCGGAGGATGAAGAGGAGGAGGAGGAAGTGCTGGTGGTGGAAGAGCGGAGGGTTTGGATCTCCTTCTCCAAGTTCCACGCGGCGCCCTCAGCCCTGGGCTCCGAGGAGCGGCTGCCAACCCGCCGGAGGCTGTTCGCCGCGGCGGCGGCCGAGGAGGAGGGCAAGGGGGGAGCCGGGGGCAAGCGGTCCAAGGGTGGCGGGTGGGCGGGGGCGAGGCCCGAGTGCATGGCCGGAGGGATGCGCATCTTCGACGGGGAGGTGGGGCCCGAGGAGGCCGAGGAGAGCCAGGTAGGTGCGGGAGCGGGTGCTTTAAGGGACGGCGGGAGGGACGCGTCGAGTCGCCCCACAAGAGGGCGAGTGGTTTACGTATTACGAAAACGATGTACGCGGGCAGTGGCCCCGGCGGAAACATTAGGTCGAACAAACTGCGGCTCATACTTCGCTGTAGTCTTGCACATTCTTTGCTACCACTAAATACTAACTGCAATTTCGCAGAAATATGAATTTTAAAGTGCACAACGTCGAACCACAAGATCAATACTGAAATTGTGCCCAAAACCAGAAATTGAATCTGGAGCTACAATTAACGACGATACTACGACAATCCACGTTTATAATTTGTTTTTTTCTGCTCATATTTTCTCAAAAAAAGGGGCTCAATTTTCAATCATTGAACTCCTTGTCTATTTTATTGTGATTGACACCACTGAGAATCGAGTTCAGCTTCAAAATATTAGGTATTTTCATTGTTTGGGAAATAGTTTCCCGTTTCAAAATTTGTATGTCGTCATTGCTAATATTGTTTTTGGAGCAGCTATTGCCTTTATAATATTATTTAAGGTAGAATCAGGATAAATATTTGCATGAGTAATGTAGAGAGCCGCCAGAGTTCGAAATTGCACTTCTCCCAAAGTTAGGGCACAAACTAACTCTGGTTTTATTAAAGTGAACGTCTATTTTAAATGTAAAAAACCTACAGCTCATTATTACAGCTCGTATTATACTTCATTACAAAATTAGATGTTAGATCAATTACATGTGCTATTATTAACAATAATTTCTAAGATTACACTAATAAGGCGAGATTAAGCAGAGGAAAACTTGAGAGTGTTATAGCTTCCAAGGAATACTAGTCCTCTGATCGGTGATGAATTCCCGCACTGACTTTATCATTATTATCGGTAACCCACCGCATAAGGTAAGTTTTGGATAGGTACTAGCTACCAAGCAGTCCAGCGACAATCCCCTTATGTCTCCCCTAGCAAATTCAACCCAACATCCTACACTACAATATGCCCCTTTTCCACTTCATGTACAAGGATTTCCTTCCTTCTATAATTCCGTCCAACATCCACATCCTATTCATGCCACTCCTTCGGTCGCCTAACTTTCTCCCCTTTATCACAGTATTTAACTTCCCATTGCCATTCAAAATTCTCTGTATTCATCTTTCCTACCTCCTTTGTATTTCTTCCAAAAATCCTCTCTCCTCCCCACCATACGTAGCACTTACTCGTTCGTCTCCCTTTTTATCCACTTCACCTTCTCCATTCTTCTCCACAACCACATTTCAAACGCCTCCAATCTACGCCTATCATCCTGCTTCAATGACCAAGTTTCCACGCCATTCAAAACTGCGCTCGATATCAAAGTTTTTACGAGCCTTTTTTTAACATCTTTATTCAATGTCCCTGTCATCTTATGATAACTTCTTTGCCTACAGTAATTCTTCCTCTTATCTCCTTGCTACTTTGGCCGCACTGCCTTATGACCAGTGCAAAATATTCTATCAAGATATCGTGCTTCATTGACGCTAGTGAAAGAAGCATCTATAAAGAGGACGGAATTGCTGAAAAATATGTTGCATAAAGGTGTCAAAAAAATGGATTTATATGAATCCTGGTGCTGTATGATTTCAAAACCTGGTACTTCAGTAGGAAATAAAATCATACTCGGCTTCGGTTGGATATTTTGAATGATTTTTAAGAATAAAAAAACAGGATGAATACAGTGGATGACCAACGACATACTGCTAGAAATATTTAGATAAGAGATGAAGTTGTTGGGAAAAATAAACAATGGATATGGAATAAAAAGAGAATAAAGAATAGAGATATAAAGAGCCCATGGAACTGTGGAGTGTGAGATTGAATGTGGAATGTTAGACGGACACAGAGGGAGAAAGCGAATAGACACTTCAGACGACCTGGAGGGAGATCGGAAGTATTTGGATATGAAGAATAAATAGTTGAAGGTGAAATTTATTTATTTAGCGTAGTTTTTTTTAAGTTTTGAGCACTTAAGGGGATAGTTACGTAAAATAATTTTTAGGGATTTTTTAAACCCTGACTTCACTGAATCACATCTGGTACACAACCTACGAAGGTATTAGTGATCGCTTTTCCTCGTAAATGCTTCGTAGAGCATAAGAGCGCACACGTATTTTTAGGTGGGGACCCTGAAACACCAAATATTAGTTAAGGTCACCAATTCCCCGGGGCAATTTTTTCTTAAGCTTAATAGTTCCCGCTCCTTTTTGGAAATATTAGTTAATCCAAATTAGTGCGTTCCAGGCACGATAAACTCCCGTACATATAACTTAATGATGCTATTGGAAATTGTACAAAAGCACTGAGAAATTATCCATATTATAAAAACATTTTGTCCAGTATTTCAAAGTTTCAGTCATTATTGTTTCATAAATATGAAACCGATTAATCCGCGAGAACGGGTACTTGCTCCATGGCATTTTAGTGTACCAGCGTGTAACGAGAGAGGGCAGTCGACTTGTGGTATCTTGCTCATCGGCAGGCATGACGCTATAACAACTGTAAACGGCATAGCTATAAAAATCTGTATAATGGCTGAGTCATACGGGAATTTAAGGGAGTCGGTAATTCTGTTTACGATCGCCTATTTACCCCTGTGCTTGGGAAATAACAGTAATACTCAAGGCAGGGGTGCGTTGAGTGACCGATTTTGAGTGCCCTCCAGTTCACATCTGCTTGAGAACAGCCATTTAATCACTCTTTTGTTTGCATAGCGCTCCAAAAGTTAAATTTACTACTACCGGCTGTCGCTAAAACCTTGTAAATGAAGTAGTTTTTCATACCATTGGCTGAATCAATTGATAAAATTATTTCACTGAGACTTCTCCGAAACAAATTTTGTACTTAAAGTGGAGAATAATTTGTTTTAAAAATAGTGAAACCTCTGCCGAAATCAGCGTTTATATGCCTACGTATAAGTATATATTACATGTCATTACACGTCTTTACTACAATAATGATTGTTTTATAGACAGCATTTTCACATTTATAGCGGCTCTTAAATTCTCCCGAATGTTCCAAAAAAGTTTTATTTAGTATCCCAATTCCGTGGTGAATAGCAATGACCTTATTAAATGAATCATATTGAAATTCATCAAACAGCTAAATGTTAGAATCATTTGTAGGCGCTATCAATTGGTGGAATTTACGGATCATGATTAAATACCACTTAGTCGTTGTCGCACATTAATTAAAAAACTGTTAGTTTTCATCCTAAAAAAGGGAAAATCAGCTGTATGCGAGGAATATATATCAATGAGAATGATTCCAAATGCAGCAAAAATCGTACTTAGGATCATCAATAAAAGGATGGGGTGGAGCGTTTCTGATTATGATAGGATGATAAGTTTGGGTTCATGGATCGAAGAACTATGGGCGATAACGAGTTCAATCATAGATATGAGCATAGAAAAAAACAGCAATTGTTTATTTCTTAGATTTTAAGAAGGCTTCTTTGAGCATAAATTGGATGAAATTAATTAAGGTACTACATCAGATAGGGTAGGATGGAGGGCTGCAGTCAACCAATCTTAGGATTGAACGACCAATAATGATGATGATGAGAAGATATTAATAGAATGGAGGGATAGAAGACTTATCTGCAACCAGTGCACGTCTCAGACTTCTCAGATGAGAATGGCGGATGGAGAGTCTGGATGGGCAGCGTTAGGAAATGGAGTAAAACAAGGGTGAGTGAAGGTCCATTATAACCTCTGCTTTTCAACGCATATGTGGAGGAAATGGTGAGGAATTCGTAAAATCAGTTAGATTCGTGGATGATTAAACTTCATTTAGATAGTCCGCCGAGGTATTGCAATAATTTCCGAGCATATTATTCGAGTAAAAGTAGTGTGAAATATGTGGGATAAGAATTAATCACGGAAAACGATTGAAATGAGATCCTTAAGAAAGATGAAGGCTAGAATGCACATTCAAGGTAGGTGGTATAAATTCAGTTCACATACTTAGGAATGGATTTGAGGAGGGTGGGCAAAGCAGTTGGAACATTAAAAGGAGAATTATGTTAGGTAAAGAAACGTTTACACAGAGGCGGGAGTTGATGGCATACCAATTAAAAATGAAAGAAAGACTAATTAAAGTTTTAATGGAGAAATAGAGTTGTATGGTTCGGAAACTTGATTGCTGAAGAAAGATCCTCTTCATCGTAGATTGGATGCCTTTGAAATGTGAGTGAGGAGAAGAAAGAAACAAATGAAGGGATGGAAATGAGAGCAAACTATGAAGCTCATGGCATGCTGGGGGAAAATAGACGGCTGTCGGGATAAATTCAGAGAAGGCCGGTCAAGATGATGCAGGGAACGCTGAGAGATAAAAACTGAGGATAGTACTAGAGGAGAAAATGCTGGAAAGCGAGGTAAAAGGAAGAAATGCATTGGTATCTTAGATGACATTAAGTAAGGTAAAAAGCAAGCAGAGGTTAAGAATGAAAAATTATATTATATAGCATGAGGTTTGGTGATATTTTGTATCATGTTAGTGAGAATTTAGTGAGTACTGTAGTGTGTAGTGCTGGGGTCCATCATAATCCTAGCATAAGCCAGTATGTTACTACTAATAATAGTATATGTACTGTATCAAAGGGAATTCAGTTGTTGAACATGTTCACAACAGAAATTACATTTTTTGAGAGAAACCTTTGACAATCTGGGAGGGAGAGTTGTAAGGGAATTGTGCATTCCTACCTCTGATGTGCCTCTTCATTGATCACCTCTAGCTGCCTCCGCTGCTGGGCGAGTTCTGCAGAGACGACGCGCCTCCGAGGCTGTGCGACCACTCGCACCTCGTCGTGTCTGCAGAGGAGAACGCGGGATCACAGCCGGGACACCCGAACACCCCAGGTGAGTGTGCCCAACGGACAAGACTCAGCCGTCTGACATATTAACTTATTACACAAATGTAAGAGGTCAACCTCCTCCTAATCGTATTACGATCTCTGAGCAAAACTATCCAAGCGAAGAGAGCGAAGAACGGCTTATTCACTCTATATTCATTCCTTCTATGCTCTTAAGGAATAAAATACATAATTTATAGTCACATTTTGAAGAATAACGAGAGGCACGTAATATGTAGGAGTGCATTTAATTGATACCTTATGGAAAATACTATATTCCAGGAAATAATGACTAAATAGTAACTAAATATAACTGAATGCAACTAAAACTAACTAAAATTTTATATTATAAAAATAAGTTTAGTTAGCTTTAGTTGCATTTAGTTATATTTAATTACTATTTATAGTTATTTCCTGGAATATAGTATTTTCCACGGAGTATGAATTAAATGCACTCTTGCATAATATGTGTCTCTCTTTATTCTTCAATGTGTGACTATAAATTTTGTATTTTATTTAGTTATTAGTTTTTTATATTTATATGTAATTAGCGTGTATGTATGTATTTTTCGTTGTAAGAGTGATCATTGACCAAACTTGACCGTTGTCACCAGAACAATTGCCTAATTGCAACGTAATTCTTAAATAATAATGCATGCATTTTTTAAAAATTGTCAAATAAATCCGTTATGCCACTTCAACTTTATCATAGGCACTTCTTTGCAATGTCAATAATCAAACTTATTAGAAAGTCTTCATTTTTCCAGTAATATTTTTCTAACCGTTATAATACTTAATTTAATAATTGCTGAGCTTGCTAATTAATCATTGCTATTAATTGATGTGCTCCACTATCATTAATTTCCTTTTTCATTGTCATTTTTCATGAAATGTCTGTTTCTTGTTGTCCACTTACATATCATGATTTTTTATTTATGTATACATCTATTTTTATATGTTTGTGTGTGTATATACATATATATATTATTTTTTTATACATATATAATTTCTTTTAATATTTGGAAGATGTTCATAAATAATTAAAAGTTGAAATAGAATTTACAAATTTATATGATATTTATGAAATAAATTTTAAACATTAAATTATCGATGCAGATTTAATTTTCAGGATAACTTTCGGTGACATAGCACTATCCGGTCTAACATCTCAATCTTGCTTCGTTAGATGAATACCTATATCATGGAATTCTTTTGATTCCGTGGAAGAAATTCCCACTGTTACCTGCTAAACTCTATCATGTTCCCTGTTTTCCCATTCAGATGGATTCTTTGGCGCCCGGCCCCGGATACGGCTGCCGGCTCGGCCCTGCCGCTTGCCCACCGAGAGCTACCTCTCCTCCGGCCGCTCTATAACGCTGTCGCTGCGCTACGGGAGCGGTTCGGCGCTTTTCCCGCTGGCCTTCAGACTGCGTTACGAATTCGTGAGCGTGGAGATGAGGTCCGGGGAAAGGGGAGGGGGTGCACGGAGGTCGGGGGAGGGCGGAGAGGGCGGCAGGGGTGGCGGCAAGCATAATGAGTCCCTACCGTGGAACATCGCTCCTGAGGTGAGTCTCTAATGGTCTTTGTCACGACGAGGGCGCATAGGTTAGCGTGACTTTGGGCGACATTAGGAAACATCACAGAATTTCATCGAACAGGGCAAAGCTAGGGAAATATTACCATCCTCTGGAGAACTTGAGCCACAAACCAGTTGGAAAAAAAGGTTTTATCCTACGTGGTCGCTGGACGAATGAATTATTCAATTCTCACATTCTAAGGTGATAACACTCGGACGCATGCTGCACCCAGGCTACTACTCTTTCGAGGGCACTCTAAACTCACTATTCCTCTACGAGATTTATTTCTTGGAAGTACAGTCTGTATAAGGTGAGTTAAGAATACAATGAATGCGATGGATGAACCTTGAACGTAAATGTCCACTTTCAGCAGCCAAAACTGTAGGAGACTGGTGGCACACATTTCCTGCGCATATTTTTATTAAAATTTTCCCTAATATTTGTTTAGTTTTTCCTAATGTAGATATATTGCCTTATTATTTCATGATGTGGAATGAAGGAGCTACAAGATAGAAGGTCATAGGCGAGTTATATGTTCAGGCAGTGTCGTTTGTTTCGGAACATCATAATGCCATAGTAATTGAGTTGGGGGGGACGTTGCTGTTTGGTTGCCTCCTCTGAAAGGCTATGACTTGCTTCTCAAAGAAGTCAACTTTTGTGCTAACCTTATGTGAAGACGGAATATGCAGCATGTAGGTTATTCCCCTTAGCCGCCGAAGACCCCAAATTGTCTTGTTTTGGAAAAATTCCAACTCTTTCTGCACGCAGAATATTTCGCGAATAATTCGCAACCGAACTGGACGAGTGATTCACTAATAAAGCTGCATCCCTCTCTTCGCTCCGCACAATCTCCAGCGCTGTTTACCGTTACAACATATCGTGTTCTGCAGATCGGTTGATCGCCTCCCAGCCATACAAAGGGTCATAAAATATTTCCCCTCAGATAATTTTCCCAAATTTAGATTGGGAAACTTAGAGAAAAGAACAGTAACAATGATTTGAAAGAAAAGTTTATCATTTAAATATTTCACGGAAGAGCTATATTTTTACTCATATGCCTCAATCATACAATCATGTATATTTTGACCTTTAAATTAAGAATTCTGGTTAGATTGTTGATTTCCGCAGTCAAATCTATCTTTGACCACACGCAAGATTGTTTCTGTAGATACTTAGATGAGGTATATTATTGAATTGTTTTCATGAAGATGTTCACATCGTTTAGAGTGCATTATCTATTGAAAATACTGAAAAATATTCATAAATCGAAACTTGAATTTTTTTTCCGCAAAGGTACCGTTTTCTATTGATAAAGCGCACAGTGCCCTAAATTTTGAGCTGTAAAACGTTTTGACATTACCAAAGGGTTCTAAAAAGGGATGAAAATGTTAAAATGTCCAACAATATGATATATTTCCAACGAGAAATCTATTTATTACTTATTTTCTTTAATATTCAACAATGAGGACCTTCCGTAACTCCTCCCAAAAATTTTCAAGTGTTCTAATTACAACTTATTATAATGAATAAATATTCTGTGGTCAAAAATACAAAGTTTTGCGAAAATTTTCTATGTTCAAGCAAAACGAGCCGGCTATAACGCGAGACGATGACCGAGCAAGAATTTCCCATGAGTCCACTCGTTTACCTCTCGTATTCCAACCCTTTTTTCCTACATTTCTCAGATGGAGGAAGAGATTCCGAGGGACACCGAAGACACGGAGCCAGCTACCCCGCCACTCCTAGATCCCGGGTCGATCTCCTGCAACCACCTCTTCAAGGGCCCCAAGCGGCAGAGGCCCTCGCTGGCACGCGACGTGATTCTCCGAAGACAGGACCCACCGTTCCAGGGTCGTACCCCCCTCCACTCACCCCGTAGCGTCTTCCTGTTCGGCCGCGGCGGGCGAAGGGACATTTCCTGCATCACCCACTTCGAGCCGCGGAAGGGGCAACGCCTCGTCCTGGAACTCGGTGAGGTCAGGATGGGCAGTGGCGGTTGCCACTCCGAACGAGACCCATACACCGGCCGATGGCAGTGCATCCGGAGCAAGCCTCCGGAGGACTCGGTCCGCCGGGACCCGCTCTTCGTCGAGTGGTCCTCCGACTCATCCATCGTGGGCATCCTAAGGGGGCACGCCAAGACGTCCTCGACGGGACAGCAGCCGGGGGACAACCGCCCCAGGACCGGATTCGATCCCGGAGGAGGTTTCTTCGAAGGTGGCGGCTTTCGCAGGGCGGGAATAAGGAGGGGTGCGGTGGCCGCGGGGTTGGAGGGCGGTGAAGGCCAGCAGGTCGTCCCTGACGAATTCCGCCGGGAGGTGAGGATCCAAAGGAGCATTGATGAGAAGAGAGAGGAAGAAGGCCAGCTGTGGTTCTCCGAGTTCCCGTGGCCAGGCGTCCGGATGCCCATGCACTGCCTCTGCGGCGTCGTGGATGGGGGGATAACCATCGACTCGGAGACGCAGGCGTCGGAACTTAACTTCAGCGCGGCAGGAATGGCGCCGTGGCAAGATCAGAGGAGCTTCCGGTACTCCGGGTGGATGCGATTCGAAGAAGGCGCACCGAACAGAATAACCGGTTGCGCGGAGGGGAGGAGGGTCTCTGGACCTAGCGGTACCCTCAGTAGGGCCGAAGCCGACCCTTGCGGGGGGCACCCTTGGCTCCTGGAACCCTCCTCCGCCGGAGTCTTCCTCCACCTCCGCATAGCTGGGAGGGCCATCTCCTGGAACGGAGACGGATGGCATCCTGAACCTAGCCCCCCCTCGCCCCCACCCCACTGCCCCCGCGGGCAGAGAGCCTTCGTGACTCGCCCCGGTCTGCCGGGCCGTTTGGTCGTCTGCCCATCCTCCGTCTCCCACCTGAGGTTCTTCTCCGGCGGGTGGCCTCACGCCTCCCGGTGGGACGCCGCCCTCACGCCCCCTCTCGACTCGGCCTTCGTCTTCGAGTTCGAGGAGTTCAGCGGAGTGAGCGTGGAGTGGCTGGAAGTGATCCCGGGGCACTCGGAGCAGCCTCCGGCGTCGTCCCTGTCCGCGCAGGGACACCCCGCCGCTGCGGCACCTGACGCCGCACCGCAGGCCTCCGCCTGCCCCACGCTCTGCCCAGAGATTCCGGCATGCGTGTCCCCAGAGTTGTGGTGCGATGGGACCCCGCACTGCCCCTCTGGGGCCGACGAGGCTCTCTGCGGGGCGAGGGGCCGGCCCCCGGCGCCCCCCAGGCCGTCGTCTGCAGCGGAGGAGGCGGGAGTCACCCTGTATGCCGCGGTGGCGGTGGGCGGTGGCGTGGCGGCGATGGGCGCGGTGACACTACTGCTGGTGGCGGTGGCGAGCGCGGCGAGGAGGGGCCGAAGGGGGAGCCGTGTGGGGCGGAAGGAGAAGAAGGTCGGGGGTGGGTCGGGGCGCGTCGGGAGGGGCGGGGAGGAGGTGGGCAGGGTGGTCGGGACGCTGGTGGACCGGGGAGATAGGGGAGAGGTTGTGGGAGGGGTGAGGAGGGAGGACGTGGAGGAAGACGAGTACGAAGATTACGAGGGGGAGGAGGACGAGGAGGAGGAGAGCGAGGAGGAGGAGGAGGTGGTGGTAGGGAGGCGGAGGGGGCCCAGGGAGGCCATCTGTTGACCGATCTCAGAATCGCCGAACGTCGCCTACCCGGTCCGAGTGGTGAGGTGCCGAGGCCGCGAGGGTCGCCTGCACTCTGCGGCGGCCCTCGCAAGTGACGCCCCAGGGTGGAGGCCGAATGGCTACGAATCATGTGACTCCGTTCTGCCTGCCATCGAGCTAGATATGCTCAGTTGACTCACGGAGGGAAACCATCGAACGACTAAAGCCGTATGAGATGTGACGTCAACGAGAGGACAACCTTTGACACGAGGGGAACGTCAAATTTTTAATGATCTCTCTCTCTCTCTTTCTATATTTCTCTTGGAGAGAGCTCATCGATGATGGTTGACTCTCCCCAACTTCCGGGCTGTCTACCCCTCAAAGATCCTGATTAATTTGTGCATGTGCGTGTGTGTACTCTGACGGATGACGAACTATGAAGTAAATATTCCAATTTTAAGCATTATATCTCTGTGGTTAACGTTCACGACAGATTTGAAACGGCTAAAGTTTCCATGTTATCAAAGGACCTCGATGATATAACGAGAGACATGGTTAATTTAAAATGGAACAGAACTGAAGAGCGTGGTTGGAAAGCGATTGGTGTTTATCTTAACGTTCTTGAGCGTTCTATCATTTCGAATTCAGCCGTTCAAATCCCCCACGGTATTCCTAATTTTTTTCAAACCTCTATTACCGAGGGGGTCTCCCCCGCAATCCTCGTGGATTTCCGTGGAGAGATCTCGTGCTCTACCAGGGCAGGAATACTATTACCAGCCCAGCAAGATCATCTTACTTAAGCGCAATTTCACTTCTACACATCTGGTCCGAATGATGATGAACTGATTTGCAGTGCAGCTCGTGCGATCTGGTGAACCAACGAGTGAGAGGAGATGTGACCCTGCGCATTCCTCAAGAACTAGAGTTAAAACATCGGGATTGCCTGTTTTCTAACAGGATTAGGTGAACCCTTTAAACGAAGGTCCTAACGGTGCACGAGAAAATGGAAACTGGGAAGAGGAATTGACGAATCGGAAACTCACTCAAAACATTCCATTGAAAATTGTGATCTTTTTGTAGGATTTTATCTGTGTTCTGGGTATCATTCGAAATCTCTGAAGCGATTTGTTGTCTTAAAAAATGTTGGCCACCGCCGATTCTTCCGCCTGTCCTGTGAATTAAAAAAAACAGTTTAAAGCCGATAAAAATCATACTCCTTTGGATGAAGGAAAGGGTTTGGTTGGAATTGCTCAAGTTGGCTACACAGTGAAGCGGCAAATCGCCGTTGGATCGAGCTCGAAAGTTATCCAAAGATGTGGTTACAATAGGTGTAAAGGAACATTATTTCGTGATTCCATTATTTTTATATTTTTTTGTAGGGCACTCCACTAAGAACAAACGCGTGCGTATAAGTTTGCATTCCATTTTTCCGATAGTTTTGATCGAGAAGGTTTCGATGGGAGCGGTGGGAAGAGAGATCAAAGCATGCTCATTTCATGGTGTGGGTAATTTTAAAATAATGCAGAGCGCAGGTGTGTTCAGAAGCTCCATTGTTTTCTGTTCGGCGGAAAGAGGCATACGAGTCCAAAGCGTTTACAAAACACAATATTTGCAGGGCGTATTCCGAATCATTGTGAGGAAGTATTCGTTTCGATAGCACAAGGTAAAAGAAAATCAACTGCTACCATGACCAAAATAATGATTCTGGAGTGGTCCATTTGGTAATACAAGATGAAATTGATTCCAAGATTACGAATCCGTAAATCACTAACCAGAATATTAAGTGATGTCATTCAAGATGTCATTTTTTGAGGTTGATTCGTCATCGAAGAGATTAGTAGATACTGCCCATTCTATATAGCATAAAACGTGGAATTGTGTATGAAAAACGCCTGCGCTTGGTTTGATATGCGTCGAAATAATTAGAAATTAGATTCCTAGACATTAAGGGTTTTAGCAGACAGTCAGAGTATTTAAAAACCCTCGGTCTTGGTCGTCAGTTCACCCTGACTCTGTATAAATATATCGTGCAGAAGCTTGATGGCCTCTTCACTTTGCTCAAATGTTACCATTTCCATTAAGATGGCTGCTTTGAATAGTTTGGGAATCTCGGAATGGTGGCAATTGCATTTGTAGACGGTTTATTATTTTTTTAAGTATCTTTCTTTAATTTAAAAATCACTGCCATATCGACCACATTAAATCTTGCCAACCTAATCCATGAAACTAAACCTCGTTTTCATTTCCATCGTGTGCATCCCTTATGATATCTATTTTTCTATTCCACTCACTTGTAGAGACATCAGTGGATGTCTAGTCGCAGGAAGAGCCATAATATTTGGATATGACTCTAATCTATTTTCCTTTTCTATGTATGCTTTCTTATACAGAGATTACAGTTTCT
This sequence comes from Hetaerina americana, assembly GCF_022747635.1. Classification (NCBI taxonomy): domain Eukaryota; kingdom Metazoa; phylum Arthropoda; class Insecta; order Odonata; family Calopterygidae; genus Hetaerina; species Hetaerina americana. Next base: position 6,564,096 of record NW_027286069.1, on the reverse strand, counting down.
TTCAAAGCTTCAAAAGTTATCGAGTGTAAACAAAATATCTATTAAATCCCGAAGAATTGATTTCATTAACAAGGGGTGGGGCATAAGTCACCTCCGAAGTGGATATTTTGCTATATGATGTGTTCTATTATTTCATTAGCATATAGAAAATAAGTGTATTCCCGGTATATAAGTAGCTGAATTAGCAGTAAGCAATCGCAAATAATATAGCATAATGTTTTAATGAAATGTGGCCAATTTTCTGGTCAATATGCCGGAGTAAATTTTTGGTTGGTGACTTGTGCGCCACAGCCTGCCTACGTTTCTTAGTAATTCCTCTTCATAATTTCCATTTGAGTGATATCATCCTGACTGACTGCTTTTTCCCCACTATCTCTCTCTCATCTCCTCCCACCTCTACACCCGACTTTGACCGAAGGTTTTTCTTTACAATGACTATGATACGTACATTTGTTTCGTGACAACTTTTTTACACTCGAAATAAAATGCGGAGAGTAGTGAAACTCGTATCCAACGCTCAAAAAAATTCTTAACTGAGTAAAAAAACTCCATTAAGTAAATTTAATGATAATGGTGTCTCATTCGCCACTTAATCGAAAGTTCTTCCTAGGGTCTCTTGTTCCCCACATCACAGGCGGAAAATTTCTCTCTAACTGCCTGCCTCTCAGTCTTGTTTAAGCATGATTTCAAGGGGGTGTGTCCACTCAAAGCTCAAGTGGAAGAAAATAATGCAAAAAAAAACAAAAATGCCCTTTATCTCTAGAGCGAGTAACTATCAAGAATAGTAACATTTCCTTACCAACGACCTTTTTGCAACGTGCTCGGCTCATCCATTTCCATTATTTTCAAATTTTTCCAGTACTCACACAGGTGGAATTTTCCAATCACAATTTTAGGTGAAAAGTGAAATTTTAAAACTTTTTATTTAAATTGTTTTTATTGGACAGCAGGTGCAGAAAAATCCTGGGCAAGTTACTGTTAGTTTCTATCAATCATAGACACAGTTTAAAAGTATTTGGTGTTATTTTCCCATTAGCTCAATCTTCTGGAGGAAACATTCAATTTGCTTCATCGAATTACACTTTTCATATTTCCTTTATATCCAAACCTAAAATATCCATGTAATATGCTTTCATTTGCATAGCTTCAAGGAGAAAATACGACATGTATTGATAAAAATTTGACTGCATGTGTAGCGTTGGTTAAAAATAATTAATCCAACTTATAGATACTCAGAAGAATTTCACCCGTCAGATATTTGAAAGAAAGAAAAAGTTTAAGATACTATAACGGCAATCAGTAATACCCATACCTGGTGTGATGTAATTTTTAGTTTTTTTTATAATTTATAAACGGTATTATTATGAACTCTTTTACTTTATATTGTCATCAAAAAGAGAGTTCACTCTAGGTTTTTATCCCTTGCAGAAAATGTCATCATAGCCAGTGTAGTCAAACTAGTCAGGAGAATAAATAGCAAGTCAATGTATGAAATCCTTTATGACACTGGCAGCAGCTCAACAAGTCAAGTATTACTTTAGTGCCATATTAGGATAAATGTTGACTCTTTGGACCATTAAGGCACAATCACAGAAATATACACTAATAACTTCAAGCAGATAGTAAAACAAGTCGTTTCTCCTCAAATTAATCTAGACTTGGGAAAGATGGATACTCATAGGGTCAGCTTGATCATGAGCAATTGAGCTGAATCCTCAAGATTTTGTTGGTAGCGATAGCTTTTTATTTTCTATTCAGGACATGAAACTGATTTTTACATTTTCTAAGTAGAGATTATTTATTAGTTTTATACAAAAGTTGCCTACCCATTCACCTTTTGCGCTTGCTGCAAAGAGCCGGGCACGTTGTGACATTGCGTTCCTGCCTTCTCTTTGTGATCTTTCAATGACTGTGAATTGGAACCCTTTTTACATAAATAATGTGAAAACACGTTATTCCCATCCTTTTCAATGTACAGTTTTCATAAAATGACAGGAAAAGGTTTCAGCGCTGATTTCAGCCTTTACAGAGGCATAAAAATAAAACAGCGACATTTGAAGCAATACCCGCCGACAAAAAAAAGTGCGAGACCGTATGAATGCGTTTCTGTCGTGAGCCTGTGTGTATACATGTGTGTGTTTGGAAATGTTTGTACTATTATTTGTTTTCAGGGTAAAATTTTCAAATGATTAAAACTGCTTGGTAAATCATATTTGAGTCCTCTTTCTTCACTTTCCTGAGATTTTAGTGTTGTTGAAATGAAATTTCCAATGAGTAGTATGAGTAATTCTGAATGTGAAAAATGTTTCGTTTATAATTAATTCTTACATTATTAATGGAATGGGAATATTGAGAGCAATTTTCAGATCAATTTTACTAAAACAGATAGCTGACAATGGCAATTGGAGATGGCTGAGAAGGTAATACCAATGAATGCATTCAACATAATTAAACTGGGGGACCAATCCTTGTCTGAACCATATCAATTTCTATTTTTAATTTTTAGGACAAAAGTTTTCGGTCCAATCTCATTTCATACAAAAAAAATTATGCTACACTATTTCTTTGTGCAATGACATGTAGCAGAAGCAGTCTGATATATGTTATTGAGCAGAATGAAATCATTCAACTTAAGTGTCAGCAAGACTTAAAATAATGAAGATTAATATTTTCATAATAATGATTTTTTCCCATTTTAATTACTTTTTGAACTCACTCATATGGCAACAAAGAATCTATTTTGAGTGACCTTTCAAAATATCAAGAAAAAAATATCTCAATATAAGATTAAGATTATCCTCATGTTAACTTAATCATTATTACCTTGGTTTATAAATCTGACCAGAAATCTATGGATGTAGTTTAATTCACAATTTCCATTATCCATCTCAAATGACAGATCAAAGAAAAAATGTTGAACCTTTTGGACAGTTGTATTTCCAAAATTAAAAAGTCATCAATGGCATTTTTATTGTATCAAAATAAACTAAAGGTAGATGACAGTAAATGATGAACCTTCCAAATGGATTCAAAAATCATATTTATAAAAAATATGCTAGCATCAAAAGCTCTTGCCACAGAGATTCTTTGAACCTCGGACAGATTAGCTGAATTTGAATCTCAAAAATTGATGAGGGAAGATAATAAGGAAACAAAATGTTTGATTATAAGATGAAAATAATTTGTGAACAAGGAGAACAAGCAATAATAGGGTAGTTTTCTACACCTAAGACATTGAATTGGATTGTTTTAATGGGTGGCATAGCATAAATGTCAGCATTCAACATAAATAATGAGAACTAGAAAGTGTCCATTGCGATAAAATGGAATGTTTATTTTCAAGTGGTTTCAAAAGGCCATTTATCTTCATGGGCATTCAGCGACCATTCTGATAAACTGTGGGGGCAAACTTTCTATTACTAAGTATTAGGTTTTTCTTCCTTTAAAGATTAATTTTTTTGCCAAAGGATTTCTTTAAGTTATTTAAATGTCTCTAGCATCTAATTTTGTTGAATAAACCTCAGGCATTAATCCAAAGGTACATGAGATCATGGTGGTGGGGTTTATTTAAGAAAGCTGTCTTATGAACTTTTGATTATAATCTTAAAACTACAATTAATATTGTGTATCGTTTATTGCACTGCATGTATACATACAATAGTTGCTATGTTCATCTCTCAATTTAATCTCCCCTTATTAAACATGCCATTGTATTATAATAATACTGATGTTAAAATGGTCTGCACAGTAGTAGAAACAAGTATTTCTACTGACTGGTTGATAAACACTTGCAGCGGCTAAAAACCACAACTTTCCTAATTTTTCATCATTGTCATTAGTAAGTACTTTTTTTGAGATTCACCAAAGATTTTTGAGGAGCATTCAACCATCGATAAACTACAAGTATGTATGTGTCTTCTTCCTCATAATGGAAGATGGTGTATGCACTCATAAAATGTGGCAGCATATTTGGGGATCGACTAAGGGGTCATTAACAATAATAGGTGTGTCTTTGATTTTTGAAAAGCTTAAATCCAGAAGTCATTCAATCATAGGAATTAAATATAGAATTTGACTGATTCAAATCAAGAAATTCACAAGTATCATACAATAATATTCAGGCAAGAGACCTGTAACACGTTGTATATAGTAAATTGATCATTGGGGCAAATAAAGTTTTCTGATTACAATAATCACCAATAAGAAGAATATGTATTTGAATTATAGTAAAGCAGCAGTAGATTTTCTAGCACATCACAGTGATCAGAATTCAACTGGGGAGATGGACCTTGTGGCAATTACACACAATAAGAAATTAAGTTTTTTTGGTTTTATGGAAGCAAAATCAAATTAATGTTCAACATTCACAAACAATTTAGAAGGGTGTTATGGAGATGTTGATGATTTAGCATATATTATCACTCCACGCAATTTGTGTTGCTGGCTAATAATATCAGTTTTGAGGATCAGAAAGAATTTCCACTGACCTCCTCTAATACTGAATAATTGTCTTCCAGACTTACCTATCTAATGGTTGGCACTAGAACACAGTCAAACTCTTTTTTCATCATAAGCTTGTTAATAAGCTCAAGTGTATTTAAAACGTAATGAGAAAACATTCACTTATTGAAGTTCCATTATGTGGCAAATAAGTTCTAGGTGAAATAATGATGCTAGTTCGCACTGAGATAGATTACTGGTTAGTAAATTTTGAGGAGGAGTTAAACAATTTAACAATGAGTGATGATTGCAGGACTTATCATTCATCACTATGTGATCAGAGCAAAGATGCACCAAATAATTTCAAATACTAGCTCTGAAAAATGGCAATGAACTCAGTGATCTTAAGCAAAGGAGTACCAATAAAATCCACCTGATAATAGTAAAATGTAGGCATATGTTCAGGTATCAGTTGAAAAACAAGGTGAATTAGAAAAGAAGTGGGAATTCTTGCTAAAGTCAAGTTCAAACACTATTTATTCTGTGCTGTCATCTTATTGTATGAAAAAGAAGCAATCCCATAGATGCTTAATTCTGTAAGGAAATAAGTATATAATTTGAAATAAGGTGAAATTCTTTAATGGTGGTTTGGGTCTCCTCCGAATAGAGGCACCACCTTCTTGTAAAGGTATAAATAATAAGTAAACAATGTAAGTAGGGTTTATATTACCAAAACAATCAACCTGAAGGTTGGTGGCATATTTGAAGTTAGCCCTCATCTAATGCTACTAAGCCCAATGCTACAAGAAAAATACACATCAGGGTAATGGAAGGATTTACTTTCCCAGTACCGCTTGCAGTTTCTAAAGAATATCTTTGACTCGTAAACTCACACACCTTGAACAAAGCTGATGGTGTTCAGAGGCGTTACCTGGAATCAACTTTCTAGCTGCCATCATCATCTAATTACCAATTGCGGTCCTAAACTGTTTAGTATAAGTGTTGACTACCTTCTGTCTGATCATCATGGTATAAGCTTCACTTTTAAGACTCAAATAACTCCAAGGAAATTCTCAAATAGAAGTAAAACCATAACAGTAGAAGGTTAAGAGAGTTTCAAACTGCTCCTATCTTATATCAATTAGATTGGTAAGTCCATAGGCACTGTTGAGCAACTTAGTTTTCCAAGATTTTGGGGTAATTTCCTGGGCATTTTTGAACATTGCTTTTCTAAAAAAAATAAACTGTGACCTCAATCAAACTAAAAATAATCTCTGGTATACTGAAGAGATATTAGCTTTTAGGAACAGTTTACTTAGTTACTACAACCATTACAAAACCAGTGGAGGTCTGCATGGCAAAGAAACTTACTTGAAATACAAAAGAGATGAAAATAACTCAATTAGGTGGGCAAAAAATAAAACTTATAAGGATTTTATTTCCAATACAAAAAAATAAACAAAAGGCAACTCGGGGATTAATCAATGGAAAAGTTGGCCATGGCCATTCAAAAGAAAATCTTCCTTTAACCCCAGAAACTGTAAACAATTCCTTCTTAAAACCTATTGAAGACAATTTGTTCTCTGAAAAAGTAGATGCTGCCAATACTGGAAATATACAGTGAAATATTCCTCCAAATAATTTACATTTTAAATAGAATTTAGCTACCCCATATGATATCACATCAACTGTAAAAAAAATTTTTTAAATCAAACATTAAGGATATCTATCTATTCCCAAATTCTAAGCCTGTCTAATTCCCTAACTAAGGATATTACAGTGTTCATTGTGAAACCATTAGCTAGTATGTTACTCAACTCATATTTTGAGACAGGATATTTTGCAACAGCTAAAATATTCCAAAACTGTATCTGTCCATGAGAAAGGCGATAAACATGATTTTACCAACTACCACCCCATACTCCTGGTTTTTGGTAAAATATTTGGAGTTTTAATGAAAGATTCCCTCCCATGGCTTACAACCTTGATGTGGTGGAAGGGCTTGTGCATTTCAATGACCCCTAGCACTAGAGCTGAGCTGACAGGAGCAATGATGATTGCTCCTGTTAGGGTCACCCATGCCAGATAGGTTGAAGGTTAGGAGCAAGATAAAATGTAGTCCACGCAGTGTCTGTTCCTCAGTGAGGTGGCTGCAAAGGCATCTGACCCCGGTGGGGTGGCTATTGAGTGATGGTGTCATGTTAAAAATACTATTGTGGAAAGCATTGGGAAACCACGTCAATTATTATTCCCAAAACAATAATGATGGACAATATAGAGAATATGATTCCTGACAATTACAGGACTCAGCCCAATTGGCCGTGAGTCGCACCCGGTTTTGGGAGAGGCAAGGTCTTTGCGATTGTAATCTCACGAAACCCATTCAAAAGGAAACTGATGGCAGCAGGACAGAAGACACAGAAGAAGAAGACCAATTTAGTTAGAATAGGAACTTGGAATGTTAGGACAATGTTGAGAAAAGGAAAATTGGAGAATATTAAGTGAGAGATGGGAAGAGGAAATATAGATATTTTAGGTCAATGCAAGGTGAGATGGAAGGAGAGTGGGGATCAACGGAAAGATAGTAATAGAGTAATGTAAAGCATAGGGTACGAGAGCCAATAAGGGATTGCCATAATATTGAATAAGGTGGTAAATATAAGCGTAGCAACATAGAGCAAGCAACATGTAGAATATTACTAATAGAGATAAAAGCAGAACAGACAAACTTGATCATTGTTCAGGTATATATGCCACCAAGAAATAATGAGGAGGAAGAATTTGATAGGATATATATATATATCAATTAGAGGACATATTTGCATGTGTTCCTGCAGGGAAACATTTGATAGTGATGGGGGATTGGAATGCAAAAGTAGGGAAAAGAAGAGATGGTGATGGGGTGGGGGACTATGGTTTAGATATGAGGAATAACTGCAGGGAGAAAGTATTGAATTCTGCGGGAGACAGGGGTTAGTCATCACCAACACTTGATTTAGACACCATAAAAGGCATAGGTAAACATGGAAAGTGCCAGGTGACTCAAAAAGTTGTCAGTTAGATTATATTATGGTTTAGCACAGATTGAGGATCAGTGTGCTCAATTCCAACATCTTCCCAGGAGCAGAAAAGGCCTCTGACCACAATTTAGTTGTTATGAAGTGTAGCCTCCGTTTCAAAAAGATAAGGCATAGGTGGCGGGTAAGGAAATGGAATGTAGAAGCATTTATTGGATTGACAAGGAAAGAGTATCAGCTGGCTGTAGAAAAAATCATGGATGACGATAAAGAGCTGAGTACTATTGAAGAAAAATGGAAATGTATCAATAAAGGGATATCATTACCACAAAAGACACTATAGGAACTATTACTGGGGAAAGAACAAGGAAACCATGGATCACGGATGTGATGGTTAGAAAGATAGATCAGAGAAGAAAATGGGAGACTGTAAATGCAGAGTTAGGCGAAAGGAAGTACTAAGTGTTAAATAATAAATTGAGGCGGGCAACAAATAAAGCAAAAGAAGCATGGTGGAAGATGCAGTGCAAAGAAATGGAAAGTTTGCAGAGGAAGGGTGAAATTGATGTGCTGTACAGCAAAGTTAAATCTTTATTGGGAAGTAAGAAAGGCAGATCTATGCCAACAGAGATAAGGCGGGTGATAATAGTTGACACAGAAAAGGTCCAAGAGAGACGGAAGGGATATATAGAAGAACTGTATAGTAAAGAACTTAGACCAACAAAGTTAGACATAGAAAAGGAACATGGCATAGAGGAAGATAGCTTAGGTCCAGGCATACTTGATGATGAGATGGAAAGGGCTTTAAGGGAGATGAAATTAAATAAGACCATTGGGGTAGACAATATTTCTGCCGAACTACCCAAAGGTTTAGGAAAATGTGGGAAGAAGAGTCTATATGGACTGATTCGTATTATCTATGGTAAGGAATCTGGCTATAAGACTTTGTGAGATCAGTGTTAGTACCTATTCCAAAAAAGGTAAAGGCTACATCAATTGAGGACTATAGGACAATAAGTTTGATATCCCACGCAGCTTAAGTTGTTCTCAGGATCATCAACAAAAGGATGAAATAGTAGCTAATCGATTACTTTGGGGATGGTCAGATTGGGTTTAGGAAGGGGAGAGGCATACCTGATGCCATTGCAGTAATGAGATAACTAACCCTTCAATCCAGTATAGGAATTTAAATTGTTGGACCCTACTTGCAGTATTTCATTTTTTTTAAACTCTCTTTCTGCAGCATGAAGGAAAATAATTTTTATCTTTTTAAATATTCATTCTAAAATTTTTAAAAATGGACCTCATTTTAAATTGCTTATTCTATTTAGTAAAAATTTTACTTGTGTAATATTTCATATTTTCCCTTCTTCATTAGCCTTTGAGTTTTGAACTTCCAGTCTTAAACTTCAGTTTTGTGTGATATAATTTGAAACAACCCTCTAAGCATAGGCCTGCATTGCTGTCAGGGTATGAGTACACTGTATCCCTCCTTTTACCTTGTGCGGAGCAAACCTGAAATCTTCTTTGAGACATAGACTTCTTCAACAAAGTGCATATTGGACCAAACTTCCTCACTTGAACTTGCACCATCAGATCCAATGCTAACTTCCTTTTCTCTGTCCAAATCATCAACTGAATTCTCTATTTTATCTTCACTCAAAAAAAGCTTATCCCTCTTGGAATGAATTGGGTATAATACACAAGGCTTTTTTACTCCTCTTTCTCAAGAAAGAAATCTAACAACTGAGACTAGAAAGTGGTGAGACCTTTTTGCCCTCGCAACAGTTATGACAAAACAAAAAGAAAGAATGAAGCATGAATGGTTCCAGAGAAATTTGATAGGGAGATCATATCAAGCAATTAAGAAAAATAGAACCTGATGACAAAGCACAAATGAAAAGAACTCCCTTTTCTCATAAGGATGGGCTTGCCAGATTTACCTTCCTTATAGAGTGCCCTTTCATGTAGTCAAAACAGAACAATAAGGGAGACTCATTATCTAAGAGGCCAAGGGTAACCATAAATGGGGAACACCCAAAGTACCTTCTGATGCATTTGACCTTACTCCATCTACAAGGGTAATCCCAGAAGTATCTGACCCAACAAAGAAAGCACAAAAATTTTGGAAAAAAATGTATTTATTTTTCAACATAATATCCTTAGAGCTCTATACACTTTTCTCAGCAATGTTCAATAAGTTCGATACCCTTTTTATTACAAAAACTGTCTTGCTCCTCAAAATAGCCATTAACTGCCAACGTCACTTCTTCACCGTTGGAAAATCTTTGTCCACCGAGCCATTTTTTCAAGTTTGCCAGCAGAAAATAATTTGAGGGGGCTAAATCTGGCAAATTGGGGCATGAGCTAGTAAATCAAACTTTAATTGATGAATTTTGGCCATTGTAATAACGGATCTGGGCACTGGTGCATTGTCTTGATGAAACAACACTTTCTTCTTAGCCAAACGCGGCTGCTTTTGCTTGATTTCTCAGCTTAAATGAGGCAATAGGTTTGCATGATACTGGACGTTGACAATTTTTCCTTTTTCAAGATAGTTGATTAAATTTATCCCATGTGCATCCAAAAAAACTGTCGCCATGACCTTGCCTGCAGATGAAACAGTCTTCGCCTTCTTTGGAGGCTGTTCTCCCTTTTAAATCCATTGTTTGGATTGTCTTTTGTCTCAGGTGTGAAGTAATGGACCCATGTTTCATCCATGGTTATGAAACGGTGCAAAAATTCTGCTTTTTTGCTGTGAAACTTTGCTAAACACTCAAATGAAACATCTTCGCGAGTCTGGTTATGCTTGAGTGTGAGCAAATGCCATACCCATCTTGCACACAGCTTTCTCAAGTCCAAATTTTCAGTCAATAAGCAATGTAGCCCACTTTTTGAAATGCCTACTATATCTGCTGGCTCATAAACGTTCAGTCAATGATCATCCATGATCACTTTGTGGGTTTTCTTCATTGTTTCTTGAGTCGTCACCTCATTTGGTCACCCCATTTGGTCAGCTGCCGATGCTTGTCTTGACAGCTCATACGGCCTCATTTAAACTCTGCTACCCAATATTTTACTGTTGTAAACAAAGGAGCAGGCTCACCCAGAGTAGAATCCAGTTCAGCTTTTATTCTGGTTGGGCTGAGGCCTTTCAAATAAAAGTATTGTATTGCATAACAATGACCAATATTCTCCATTTTCACAAAGTCACTGAAAACGTTCACTATTGATGGTCACCAAACAAATACTAAACAGCATGGCGTCTTCAAACTTGAAATATAGGCTTTGTAGATTGCATACTTTCTAGTACAGAGATATTTTTCAAACAACTACCATCATCTCTAGGTCAGGCCAGGTACATCAGTACCTGGCCTGACCTAGGCCTTCCCATGTACTTTTCATCATCTTGATTAATGATTTGTCCCATAATATGAAATATAATTCTGTTTTAAATGCCGATGACACCACTTTTGTACAAAAATGTCAAAATCTAGAGGTTGCAAAGGCATGATCTAAAACTGCCCCAAGACAGGCTAAGAAATGGTTTACCATTAATCATTTACAATTAAATACTAAAAAGGCATATTGAATGCAGTCTTAAATAAAAAATAACTGAAATTGGAGCTTCTAAATACTAGGAATTTATATTGATACAACACTTAACTGGGAGACCCAGATGAGTCAGATCTGTTATTAACTGAGTAAAGCTTTTTATATGTTAAGAAACCTCAACTTTTTCATTTGAAATGAGTATCGTTTAAGACTTAAACATGCCTTCTTTCAATGTCATTTGCATTATGGTGTTGAGTAATGGGGTCATTACTCACATGTTAAATAAATCCTCCTACAACAAAAGAGAGATATTCACCCCCTTACTGATATACTGCCATGTGGTTCCTGCAAGCCTTTCTTTTATTAAGTATAAAATCATGACTGTTATTTTGTATATCTCTAAGGATCTGATTTATGTGAAAGTTAATCTAGAAAATTGCCAATTAAGATCTCAACTCCATAACTATACCAAAAGAGGTATAAGGGGTAAAGCAACTCTAAATACTTCTTATTGTGGACTGTTATCAACTTATCACTCATTTCATGCCATAAACATTCGACTGTCTAGCTCTCTGCCTACTCAGTTGCAATTGGATTGTATCCAGAATTTCAAGATGGTATATACATGGATATTTGCTAACCCACTTTGTTCATTTGATGATTTCTTTTGTAACAATTTTCATTATATTTAAGAACTTCTGTTTATACAAAGTATTATTTATATTGACGACATTTAATATGGTAATACCAATAATCAAAATGAATAAATTATTATTATAGATCCCAGGTCCACTGGTGTCAGAAGCCTGCCAATTTACCTACTTGACTTCCAGGAATGAATAAAATGCAATGAAAATAAATCGATTTGGATTGCGAGAATAGTTTAAGATTTATGCTTGTTTAATCAAAAAATATATACTATCAAAATGGGTTTTATAAAACGATTTCATAAAATTCCATTGCGGATGGCCTCGAATACCGTAATTAAATGACGCGCGGTATGAAACGAAAACAAACGAATTAGTTTTCCGAATACACAAGTTCTCACTTCAAATGCTTTGTACGAAATTTGTTTTCCTTATGTCGCCAAGGTGGAATGTTCGGAAATGTTGTCAGTATTCATATTTTTGCATTATTTCTAGTGTGTACATGAAATCCGATTACTACGTCTAGATTTGCGGATGTATTTTATGTATTGTATTGGTGAGTTGCATTATAAGCATGGTTTTGGTCCATTTCACGTGTAGATGCCTTTGCCACTAGCGAATGAAAATCTGATCTATATCTTTACATGTCCAATTGACATATTATAAGTTTACATTGTTTCGTTCGTAAAAATGCCTATCAAGTGTTTCTTCAAGTTTTTTCGAATAATTTCATATTCTTCCGCCGAATATGATATTTATTTGAGAATGTGGGCCATTATAACCCTAATTTAATTTATTACTATTTTGAAACAAGCTGACAGGCAAATTATAATATTTTTTAAGTCATATAAAGTAATATTTGCTAGGTTTTGCCTTGCAGCCGTTGGAATGTAACTTAAATTGTGATCATATAGATATGTAGTTATCTACTCCAGTTTAGGATGGACGGTGGAGGCTACTGTAAGCCCAATGGAGCGAAGAAGTTGGTTAGTGTCACTGTCATGAGTGTAATACACGGAGGGAAATACTGGGTATCAGAGCCTCCCGGAATTTCTATGACTAAAGAAAGACAAATATTGGTGATGATGGAGAACCATTTGGCGGAAAAAATGCGTGGCACTTATGAAATAGCCACAGATATACCAGAAAATAAGGTAATATCTTAGTGATTGTGCTTGCTGTACGTTTTTGTAATGAGTAAAACCCATTACAGTAAAGAATAATAGCAGTTGTTTCACTGAATTTTTTTGAGTGCACCTGCCCATTTACATCATAATGTAAAATATTAAATAATGCTCATACTATTAGTACAAAAAGGTAATAGTAAAGGAACGTATCAAATAAATACCTACATGTACAATGGGGTCTTGCAAAAGTCAGGTATTGTTACCATTTTTTGTGTTATGATTAATGTAGAGATTTTTATATTTAAGTGAACAAACAACTTGTACTGGGCAAAATATCCCATGGATATGGAGTGAGCATCCATTGTGTACACTGCATGTCCCGTACATTATCACAAATGTCACAGTCAAAGCATGTCCACATATCCATCAGCATTTCTATTGATATGCAATGATTTTTATTTTAACAGCTACCTGACCTAACCTCATTGGTTTTTAAAATGTACATGTACTCTTTCCCAACAGTCTCTAAGGAATGGCATAGATCTTAATGTGTCGTGATGATATTTTTACATGATGGATTTACTTCCAACCACTCTTTGGATTTGTGGCACTCTTTTTTTTATTATGCATTAACAAAATTTTATCTAGTGGTCACATTATTTCATTGGTGTTTCAGCATTTTTCTTTTGTGTATAGTATTAGTGTGTGACTTTAAACGTACAACACACAAAGCTAAATGACCTTCATCTTACACAAGGGGTGCCAGTGGAATATGACCTAATCATTCATATATACTTTGGTTATCCCTGAATTATCTATTTTTCTAAATGATATTTTGGTTTTATTAAGTAAGATACAGCAGGTTCATTACTTCTTTAGTTCATGTTTTTGGTACTTAAGGGGTGGATAGTCTGGTGCTCAGAGCACTGGACTATTAAGTTGAGGCCCCTGGTTGAATTCCAGGTGATGTCTTTGGGAACCCTCAGGTTGATGTCTTTGGGAACCCTCAGGTTAACCCAAGCTGGGTTTAGCCTAGTTTTTTGGTACAATAGTCAATAGGGTACTCGGTGTAGGTGGCAATTGTAAATGGTTTTATTTTTCAGTTGATTGCAGTAAAAAATGAAGTGACTGGCTGTTGGCACCGAGGGGAATTGCTTTCTCCCATTCCTGAAAACAGCAACTCCAAGTCAAGGGTGTTCCTGGTCGACCACGGTGAATCCTTAAAAAATGTTAAACTAAAACATTTACAGCCACTACCCGAAGAAATGCAGCACTTGCCTCCTCAGGCCTTTGTAGTGTATCTCTATGGCCTGATTCCCCTGACAGTTACTGTTCGACTCGAAAATATAAATGAAAAATTCCACTATGAGTAAGTCAATATTTTTTATGAAAACAATTCTTTTAAATATAAAGAAAAGCGTACTCATATTTAGGCTATAAGCTAAAGAAAGCTTACTCATATTTGTTGGAATCATAGGTAATATGGAACAATTTGTATTGGCCTCTCACCAGCATAACTAAATAGAGGTGACAGTGTCCATCTCCTCCAAAATGATGCTTAACTAGTTAAATTCATGATCCATGAACTTCCTTTTGCTCTCATTGCCCCCCCCACTCAAGCCTATTTACCATGTACTCCTTACCACTTGTCATCAAGTTGTAAATAAACCAAAATGCTGGAGGCATGGTTTTAGAGAATGTCTCTGAGAGAGCTGCTGATCACTTGGAGACAACATTCTTCTAAATATCTTAATTTTTCTGTAATTTTCATTTGAATTTATAATGAAGCCATAATTTTAAGGACCAAATTGTTTACAATCCACACTCAACAGAGCTGTTGGCTAGAAAAGGATATAGCTAGAGAAACACTTGTGTGTATGCATCTATGTACAGAGGACTATTTCCTTTTCCAGTGCCCCCTGAAGTGTCCACGAAAATCAAGGCATTGATCTTCCTAATGAGTGAGAGATATTGTTATAGTTATTTGCGATAAGGATGATAACTCTCCTTTGCTTTTGATCTATTTCTTGCCTTTCGTGTAATTTCATTTTTGGGAATCCATTTTCATCAGTTCCTGATGCTGAAATGATTTTTGAAGCTGGGTCACAAGATTCATGATTGCAAACTGAGCTACCGAGGAAAATCTATACATGTTAAAAAAAGGTTCATGAACATTAAGTCGCCTAAATTTTTGACCCTCTTAATATTGTAAAAAGACTAAATCTTGCCAATCATCATCAAATATTATAATCTTATCTATCTGAGGACTGGGGACAGTTCTATGCCTATGCTTTTATTTCTGCATAATTCCTTGTGTTGACAGCTTCTAATGCCTACTACACAACATTTATCCTAGGTTTTCATCTAAAATTGCTCAGCTGTATGTTTTATTCAGTTGTTGTCTGTGTTAAACTGCCATTCCAGGATGTGTCCAATAGTTACGCAAATATGTCCAAAAAAGAGTTTCTCGCTTCCTCTGTTAAGCTACCTTCTAAAAGCTACTCTCTTCACCCGCTCTTCGAAGTACCTCCTTGTTTGTTTGTTGGTATGGATATCTCTTTTATTTACCTCATTCTTCTGTTGTAGTATATTTACATCACTTCAGATCTCTTAAGAGAATTAATTTTTTGATGCCTTGTCAACTGAACACTTCCAGAATAAACTAGTTTATTATGGAAGTGTAAAGTTTCTTTTTTTTACCCTAATAATGAAGGAATACCCTAAAGTTAAACCTGAAACTGTTATGTTCGTCAACTGAAGTAATTTGCAACTCTTCCTATTTTACGTTTCTCATGTCATCCATGTCTCACATAGTGCCAGATGTGTGTATCAGATTTTGTGTACTATGTAAGATCCTCTGTTGTATAAATCATTCTTTTATATAAAATAGTACCAACTAAGGTTTTAGAGCAGCCATTGTTCGTTATGATTGTTTTGGTTGGAGTAAAGAGGAGTTTAGGGCAGAAATATTAAAAAATCCATTTCAAAAGAGATTTGCTCTATGGGTAAATTTAGCGCAAACCATGGTGAATGATGTATGATCATTGGTAAGGGCAAATGTGAGAGTTTGATTCTCTTAGGAAAAATGTGAAGAGAAAGAGCAGCCTATTATTTCTTTCTTCTGGGGGAGACCTATGAATTATTAAAGATCATATTCTTTTGTAAGCTTGCTTTATTATCATTTCTGTTTATTATTTTTTTCATTTTTATTGTGCAAACCTATTGTACTCATTCACTTGATATTGTATTTAAGACCAATGTGTTACTTCATTAAGAGCAGAAGGCATTTGCTTTGTTTATTAGGTAAGTGAATGTAAATAGTATTTTTTCTGTCTAAGGTTAAGTTCAACATTGTAATCATAATGAAACGTGAGAAGAATAAAAATGAACTTGTAATAATTCAGCCACTTGCAAATTAATGTTAATTTTGAAGAAGAGTATGATGTTTCATTGAATTTATTTGATGAATGTTGTATAGCTTTTACCATCAACTTTTAGCTGTAATATAAAATGCGGGGATCAGGATGGTATGGTGGATAAAGTACTGGATTTTCACTGGCCCGGGTTCAAATCCTGGAGATGGCAGATTTTTTTAGTGGTATCCCGATTCCTACTTGAAGGTGCTTCATGGAGAGCACTTTAAGTGAGTATGGTGTCTGTCAGATAGGGTGTTAAACTGCAGACTCCTTGGTGTCTTTCGTTAAGAGTAAGCTAATGCCGACACCGGGTTTCTCTCCTTTACCATCCATCCCTAACGGCACAAATGACCTCAGCTGTTGGTCGCTTCCCATAAGACTACTACCACTCTTATAAAATGCATATTTTCAGGCTATATATGTAATTCATTCAATGTCTAAGCTGCAGTTGTGCATGATAGATGATTCTTTTGAGCTTTATTAAAACTCTAGCCCCCTTGACTGTGTCATATGCTTTGGAATGTTGTACTTTAGTCCAGTACAACTGAGTGTCTGCCGTTAAAACATCATATATGTAATTTTCATTAATTTCATATGTGCGGTGGTCTACATCTTGCCTTGTTCTTCAATGTTCAGTTTCATTTAGTAGGTTTTTTCAGCTCTCTGGTCTGCAAGTTTGCAGAAGGAAGATTATTTTTTCAATGTTCTTTACCTTATGAGGCCTACTTATTTCATCATTTTATTTTAGGGAAAAATATTATCTTTATTGTTCATTGCAATAGTCAGTTGAGCTAGGGCAGCCCAGAGAAATCTGTCATGTTACATAGATTATTACAAAAAAAATTTTCATGTTGTTTTTTATGTGGTTTCTAGATTCAGATAAAGCAAAATAATTGAATACCTGTCTGGAGAAGTGAATGGGGTCTATACAAACTGATCAATTATATCATTATACAAAGGGTATTGTGTTAAAAGTAATATCATTTGGCAAACACCTGGTCCAGCTTTTAAATTTAAGTGGGTGAAATAAAACTCTGATCTGAGGTCACATATCCATTTGTTAGCTTTGCTACAAGTCAGCATCTTCATTAAGTAAACGTTAGTTGCCTAAGGCAGATAATTTCAAAGAGAATCCACGATTGTCGTACTCTACCCTTCATTTTAAGATTTCCATACAAGTCATGGATAAATAATTATTGTTAAAAAGTTTTTGTTATAGATTCAGTTTCTTCTCTGCAAAATTTTGATAATACATTGCGTTTTAATAGCAGCTAAAAAAAATTAATAATACCCAAGGAAATGGAGTGATAGCTTTTCTTGCCTCTTCATGTTCAACTAATTCCAACACAGCCGTGGCCACTACAGTCTGGGCAAGGGATATTTATTCAAAATAATATCTTTTGTTTCAAATTGCAGAAGAAGTGGGATTTCATCTTTCTTTGTATGCAATTGTTCCTTTCCAGAAAGAGTCGCAGCTGGATTTTGGCTAGTGAGAGTTATGCTCAAGAACTTTTAGAGCAGTCAACAAGTGCTTATTTAAGAGGGCATAAAACTATAGGCAACACTGTGCATGGAGAGATATTTTTTAATATTCCTGGAAGAGGATTAATTTCACTTAATGAGGAAATGTGTAATCAAAATTTTGCCATTTACAGTGAGGAAGAATATGAGAAAGGTATTGTATTTCTTTATCTTATATCCATATTTACTTGTCTTGTGCCAAAATAACTTAGTGAAGCATGATGGAAAAATCAAAAAGACTTAGTATTTCCACAGTAAAAAATTAATTACTGTCGACCAATTTCGCCACACTTAAGCATCGTCTCTATCTCTAGCGTCTTCAACAGTGTAGCGAAACTAGTCGACAGTAATAAAGTCTTTCCTGTGGAAACGCAGTCTTCTTGATTCTATTTTGAAAAATCATTTTCTTTATTGTGAGAATTTTCATTCGGGTGGATACAAATGAAACAATAAGTTTACTCT
This sequence comes from Hetaerina americana, assembly GCF_022747635.1. Taxonomy (NCBI): domain Eukaryota; kingdom Metazoa; phylum Arthropoda; class Insecta; order Odonata; family Calopterygidae; genus Hetaerina; species Hetaerina americana. Next base: position 6,545,911 of record NW_027286069.1, on the reverse strand, counting down.
ATTGCAGTTATTAAGAATGAGCTGGATAAAGAATTATGTATTAATATGGAGAAGAAAGCCTTACTTGAGGCTGAGAAGTTAAAACATGAGAATGGAAATCCGAACTGTGCTATCAAAAGTATACAGCATATATTAATGGAAGTATGTGCCTATTATTTTCAGTATTTTTGTGTATTGCATAAAAAATGTCATTATTCTTTCTATGTGATAAATTTATGTTTTAGGATTTCATGGAGGATTATGCTCGTAAAAAGTTGCTGAGACAAGAAAAAACTCTGCGTGTACTTGACAAAATGAGACAAGATGTTAGCATGAGGGGCCTGCAAGCAAGTGATGATGTAAGTTCTAGTGTATTTTACCTGTTAGTTCATTGTCAAATTATTTTATTTATTTATAGATGGGAATAACCCTTTTACAAAAAGAAAGGCAAAAACATAGATTAATTCAACAATTATAAAAAATATTTACACATGGGTACAAATTACATTAAGATACGTACTTGTCATTAAGAATTGAAATATAATTTAGAATCTAAGAAGAATCTTGATTTGCAATGCATGAAAGACATTTTCAGATGATAAACAGGTATATAGTATATACGAGGTCTGTTAAAAAAGTATCGTGACTTTTGTGTTTTTTCAAAAATTATTTATTTATTCATGAATATCTATTTCGTCCCCTTCAAAGTTATCCACATTAAATATTATACACTTGTGCCAACGTTTTTTCCAATCCTCAAAGCACTTCAAAAAACCATTTCTTGTGATCTTGTTAAGCTCCTCCTTCGATGCAGTCTTTATCTTGTCAATCGTAGCGTAGCATCATCCTTTCATGGTCCTCTTCAGTTTCGGGAACAAGAAAAAGTCACTGGGGGCCAGATCTGGGGAATACGGTGGCTGCGGCATCATTAGTGTGTTGTTTTTGGCCAAAAATTCACGCATGTGTGAGCAGGGGCATTGTCATGGTGCAAAAGCCAATTTTTGTTCTTCCACAAATCTGGGTGTTTGTGGTGGATTTCTTCTCGCAAATTGTGCATAACTTGCAGGTAATATTCTTTATTTACCGTTCTACCCTGTGGCAAGAACTCATGATGCACCATACCCCTGCAATTGAAGAAAATTGTAAGCAAAATTTTCACATTCGTCAGAACTTGGTGCCCTTTTTTTGGTCTTGGCATGTGCTATAGCTTCCATTGGGATGATTTAGCTTTAATTTCACCGTCATAACCATAAACCCATGATTCATCACCAGTTATGACCCTCTGGAGCAAATTTGAGATGTCATGGATAGAGTCCAACACCTCCTTAGCAAGTTAAATGCATTGCTGGCTTTAGTTGAAACTGAGCAATTTTGGTGCAAATTTTGCAGGGACCCATGTCATTCTCAAATCATTGGTAAAAATCGAGTGGCACAAGCCAATTGATATGTTTAGGTCCTCAGCAACTTCTCTAACAGTGATTCGACAATTGGCCAATGCTATTTTCTTCACTTCATCAATTTATGCAAGAGCTTTAATCTATAATTTAACCTTCGCTCCGTGAGTGATTTCCAGCCTAGCTGCTCTAATACGATGCTGCTGCTGCTCTTATTTTGGACACACTACTAAGTTAATCATAACATCGTTTTACAATCCAGCTCCTCCACGCTGCAAGCGATCAAATTCAGCAATCAATCCAACTTCGTGGTGTGGAGTCTCCCATATCCTAGCAGCATATTGTAAATGTGGCCTAGCCAGTGAAAGATTACATTTCTCTTTGACTTTTCATCTCATTTACCCAGCTTTCTTCTAATAAATCCTAATTTGTTGTTAGCTTGTCCACGTATACCCAATATGTGTTTCACCCAGGAGAGATCGTGAGTGAGGGTAACGCGTAGGTATTCAAATGAGTCGACACATTCCATTTTGGTGTTCCCCAACGCTGTAGGCATTCGGGTGGCAATTGCTCTTTTTCCAAAACTTTATGACTATGCACTTTTTTAAGTTTAATCCTTATTGCCAAGTGTCGCACCAGTGTTGAATAGCATTAAGGTCATCTGATAAAGCCACTGTGTCCTCAGGATCACGGATATCACAGTAAACCACCGTGTCATCGGCAAATAAACATATCTTACTAGGGACTACAGAGTCAATGTCATTACGTAAAGTAGGAATAAAAGAGGACTGATAACACTTCCCTGGGGAACACCTGAAGTAACTTCTGCTTCATTTTAGCTAAATCCATCTATCACGACACTTTGTACCTGACCATTCAGAAAGTCTTTAATCCAACCCCGGATATTTTTATCTTTGCCATATGATTCTAGTTTTTTGAGTAGTATACTATGAGGTACTTTGTCGAAGGCTTTCTTAAAATCTAGAAAAATCAGGTCCACTGGAACAATGCTATCTCCCGACGTAAGAATATCATGAACAAAAAGCACAAGTCATATCTCAAAGGGTCTACCCTTTCAGAAACCCTGCTGTTGTTTCATTAATATTTCCTTATTATCAAGGTTTCTCACAATGGAATTAGCAATTATATGTTCCATAACCGTGCATGAAATGGATGTGAGTGAAAAAAGTCCATAATTGCTAGGTTCCTCCCTGTTGCTGTTTTTAAATATTGTTGTTATGTTAGCCATTTTCCAATCTCTTGGAACCTTGTGATCTACAAGCAACTTCTTAAATATGATTTCTAGATATGGTGCAATTTCTGAAGGTAGATCCTTAAATATACAAGCGGGTATTTCATCGGGCCCAGAGGATTTATTACTATTTATATTTTTCAGCAAACGTTCTAATCCATGAAATAAGTCTAATCCATTCACTTTTGGGCATTGGTTGACTGGCATGATTTGGTAAGCTATCGGGGGCATTTGGTGAGATATTGGTGAAGTAATTTTGAAAGAAGGAATTTAATAAGTTAGGCATTTCCAAATGCTGGTTACTCTTTCACATTTATCGTTTTTATTTTATCAAGTTTAATTAGTCTGGTGGGTATTCACCCCCTGCCATACACCTTATCGGTGGCTTGCAGGGTTCTTAAATAAGAAAAAATGAGAAAGTTGAAAGTTGCCTTATTTGCCTGAACCTCCATGACGTACAACCAAAATGCTTTCGGATTCTCTTTCAAATTTCCATCAATCTTTTTCTTTTGAATTTGATTAATGCTCTCTGAAATTCCTTAAATTTACTGGGGATGAATTTGTTGATCGCGGAGCATGTGATCTCCAGGAAGTGATTCCACGTATCCTCAGCATTTTGGTAATTACTATCCTTCTTAAAATTGGCAAATTAACTGCACCTGTATTTTAGGCCAATTAGGCAAACTATATGCCCTACTTTTGTAGTCGTAAAGAAAATAACTGCTCTTTAGCAAATAATTTAAGGAATCCAAGGCATCCTTGAAAGGATATTACTTTAGCAATGATTTTGAATGTTTTATTAATCCCATCGGATTGTGATAGGAGAGATCATGTCAATAAAATTCAAGAAAGTAAATTAAGAACAGACACATGTAGAATGCCATTTTTCCCACGAATGTTAAGGGATCAGGATAAAATACCAGTTGTCCGACTGCACTTGGAGGGAAAGGTGTTTAGGGTCAAGAGAAGTGTGGTGTGTAATCGCCCCCTGCCACACATCCTAGTGTGGTGGCTCTCAGGATACTGCATATAGCAAAAAACAGAAGTCGTGAGAAAGGGCTAGAGCTAAGTTCGATTAGATACTTGCCTAAGTATTTAATCGAACTTAGCTCTCCATTTCAGTGTTTTGTGTTGTTGCCTGATCGTTTTTAAACTATATATGCTCCAATCAATAGATGGGATATTGAAATCTCCGCCGAAGATAATGGCACGCTCGTTGGTTTGGGGTGAGATACTTTTGATTTGCTTTATCAGTCTAGTGTTGAATATATGTACTAAAATGTAGTTTGTTCGTTGATCACCCCCTGCCACAGACCCTAGCGGTGGCTTGCAAGGTGCCATGTCTGATAATATCTGGATTTAACTCGGTTCTGCTCACGCAAGAATATATATCTGCAATAAAGACACCGCCCTCGAATCTACCTGTATTTACTCTGTTAATCCTGGAAACAGGAAAGGATTTTGGGAAAATAAAAGCCGTTATTTCAAGTGTAAATTGATGTAACTAGCCTGCCTAACTAATAAATAAATTCACCTGCTATACATGATTACAAATGAGAGCGCAAAATGCGAGATCGATTATAATGTATGCAAATGGCGAGGCGAAACTTATACGGGCTCACTTTAGCACTAAGTAAACACACCAGGCATGCAGCATCAGTCATTAAGTTTTTCTTCATTTGATAGTTAAAATATTCTTTTTTTATTTTTATCTCCATAGGCAAAGGGAAAATTAACTTAAACTATGGGGAAGCATTACATTATTAAAAATAACTTGGCCATGGTAGAATCAAATTAGGTCGACCTAATTTAATTTTAATTACACAAATAACATTCGTCTCGGGTTGCTATCTCGCCCTGTGTTCCGGGACCGCATGTTTGAAAGTGGTTACAATGTTGTTCTCGTCATTGGGAGAGCAGCAATGTTGCGCGTTGGTCTTGTCTCTGTCTTTGTTCACTAGTCACAGTCTCAACTCCTCTGTCGGCAGTTAGGATTTGTGGAGTTACATCTACTAATGATTTGTGGTCAAAGGTACGGCAATTTATTTAGTTCATGGAATCAGTATCTACTTGCACGTACTGTTGTGTATAAAATGGATCTTTAATACGCAAGTATCCTTACGCATTTATGGGTGATTTTGCTTTCGCAGTGTTGTGAGAAAATATAACTCAACCAGTCAGCGTAACCTAGTTCTGATAAAATGTTCACTGCATGGTATATCCCGATATTTTTTCAAGCTCGTGTATCGAGAGTATATCCCGAAGAAGTTATGTGGTTTTAAACCACATAATATTGTAATCAAAAGATTAATGCTAGTCTTATTGCTGGAGTAAATGCAAGTACGATTACTCACGATTTGAAGTCGACCATTCAAAAAGTCTTTCATTTAGCCCAGGATATGTTTATCTATGCTGCATGCTTCTAGCTTTGTGAGTTTACTATGTCAGAAGCCGTTTTAAAATCTAGAAAAACGACGTCTATTGCCCTCGCCCAAACTCAGGATATCATGAACACAAAGCGCAAGTTATGTTTCGCATTATTTACCTTTTTTATTTCTAATTTATTTATTTAAATATACCCTGCAGGCCACCGCCAGGGGGTGAATACACACCAGAATAATTTTACTCGAACTACCGAGGTCGAACTATGTTATTATGATCCCCTGTCGTTTGTGGAAAAAATGAAATCTTAAATCTATCTGTTCCACAATTAATCCCTCTAATTTTACTGTTATGATCTCCTACCGTAGTGCGATGGGGGTAATGATACATTTTCAACATCACTGCTAGAGAGACCTAATTTACGCAAGAGGAAACCGTGCGATTTTTTTTTATCGATAACTGTTGGCTATCTAGGTGTATCACGATGCCATGACTTTGCATGTAATGGATGTGAGGGAAATAAGTCTGTAATTACTCGTTTCCTGCTGATCCACTTGCGATTTCTTAAATATGATTGCTAGATACGACGCGATATCCGACGCTGGTTCCATAAATATTTGAGGTATTTGATTGGGCCTTGACGAATTATTAGGCTTAATGTTTTTCAGCAAACATTCTATCCCATGGTATGAGATTTCAATTATGGCCGTTGGTGGGAACAATTTGCGGAGCTATGGGGGACATAGCCGATTAGGCTCTGGAAGAAGGGATTTGTTGGCCTTTTCCAAACTGCTGGTTACGCTTTCGCTTTTATCATTTTTGTGTGAATTAAATGTAGACTTATTTCCCTGTACGTCTCTGGCATGCGACCAAAATGCTTTGGGGTTCTCTTTCAAATATTCTACTAATTCTTTACTTTTAATGCGATACATTTTTTTCCAACAATGCTCTTTCTTTTTTAACCCTTCCAAATAGTAGTTGGCGTCTTTCTCCGCAAAAATAGGCGTTCACATCACCTCCTCGTCCGATGAAAATCTCTTTCCTCCCAGCAAAAGTTAAAGGGTATGAAAAAGAGGAAAGTCGCTGGAGGCCACACCTTGTGAATACTTTAAGTGGTCATCTAATTCGAAGGGTAATTCGTGAATTTTAGCCATGGCGACCGCCGAAGTGTCAGCTGATGCGTTTTCCTGATGGAAAAGCAGTGTATTCTTCTTCAAGTGCGGTCGGTTTTTTTGTCATTTCTACCCTCAGCTTGTCAAGTAATGATGCGTAATACTCACCCGTTATTGTTTTACTTTTTCGAAGTTAATCGATGAACACAATTCCGTGACTATCCCAAAAATCAGTCGCCATCACCTTCCCGGGGGATAGAACCGGCTTCGCCTTTTTGGGAACAGGTTCACCATTTGCGGTCCACTGTTTTGACTGTTCTTTCGTCTCAGGAGTGTAGTGGTGGATCTAAGTGTCATTTACAGTTACGAATCGACGCGAAAAATCTCACTCGCTTTGCTTAAACCGCTCCAACAAAGCCTTGGAAATGTTTAATGCGTTTTTGGTCCAAAGTGAACAAACGCGGCACCCAACGCGCGGATAGCTTACGCATGTCCAATTATTCCGTCAATGTATGAAAAACGCGTCCTTTCGATTTACTCATAGCCTCTGCTATCTCTGTAACTTTAATTTAACGGTCGTCCAATACCATTTCGTTAACTTTTTGGATGTAATCGGTGGTAGATGGCCGAAATTTTGGTGAGTGCGCATAAGCATTCCCCAACTTTTACATGTACGTGATTTATGGTTTTGATGGAGCATGCCCCATCAATCTCGCCTTTTTGAGTGCTAGCTATAAAATAAGGCAAGTCTTGTAAAACAGACTTTGGAATCAACCATTATGTGTGGATTTATGCTGACATGCAGGACTAATGTGACTAAGAATGGAACTTGTGGACTCCCATAGGTGGATGTGATGTATCATCATCTCTGTTCTCCATTTCAAAGAGTAAATTAAAAAATTTGCTCCCCATTCATTTTGAACTTTTATTGTGATCAATGTAGACCTATATAGCATTACAGATAGAAAACTTTCAGGGACATTGTAACAAAACATGTGCTACATTTGCAGTTTCAGATCTCCGCTACTCAGTTACTGAATATATGGTGGCTGACTCACGCATTTGAATTGTATAATCTGTATACTGTAAATTCAGTATATTTGGAATCGATCTGCCTGCATGGTATTACATTTGCGAAGTCCCGGAAAATCCCAGTAATTTTTCTCTATTATGAACATACACCCTGCTTAGTCCTTTCTCAAACTAGCTTTCTAGTATACCTGCTATCTTCATCACATTTCCTTTCTGTTTGTAAGTTGATGGGCTTTATTTCTTTATTGTAAGGATTTTAGGTACATTCTTTCCAATATATCCTAAATTTCTTCTGGCCTCATTTGTACCTTTTTTATCTCATATGGTCTGTATATTTTACCCTTACCTGACAATTCTTTTACCCTCTTGTACAGCACCTATGCTTATCTGTCTTTGAAATTTCTCCACAACCTCCCCCTGACCTTACCACCACATTTCCTTGCCCCTATTAGATAGTCCGACTCCGAAGTTTATTATTTGGCTCTGTTCTTTCCTTTCCCCCTTTCCAGGTGAACCTTCTTCCATTTTCTTTCATGTATCCTCTTTGAACATCTCTCCTGTCATCCACCACTTTATAATTATTACAGTGCCTAGTGTTTGTACTGTTTCCTTTGCTGTGATTTCCTCCATGCTATCCACATTTCCCCAGCCATTTTCATTCCCCCCTCTGAATTTAGGTATTTATGAAGTTCTTCTTTCCATTCCTTCCTTTTTACGCATGTCAAAATTACATTGGCAATCTTCTACCTTTCCTTATCCCTCATGTTAACTAAATTATGATTAGAATCTGCATCTGCCCTTCAGAAGTGAGTGGATGACTGTTTCAAAATCTGTCTAATCCAGTGATTCTTTAACCTGTTTCCCTCAGAATATTCCATTTGTAACTACAACTTTGATGATGTTTGTACTGTGTCTGAACTACTTATTATCAATCTATTTTTCTAGCAGAACTTGATTGCTTTCTCTCCACAATCATTTCTTATTCCTAATCCATGATCTCCCACCTCTCATCCATCTCTCTGCCATACCATACCACTGTGTTTCAATCCATCAATCTAATTATTTGTTTTAATGGATTGTTTCTTCATCCAGGTGACTGATTGTGAGCATGTGCATCTGGATTCCTTTTAGATTGGTTGGGTCTGCTTCTGTCTTTATAATTAGAATTCTCTCTCTCACCCTGAATCTACTACCCTTCTCCACAGTTTTGCATTCAGTACTCAAGTCTTCTACATCTTCAGTATCACCCCAGTCTCTCAGTTTCACCTCCCACCAATCTAGCATAATATACTTCCTTTTTATAATTTTTCTTGATGCTTTCTAGCTTCTCTTTGCTTAAAATTTTTCAAACACTCAGTGTCTCTATCATTTTAGACATTTTCAGAGTCTACTAACTGCAGAGGATTTTCCTCCCGCCACTTCCAGACCCAGCGGATCGAGTCCTTTAGTTGCTTGCTTTAGTTTCTGTTTCTTATCCCCCATATTTTATTTGGAAGTTATTGTGATGGTTTCCTGTTGGTACGTCTTTAGTGATTTTAACATGATGTCATCACTTGAATGACTCCATGGGGGTCAGGTGCTTCTGCAGCCACCTCATGGAAGAACGGGACCTTCAACCTATCTAGAATCATGACCCTGCCAATACCACATCAATACTATTACAGATCTGAAGTTACGACGAGATGGTCTTTTTATTATCTTTGTAGAGCTATTGATATGAACTCATTTCCTGAATTCTGAAAGAGCTCATATGGGTTTTATTAACTCATTATTTTGCTTGTTTTATGCTGAGCATCCTCCTAAGTAATGGTACATTATACAGTTTTCACTTTATTGTTTTTGGAGTGTCATGGGTCAAAAACCACACCTGAAACCCCTTGTGCACTGAAAACTGTGCACTTGTCCATTCATGATAAACTCTCTCAAGGTGTCAAGTACATTTTATGTTACGAAGGTACAGAAAATATTTTGAGGAAATGCATTGATTGGAATATGGAGAAAAATGAGCCCCCATTATTTTATATTTTTCTCTTGATGGCTTGATGAAGTGCAAATGTTACATTAAATGCATCACAAGAATGCTTGACTTAAGTGTGGTTTCTGTTAGAGATGAGGCAGAATTACCAACTTTCAAACAAGACAGCTACTTGCTGCTGAAAGACAAATCACAGCTAATATAACATTCTAGAGAAAGCTATCGGACTATGAAGGGCCTTCCCATACCCTACTTCTTCATTTCTCAAGTATTCTTTTGATTAGTTAAAGGATATCTATCTGGCACTATTTGTTATGCATAATTTTCTTAAATCACTTAATCTTGCACTGATTATTGTTTTCTGTCTGATTTATACTCTTTAACTTTTATTTGCAGGAAATGAGAGAGAAGCTGAGAGCAAACATTTTATCTTCAGCGACAAAGCCTATTGGGAGAGCTTCATTATTAAATAGCTTGAAGGAGAAAGACTCAAATCTCTCCAGAGGAAGAGGTTTGCCGTCACATTCCATAAAAAGAGAAGAAGGCCCATCCAATGCTTCATGGCAATTGAATAAAGGTGGCCTCTCACTCTTAGATTTCTTTGATTCAATCAGCAGCAAGCCTGTGAAAACCATGGATGTCTTGGAAAATGGAAATTGTGAATCCTCATGTCAAAATTCTCCGCAAGTTGTGCCTGCAGGATTCCCGTTAATAATTAATGAAATTTTCTCTAAAAAGGGGGAAAACTTGGCAGTGAATTCACAATATGCTGTCAAACGAGGTCAGAACTCAGGGGAAAATAAAAATAAAAAATCCCCTCTCATTAAAAGACAAAGACTTAATCAAGGTAAGGAAAATTTCTTAAAAGGAGCTAGTATGAATGCCCATATTAGCCCTCAAGTGGACAGCTCAACAAGCAGTTACAAGACCAAGTTTAGTGACAGAAAAGGTCTTCCTTGTGATTCTGAAATGGCAGATGATATTGCCCAGATGGTTAAGTTTAATCATGACAGTTCAACCTTTTCGTCAACAGTTGAGGAGCTGGCCAGAATTCATAAAAAGAGTGAGGGCACGTCCGTTACATCCTTGGGTGTCCATGAAGCAAAGATTGAATCTAAGGAGGTGGAATCTGAAGATTTTACTTTATGTAAAGGCAAAGTAGCTCCATTACCTCAAGAAAGTAAAACTCCAAGCATGTTTCTTTCTCAATCTAGAAGTACCAACAGAAGTGTGTGTGTTGAGGCATCCACTGTATCAGAGTCTGCAGAGAACAAATCTAAAAGTGACAGCTGCCATGTTGCTAATCCAACTGTTAATACTCTCCTAAGGATCAGGCGTTTAATGAGCCTGAAGGGAAAGGATGGCCGGCCCGAAATTGATGACAGTGGGCTAACTCAACCAATTAGTTCATCATCAAATGGGTTAGGGCCTGAAAGGAGTGGATCCAAACATGTCTCTCCAAAACCTAGGAAAGATAAAACCCATGTGAACCCATTGCTTTTACTATTGGACACCATTAAAAAGAGGAGCAAAGTACCAGCCGTGAGTAATACAGTTGCTCCAGAATATGTAACTGCTCCTTGTGATCAACTAGATCATGCATTGAGTGATGAAAATAATGCTCCTAAATTTGAGGCCAATTCTGAACTTGGCAGCAGTAAATCTTCACCCATGAATGGTAAAACTAAACAAGTTGATTTGTCTAATTTGTTGGAGAGTAGTTGCTTTCTCGCCCAAAAAAATCAGAATCAGTCACCATATTATAATCAAGTATGTAATGTTCCAAGTCCATCCTCTGTAAATGACTGTAGGAATCCGGAAGAATCCCTTTGCATTTCAAAAGAAGAGCCCACGAATCATCTGCCTCCTGATGCAATATTTGCTGCTGGTGAATGGAAAGATGTTTCAATTTTTTCAAAAGAAGTTCAAAGGAAGAATTCACTTCAGCCATTAACGACTAATACCAAAGAGCAGGTTAGTTGCATAACTTGAACATTTTCTGGTGTTTAATTATTTCCTTATGTTTTACTTCAAGCTCCTACAATGTATGCAGGTATATAGGCTTCCTCTTAACCTCTTTTCTTCCCGAAAATCCAATTTTGCTTGGAAGCTGAGTGATTTTTATTTAGTTATGGTCAATATAGAGCAATAGATAACTATTTTCTGTTAATATTCAGTTTATAGTGCACCAACTCTCATGTTCTTGGTGTGCATTACACAAGGCCATCATTGGATGGCAGTAATAATAGTTTCATTTGTCTGTAGGCAAAATTCATTTGCATGAAGTTGCCCGGAGGATAGCACAAAGAGGGCACACTACTGAAAATAGCAATATTTAAGTATATATGAACTACAATAAACAAAAAAATCAAAATGCAATACATTTATTTGAAGACAAATACAAAGTTATTACATGTTATATTCCAATATGTTCATTAATATTATAGATCAAGTTTTTTGTTGAGTGTCTTTTACTCAGTTTGAATTTCCTGTACTCCAGGCATTTAATTACAGATGGTAGTTTATTGAAGAGTTTGAATCCTTGGTGAATGATGCTGTTGAGGCTTTTTGATCTTCCTTGGCTGTGTAAATGAATAAGTTCATGTTAACTTTTGTTGTATTTATGGAAATTGATTTTTTTACAAAGGGATTATGGTTTTTGTGCATGAAACTCACTTTCCTTTATGCTAATGCATGATACTAGCAAAATTTTGAGTGAGGCATATTTGAGATTAGTGGTAGTTCTTAATGGAACCTTTTTCATTATTTTCAAAATTCTTTTCATCTGTAATATTTTTTTCATATGACGCAAGGATCCTCAGAGTTGGATTCCAAAGGTAATCCCTGAGTGGATATACCCACAATAGGTAGCCTGAAGAAAATTGCGGGATGTAGTTTTAGCTAAAAGTTTTGTCACATGTTCTTCCCATGATTAACTAGTTTATCCAAGTACCTAGACATTTAGTATGATGTTCTTCTTAAATAGGAAGTTCATCTAATGCTATACTTATTGATATTCTGTTTATTAACATTCTTTTGTCTTTTTGTCTTTTCTTCTTCAACAAATTTGTTTCTATTGCATTGACATTTTGGAGGAAGATTGAAAATTGCCTCTAATTGTTTGGAAGTATGCATTCCATGCCTAAAAAATAAATTATGTACAAGTTTGATGCAAAGAAAAGTATATAGATTATTCAGAATCATGAATCATCTTCATATTTTCTTCTATCGTGGAATGAGCCATCCTGAAATGGGAATTCATTTTGTAGAAAACAAAAAAAAATGGAAATAATTAGTTTATCTTCTATGATACATTCTTAATTTTTTTACTGGAAAGCTGTCTAAAGACATTAGTTTTTGCCTATGCTTCAAATTTTTGTGAAAATATAATGGTATTATCTGTAAATAAATTTGTAGTGCACGTAGCCACTGCCATATTAGGGTGATGCTTCTCAATGTATGATGGAAAGGTTTCCATGACCCCCACATCACATTTAGCCTGCATGAGACAGTCTTTTATTGGCTTGTGGCAGGACAATGCATTCTCCTCTATAGGTTTGCCATGGCATCTTTTTCCAGGAGACACCACTTCTGTCGCAGTTTAAAACTGGTTGCAACATGCAGCCCTCAGAATTTACAAGCTTCTTGAAGTCCCTGCTTAAGTTTTCTGTTGCCTTTGAGTCCGAGTTCAATGCTTAAGTGTGCCTCATAACACTGTGGATCCTGGCTTTTCTTTTAAACTTCTCGAATCACCCACGACTTTCCACAAATACTTTATTCTTCTGCCGTTAAGAATTCTGGCATTTCCTTAACAAGGTCAGCAAAAATCATGTATGCCTTCTCATAAATGATATTTTCGTTAATAGTTTTGCATTGCAATTTCTATTCAATATATCCATATGAGAAGCAGCCTTTCAAAAGCATCAAGAATACATAACCATTGCAAAGATATTCTTGTCACTCTTTTTGAAGCCTCTATCACCTTAATTTTGTCCTTGTTCTTGAAGATAGGTCAAATTGCTGATGTAGACTATGTGCTTCCTAGAGAAGCCTTGCTCACACCTCGTTCTTCCTTTTCATTGATTTTACTTTTCATTTTTATGGTAGTTGTTTTTCTCGTATGGCTGCAACTTTTCCATCAGGGAAATTTTTAAAATGATGGAAAAATATTATTGAACTTTGCATAAAAAAATAATATGTCTGAACAAGTGTTGGAAAAATTTGATATCACCAGTGACAACATGATGCTAGCAAGGGCTCAACCCAAACTAAATCAGGGAATGCTCCTCTCTTCATCACTTATTATAAGAAAATTTACTTGTTAAGCGAGTCATTTTTGGGGAAAATATTTTTGCTCATGTAAGTTTTTCATGTTATGAGTTACTCATTAAGCAAGGTTCCACTGTACTTTCTGTGAGCATTTAAAGTAGCTGAGACTACTTTAAATGCTCACAGCAAGCAGAGACCTCATTATAATTTTCAAACATATACAAGAAAGTTTCTTCACAAATCAAGTAGGCTGCAGTGATGAATCCTAATTTGTACTCAATTATTTGGGCATGCAAAATATATTTGCTGGTGCTTGGTGACATACAGGACTATTAATTTGACACACCCAGTACTGACAAACTGAAGAGATCTAAGGCATCAGGTACCAGAGAAGCATAAGGCATAGTTAAGCAGGGGCATTAAAATTAGCTAAAATGATCTGCACTTGATCTATTCAAGTAATTTAAGTCAAGTATTTTCAACTGTGAAAGAAAACACAGAGTGTACAGTCTTTTTGCGTTGTCTTTTATCATTTAAAAGTACATTTTATGTGTATTTACTTAATAACTATGCATCTAATATAATTGTTTGCTGTAATTTTATACCAATCATAACAGTGTTCTACTGTATGGATCTGTTTAAGCTTGATTTGTATTAGTAGAATTTGCCATGGACAGTAATGAAGCCAAATTTTGGTTTGATAGGTAGCAGCAATGCTCATGTACTAATTGTAAGCCTGACCCAAAAAATCACACAGCTTGGACTTGCCATTGAACAAAGTTCTTGCTCCGCTGGTGTGCTAAGAGGAATTTCTTTAGGAGAAACTCATTTCTAAGGCTTTCCTTGTTACAATTCTTTCGCTTTTCTTAATAGTATTAACTGAGCATGAATTTTAAATTTAAAAGCTGGTGCAAATGGAATGGCCCTGAGAAATACATGTCACTAATTAGCAATACATGTCATGTCTGTACCCACCCTGGTCATTTTGGTTGCTACTCTCTTCAGGCAGAAAAGGTGGAAGAGGTATATCGTTAAAGCAAACAAAATATCCAGTGTGTATGTGAGGATTATTGTCAGTTCTAGAAAAAATGTGGCTATTTACTTTGTTGGCTTGTGGAATGAGGTAGTTTTCAATATTATCATGTCATTTTTCATATTTTTTAATGATTTTTTAGAGAAATAGGATAATGAATTTTATTTCTTAAAGTATACAATATGTATTTCATTAGTCCAAGTATTGCTGTGTTTGTGTAGTTTTAAAATGTAATGTTCTTACTTTCTAGTCCATGAAAAAGACTGCAGGGCCATTTGAAGCTGGCAGAGAAACATCACCACAATTCACTGGTGTGATGGTGGAGACACTGCCTCCAGGAAATCAGAAACCTAGTCAATTCAAGCCAGCAATGTCGAGGCTTGTAGAGTCAGACACTCCATCTTGCCATGAAGGTGATGAATTTGAGATAGAAATGACAGGATTGGTGCCCAGGAGTTCCACTTTTGCGCCTATGCATGCAAATGAATCTCAGCTATGTCAAGATAGCAAAACTCATGAAAATAGAGTAAGTCATGATGACACTTCTCATCAAGGTACACGTATTCCAAAGTTAAATGAGTTGAGTACAGAGATCAGTAACAGCAGGGCTAAAGTCTTACCAAAAGCCCCTAGCATTTCAGATTGTCCTAGCAGTGAATCTTCATCAAAAACTAGATTTTCCAGTTCGGTTGAACAGATTTTCCAATTGTTCCACCGCAGAAAACAATTGCATGAATTAAAAAAAGAGTGTGATAAGGCCAAACCCTTTTCAGAGGACAATCAGATGAGTGATGATGCCAATATGACGAGCAAGGAAGCCCAAGTTTCAGGTGATATTGGCATTGAAACATTCTACAAAGAAGACTCAGAAATGCAATTGATGTGTGATTCAAGAGATAATGAAATGGGGAACAAAAGGTTATCATGTGTAGATTTTGGCATAAACAAAACTGAAGTGAACAATTTAAAGGGCACAAATGTGAGTGGGGAGGAAGTATCTTTGGTAAATATGTCCTCAACTTTTACCTTAAATGGGAGTCAGGGTGATAGGTCTGATGAATGCGTGTCCAGGGAAATGCATTCACTCGCCAAATCCTTGTCCAAAACTGAAGCAGAAAAGAACAGCAGGGTATATGATGTCATCAAGAGTAAGGGGCTATCCATTCAAAATTTAAGTGTCCGGTTACCATTGTTTGCTGCACAGGAGCAATCTAAAACTATGAGCCCTCCACAGACTCCATCATGTTTAGATGGGAAGACTTCCATGCCATTGGTTACTCCTCACGCTGAAAAAGTTAAAGAGGTTGAATTGCAGAAAATGTAAGTATGAATTATGTTCTATGAAATGTTTCTTTGATATTTCAGTGATGAGATAACTGTAGTCCATATTGTATGTTCTAATATCATAAAACTGCCCTTTTTATGCATAATAGAATCGTCTTCTTTTAATTCTTAGCAAGTATTCATTTCATATGTGTGAACTTGGGATTGCTCCTCTGCAATGGAGACATACAATAATTAAATTAACCGATTAAAAATATTTACAGTGGCCACTTCAGGTCTCACAAACTCCTTCACAGTTTCTCTCTTTCTCATGTTCTCCCCCCCCCCCTCACAAAACAAGATGCACACCATTATTTCACCTTCCCCAGTGCTGTTCATCCGTGGCTAAGAGATATCTTGCATTCCATCTCCTGCACACCTTCAATTCCCTCATTCCACTTTTTTCTGGAATTGGCATTTCATCCCCTTCCTTATTTTTCTCAACCTCAATCTGCAGACTTCAATTCTAAGCATTGTAATGTAACTTGTGATTGATATATGGACGTTCCTACTTGTGTTCCTTTATCAAGTAAGTCCCAAGTTTCTTGTGATTAAATATTTTTCATCTCATCTATCCTTGTTATTTATTTTATAATAATTCTTGTTATTATTATTTATTATCTTTTTTTTATTGTTATCTTTCTCAGTAATCCAATGTAAAGGCCAATGTGGCATTTTTGGGTTAATCGTTAAATAAATTAACAATGACCATCCTCTGGAAACTGCTTTCATTCCTACCTCCTGTCCATCCAAACCTCCTTCATTATTTCATCCTCCTAAATATAAGTATATATTGAAAAGCAAGGGTGGCAGTAAACAGCCCTGAGACTCAAAGAAAAGAGCTTAAATGTTACCTTAGGGATATTATGTGTGTGTAGTTTTATTTTAATTCTAGGTAAAGGTGTGGCTATATCATCTTCATCTCTTTTTATCCATCTCTTTCTTTCATCAAATTTTTATGTGCCAACTGCCCTCCCTCTGTAAACCTTGATGTGCATGCATTGAGCTGACCAGCCCCTGGAGGCAGGTTGCCACAAGTTTTAGAAAGGTTCAGAACAAACGAGTTTAACAATGACACTAAAGCAATTATAACGGCCCCACACTACTTGGGTAAATCAGACCACAAAGATAAAATAAAGGAGATAGATTCCAATACAGATAGATACAAATATTCATTCTTTATCCGAACAATTGGGAATTATAATAGTAAGAAACCAAAGTCACTTTATAAATAGTAAAAACATTTAATTTAAAAGTCAGAACAAATTTAAACATTGTTAAGGTATGAGGGATATTTGTAGGTGCATGTGTATCTTAGTTGGTAGTTTGTGTGTTTGCATGTGTGTGGAATGTAAGGGATTTTTGTATGAAGGCATACCATGTTTTGTTTTGTGTATTGTATAAATTTGTGACTTTTGCATGTGGTTTTTTTCTTAATTATGGATGGTGCCCCTACGCCCCTGCCACACACCACTATACCAGCTTGCATGGTATTAAGAAGATGTAGAAAATCTCTGTCCATGGTTCTTGACTGGCTAACTAAAGCTTGATCATCTGCAGTGTCATGCACTGCAAATTCCCTCTACTCACATTCTCATTTGTCTGGCAGAATAAGTTTCAGCAAAAAATGCCTTCACTTTTATTGATGAATTCCTCCTTTAGCTAAAAAGCATTGCCATGGATGCCCACATGGAGCCCTCTCTTAAGCCATCCTCTTTAGCCCTCTTCTAAGCCATCCTTGAGTTGTCCTTATCACTGGGCCACTTTCTTCCAAAGCCAATATCTTATACCACTCATTTGGCTCCATCATTGACAATATCTACCATCCTTGGTCCCTTGGGCATGAAAGTCTATCGATTTTTCATTTCAAATGTCAATCCTTCTTTCTTTATATCTTTCAAATCTTCCATTTTCGACTCATCTCCAATATTCTTAGTTATCGGCTTCTACTTCCAGAGCAAGGTAATGAAAACTAGCTATTAATTTTTTAGCTCTCCCAATCCTGCTAAAATCTTATTTTTTAAGCTCACTGCTTTCATAGATATGTATTAATTTCAAATAGATGATTTTGAAATCAGATGCTGTGCAATAGTATTTTTTTTACAGCCTGGAGCCAGAGGCTGTGAAGCCTGTGTCAGTTTTACAGAAAAATTTACCAGCTCTTTTGAGTACATCTTTGACATCTGACCTGACTTCGAGGGATTGCTTTTATACTGCCCATCGCATCAAGATGTGCCGCGTACTTGTGAGAGGGCATTTGTTGACCCAACCGATACAGTCAATAGCACAAGCTCCTTTCAAGGATTCATTGCATCAGGTAGTAAATATTGATAATTTAACTATTTTTGTTGTCTTCATCATTGTATATCTTATTTTTTAACATAATAACATAGAGGAAAATAATTGAATGGGCACTGCAAATTTAATTTTATGAAAATTGAAGTTCACAATAAACCCATAATAATTTCATCTTACAGACATGGTCTCTGGATCAATAATGAACCATCATGGTAGAAATTATAGGTTCCATTTACTGTTTAAACACATTGCACGAGATAAATCGGTCCTCCAGTCAAGCAAAATTTTATTTGTGGGTTGATATTTCTCCCTTTTCTAAGAATACATAAAAATTTTCTTTAATTTTTATATTCAAGTGCATATACCTTAAAGGAGATCTATGTGAGTTTGAAAGCTTTTCTTATGTGCGTATCTATGTCATATATTGAAGTGATTGCAGTGTTTTCCTATAAATATGGCTTCATATGGTTTCATGGCTTCTATGCTATTCTCTTATATCATTTAAAGTTTTTATTTTCTTTTAATTTATTTGGATCCTAAAGGAGGCATGCCACATTATCATCTGATTTTCTTGATAGAACTTGCATTACAAAAGTTTTCTAATTGTAAACTAACCTTAACATTCATTGTTCATTTGATTGAGGAACATTTTATTTTCAAGGCGCTATCAAAAATGGGCTACAGAGATCCCATGCGTATACAAACATATGCATGGCCAGCACTGATGCGTGGACACAACCTCATCATGATAAATCCACCAAATTCTGGGAAAACATTGGGCTACCTGCTGCCCTTGATGAGCTTCATGCTTTCACCAGATTTGTATGCAGAGGTAATCTATCTACGATCTTTTTTTATTCTTTTCTTTCAGGAGTAGATGTTTCTTTCATTACTTTTTCAAAAATGTCTTCTTAATTTAGTATTTTGGGTTCAATAAACAACACTCTTAAATATTGGCAGCCCCTGAGTGGCAGACAAGAAATTTTAATTCCCAAATATTGAATCCATGTATGTACTCCTTTTTAACATTTAAGCTTTGAATTCTCATTTTTTTTGTTTAATATAAATCCAATTCCGAGGGTGATTTTAAATTGTCCATGTGCACGTAATGGTCTTTGCTCATTGGAGAGCCAACCACTGTAAAGAAGGGCCATTTGAAATGTGATACAATTCATCGCAAAACTGTCGTAACGATTGTCAAGTATTTTAATATTGTCACAAAGTTTACTTTAGGTCATCTTGATGAAATTTTTTCAAGCATACAAGGCTAAAAGTAATGCAATTATATCTGTGAAAAAATGAATTCATGGTATTGTTACAAACATTTAAAATTCTTTGAAATAGTCTACTTAGGCATCGACACATTTTGGCAAATAACATGCACTGTACCCAGCCTGGAACGCGTCAATGGGAACCTTGAACCGAGCCTTCATGGTGGTGGTTTGAATCACTGTGATGGTCCTAAAACAGACTCCTTTCAGGCCAGTCTTGATACTGAGGAGCAAGGAAAAGTATGCCGCAGCTCGGTGAGGGCTCTAGGGAGCTTGAGCAGCATTGCCAAGTTGTGATTGACCTAAAACTCCCAGACTAAGAGAGGAGTGTGGCTGGAAGCATTGTCGTGATGCAACTGCCAGGAATCGGCAATCTCCTTTTGTATTCAGGCAATCCGTCTTCTTAGTCACCCAAGCACTTCCACATAGTAGGCAGTATTGACTGTCTGTCAATTGTGGTATAATTTCTTTTTGAACCACATACTTTGCATCAAAAAAGACAATTATTATGGTTTTCACTTTGACTTGCTCATTTTTTCCTTCTTGGGGTGAGGGGAATCCATGGTGTGCCATTCGGAAACTTGGTGTTTCATCTCAGGGTCACATTCAAATACCCATGTTTCATCTCAGGGTCACATTCAAATACCCATGTTTCATCGCTGTTAATGGTATTGTCCAAAATGTGTCACCACTCGTTTGTTCTCGTGGCCTTCAGTCAATAGTTTGGGGGCCAGTATGGAACACATTTACCACATGTTCGAATTGTATTTAACGATGTCATGCAAAGTGGTTTTTGGAGTGTTAAGAGTCTCTGTTTTATTCTGCATACTCATTCGATGGTCTGTATTCAAAAGATGATGAACACATTTTCATTACTTTTGCCGGTTGATAGCCCTCCATAGCAGGATTCATCTTCCACCTCTTCCCGTCCCTCCTTAAACGACTTCAACCACTTTGAAACTTTAGAATATGGCGAAGCAGAGTCCTTGTAGGCTTGCGGAATCATTCAGTAGGTGTTGGGAATACTTTTGTTGAGTTTCCCACAGAACTTGATTGCTTACCATTGTTCAAGGGTTGATTCCATTACATGTCATGATACATGCCCTATCGGGAGGTTCGCGAAAACAGTGATCCTGATGCTTCCAGAGTTTGGTGCAGATTGAGCTAGGCAGCGCTAAAAAGCTTAGAGGCCCCACAACCGAACTGAACGTGCTGAGACTAGTAGGAGTGCTAGAAAAAAATAACTGCTTTACTTTTTAGACTGCTTTTTTTTGCTCACCAATATTTATGGTGTAGACATTCTGAAAAATTGTTTAGAATGTTGGCTTTTTTATGCTGCCCTGAATCAATCTGAATGTCCGTGATTCTGTCTCATGTTTAAAGGTTTTTTGAATTCTTCTGATTCTTCAAAACTTTTAAGTTTACTGGATGTTGCTTTATCAAAGTTTGCTATGTGCAAAGAATTTTCATTGCCATCTAAACATGTTGTTTTGTCTATGTGTAGTATTTTGCAAAAGTCTTTGTTGGCCATTGTAAGCCATAAAACTAGCATTGATTGTATTGAAATGAAATAAATAACTTTTGTCATTCCACACAGTATGTGTGGAATTACAAAGTTACTCATTTCATTGTGTAAATTGCATAAAGTTATGCTGAGTTGTGTAAATTCCATAGTGTTACACTGGAGATAACAAATAACATGGATTGGTGTCTTCTTTAAATTGCATTGATCTCGAGGATTTTATTTGTTATTTTGTCTTTAAAAATTTACTTCTTTTTAGAGTAAAACTGTCTTCTGTTTGACTGGAACAGGTATGGTAAATGGAGTATAAAAAAATTGGCAGTTCTTGGGAATTCATTTCTGAAATTTTTAAGTGTAATTTTGAGTCACATTGTTACCATACAGTTAAAATTTGTAGAATAAATTTCCTTTATCCAATATCCAACGAAAGCAAAATGAGTAAATGAAATATTGACACAAAAGAAAATCCAAGGCCTCTAATATGTGTGTGTATGCTGGAATCTCTTACTTAATTTTGGAATCTCTCATTTCAATCCAATGGATGTTTTATTTATCAATCACAAAAATAGTGAGCTCCTAATATGTGCTTGCTCCCATATAAGTAACATGTGTTATCTTTTGTACTTCCACAGTTACCTCTTGGCAATGGTCCATTGGTGCTGATTCTTTGCCCATCATGGAATATTGTGTCCCAGGTCCATGACTATAGCCAGTGGCTGCTAAAGAATGTTGACCATTCTCCACGTATTATACCAGTGTATGGTGGCCTGGAAGATGAGCAAATGGTCAGTCCATATTAAGTTATCAATGAGTAATGAAAGCCTTTTGTAGGATTAGGCAAAAGTGATATTCGTATTAAGAGATTTAGTCACTTACAAAACGTATGTTGGATACAAAATGTTTATCTGACTGTATTTAAGCACAGACTACAAAATGCACTGCATGTGTCCTGGAAAATACGAAATAGTATTTTAATATAATTGAAAATACAAATTATCCTCTAGGAATTGAGTATAGTAATATAGACTAGTTATATATGTAAATTGTTTCCACGCTTTTATTGATAAAATATGTTTTCATTGCCTTTCAATCACATAATTTTTCAATAATTCATTGCTTAAATTCACGAATGTGGGCTTTTAATTAGACCAGCGAATTAAAATAACCATCATAGGACCACTTGAAATAATACTAGTATTGTATCTGACAAACATTTGAATCTTATATAGGATATCCGTTCAACATTGTTTACTTTTTGGATTTTCCTACAAAAATTGCAGGGTTTCTACCTTGTTGTCTCTCATTACTTTCCTTTCACTTACCGTAGCTTCATTAAAATGGAAACTTCATCATCTGTGAATTAAATGCCTTCTAACTTATTTGGTATTAGATTTATACCTTTCAAAAATTTCAGCAATATCTGCTGGCAGTTATCTCATTTTAAACAATGAATGGGTGCATGTGGCTATTATTGACTCATCTACTTCTAGGCTGAGGATCAAATGTTTTTTAACCTTATGCAGACAGTAAAATGTTCCTGAATGCAGGAGTTACATTCCACAAGGGTGTCACATTGAGCAATTTCCACCCTGGGGCAGTCTTTAGTTTTATGGAAAGGAATAGTTTGAGTTTCCATAATTGGAAAAAGTATATGTTTTTTAGGAGTTTTTATCAATAATGATGAAGCTGAATTTTCCCTGAAATAATAATGTTAATAAAGTCAATCTGATATAATAGCAATGCCTTCCATTAAAAAAAATATTTTATAACTCTTTAAAATAGAATTTTCATAATTTCCCTAAGGTCAAATTTCACCTCTATAGTTTTCTCTTTATGTCTGTAAAATGCTAGCATAAATAATGTTTAAAGTACAATTCTGTGTGTGCTTGTTAACCTGTACTACTCCCACTACCCTCCATTCATGGAAAGTCAGGGAGTCATTGAATGCTAGCCACCACCCTCTTTCCTCATTCAACAAAATATGTGGGGAAGCAAATTTGGAATAAGGGACAATGAGTTAGGAGCTGGCTTTACAGATGAGAAACAAGAGATCTCCTAGGTGCAGAAAATATGGAAAGGAGAGGTGTGGGGGTTAGGATAGTAAAAGGTTTTCTCGAGATTGAGATTCAAGCAGATGGCAAACACATGGTTGTAGATGACTCAGAATCAATACAAACGATGAAATGATAACTCATTGAGTGATGCCTTGTTTCCCCTTAGGCTTTGCTTCTACCCTACCTCAGGTAAACTTGGACTTCCTCAGATTGTGGATCAACCAACCAGTCTATAAGGAATTCTCAGGAAGGCATTGTTGCTCTAGTAGTAGCATATATTGAGAAACTCATAGACATGAGGGTAGAGAAAGAAACTTTGCACTTCCACTGAAAGATTTATTAGTCCACCCGACCATGGTTTCGATGCTGGGCATCATCATCGGAACACCTAATGACGATGCACAGCATCAAAACCATGGTTGTGCGAAGTAATAAATCTTTATGCTTCTTTCTCTACCCTCTACATGAATGAATTCCACAAAGTTAAGCCTGAAACTGTTATGCTCACAAACATTTCTTGTCTTACTAATACAGTAAGTACTTGAAGAAGTGCCTGCACAAATGCTAAAGAATTTTATTGTCCATCTGCCTTCTCAATGGTTCTTATCTTAGATTAATTTACATCATATTGTTCTGTTAATGCCTGAGTCATGTCTGGCTCATCAAAGAGTAAAAATGCATACAGTTTCTTAGGCCTTATATCATCTACCAGATACTGGATGAGCTGAATTTTACTTGCAGCTAGCTTGGAGTGGAGTGGTGTTGTGAATTTCTTGGGTGTTGAATCCCTTAAATAATTTGGGGCTCTAATTCTGAAGTTAATTAAGGCATTGGGTTAACATGCAGAGGAGAGGGAGATAAAGGGCAAGGAAGGTGAGCCAATGCAAGGTGGCCTACATCTTGGCTCCTGGTACTTGTTCATTTTATTCTCAGCCAGGAATGGCCTGACACCATCACAGACAGTGGTGAGATCTCAGGCAACCTAGTATAACATACATAAGTGTCATGAAAGTATTGAGGCATACCCTTGGTATCACCATGGTCCATGCTTTTACATGTTAGCATGTGGTATGGACTAAAACCAATGGATAATGGTTGCAACTTGGTATGCAGGTTCATAAAATATGTGATACATCAAAGAATGATTTGTATTTCATTTATCTTCCTTCTTTTCATCTTTCAGATACCCCTTGTAAATGGCTGTGAAATTTTGATCACTACTCCTAAATGCTTTTTACGTCTACTTGAGAAAGGTAGACTAATAACAAATTTTGACAGGCTGTGCCATTTGGTGTTTGATGAGGCAGATACAATGATGAAAAAGTTCCTACCAGAGGTAAATAAATTATATCTGGTTCCTATAACTTAACTTGTGACTTAGAGATGGTGAGCCTTTGATTTGTTTGACTTACCAAGCGTAATTTTTTTTAATGGGCATCATACTGGGCATGGGTAATTACATCCCAAAAATCATTATTTTTTACTTGAAATTTGCAATATTTCTTAATTAGTTGAATGGAAGATGTTGTATAATAATACTTAAATGATGAAGTTTACATAATTTTAATTTTTGTGGGATTATTCTACATTAGTATTCCTAGATCATTAACCCTGGGAAATGTACCCCTGAAAAACTTCCCAGATTTATATGTGTAATTGAGGTAATAATAAGCTAGGTGATGTTGAAAGTACATACAGTGGACCCTTGTTAGTATATTTCTGAAGGGACCCAGGATTTCAAACATACTAACCAGTGTAACACACTCACACAATCCAGGGTTGTCTCTTGGCAAATTACATTTTTAATCTGGGTAGCATAACTAAGGGCAGGTAATTTGCAATGTAGTGGCATAGTACTGTTCATTCCATAGCTCTTTGGTGAAAACATATGGCAAAACCATTCATTTTGTCAATGTTATGAAATATGACGAACATTTTTTGCATAAATATTTCCTCCATACCTACATTATTGATACTTTATAAAAAATGTGGTAACAGTTTTACTTCACATTCCATGTCTATTCGAATTCCATTTTTTTACCGAGTCCTGCATAATAACTGAGTCGTGCAGCAGTTTAATTTGCATTTGTAGTGACTGAACTATTTATCTTAAGTCTTCAATGTTAACACAATGTGCTCAACACATTTCTTTGAAGTACCATGAGTATCCTAATTATATATGTAGAAATGAAATTGTTTAGTTAAACACAATAGTTATTAAATATAAAGATGCATTTTTCATTATTATGCTAGGGGGAGTTAAATGAACACCCACCATAGCACAGCCATTGTGAAAGGTGGCAACATTGTTGTTACGTATCGGTATTTCCGTTGCTGTGGTAAGAGAACTGCATTGTGACAACTCACGGGCACATGCAGTTGTTGGGTTATGCTTTGTTGGTGCTCAGACTGGTCTAGTGTGTTTGTCCACTAGATTTTCATTTGACTGCCCCTCATAGAATTCAGAATAGGAAAGAGACAATTTCAACATTCATTGACTGGTATCTGGAAAGCATTGCCAAATACAATTAACTTTACAATGCGCATTCAGTGTTGAGAGAAGCTCAAAAAAAGCAATGGAACTTCCTGCAATACCCGCATTTTTTATTCATAATACATGATAAATAGTGCCTAATGGAAATGTTTAATATGTCAACATGATCTTAAGAGCTACTACTCAGTTGTCTCTGTCTATACATTTTGAAACGTGCTCAAAGGAATTGAAGCCACTTTTTGAAGAATTTTAAGATTCTCTCCAATTGAAATTTGCCTCTTAGCAATATATTATTCCTGGTTTATATTCCATCCCTTATATTGCCTCAAATACCATAAAATACCTGTACTCAAGCTATTTTGATAACAGGAAAACCATTATTTTCAAACCAAACATTACTATTAATATATGTGAGGTGTAGTCATTAAAAAAAACAGGAATTTTGTATATTTATTCAAAGAAACTGTGGAGATGCCATGACGGTAACTTTTAATGGAGTCATCCACAAAATTTGCATTATAATTGATAATTTCAGAGTGTAAAAATCATTTGCTTGACTGGGATTCAAACCAAGATCCCTCAGTGTCCAGCCTGCTGCCGAGGCATCCTCTAACACTCTGAAATTTTGAAGGCTTCAAAGAAACAATATGTTGTGACAAAATACCTTGCATACAATGTCACAGGAATTAATAGTCATACACGTTGCACCACAGTCCACAAGGTTAAAGCCAACGTTAAACACTAGAGTTGAATTACTTTTGGAAAATTCCAAGAAACTGTGGGAGATAGTAACAGTTACAGAGAGAGACAGTAACTTTCAACGGATTCATCTGCTAAATGTGCATTACAATGCAACAATTTCAGAGTGTTAAAAAAAAGTTCTAACGAATGATCTCTGTATTTTTAATTTTTGAAGCTTCATGAAGGTGGATCATATTCCATTTCCACCCTTCTTAGTTTTATCATAATCCAAAATTTTTTCAATGTAATAATTTATCTACATATTTCTCAAGTTCCTGGGTGCTAAAAATGACATTTTTACTTGGAATTGTTTTTCCTTAGCTGAAGGAAATTCTGAGAGAGTGTCGCCTGATCCTTCAGAAAAGAGCTCGCCGTGCAGCAGAATCCAATCCATCTGGTGACTCAGAATCATACCAAGTGGTGAAGTTTATTGCTGCAGCCAAAACATGGTGTCCTCAACTGGAATCATTAGTAAAAAATATAATAGAGAAGCCTCTGCTATGCATAGGCTCTTATCTTGAGGCAGCAGTATTTGCCCAGCTAAAACCTACATTACACATTGTAGGATTTCAGGAATACCTTAAAGGGAAGGAGTTTGCATCTACTAAATCTGAGACCAGGATCACAGAAGTTGACAACATTGTCTTGGGTAAGGCACGCCTATACCCGTTCTTTGCATCTTAAAATATGTAAGCTGATGTTTTTTATCTTAATTTGTTGCTAAAGATTGACCCGTCATATTCAAATTCAACCCTCAGGAAAAAAAACCATGTATCTCAGATCTCTGAAAAGAAAGAGTACTTTTCCTTTCATGAATTTTCCTTAGAAAGGAAAGGGTATCTTTCCCTTGGCCATTAGCGTGGTCCATTTTTGCAAAAGTAGTGGTTTTCTGTATGGATGTTACTACTGAGACATTAATGTGTTAGGTGCTGGTTCTAAATTTATAGTTTTTCCCTGCTGTGTGTTGAAATGAGTACAATTTAGAAGTCACTATGGCTATGCATTTCTCCCAGGTGCAATGAGCATCTTAAGGAGTGAAGTTAACTCCTATAATGACATGGGTATTTAACTGACAGTATGCTTTTCACTCAAAAAAATTCTTTTATTGATAACCTCTGGTCTAAATTATTTTCTCCGTGTACTCTAAATCGCAGAACTCTCTCATATCAGTCACTAATGTCTTAAAATCTAGCGTTAGCAACTGACATGGGTACAACTTATTATCATCATCTAAGCAGTGGAGGATCTAGTTCAGTAAAAATGCATTAGCTAATCCTGGACAGGCAAAAAATTTCATGAATCATAAATTTTAAAATCATGAAAAACAAATATTTTCATCTTTTTCTTTTCCTTAAAACTTTACTCCTTGAAATGTTAATTTTATTTCTAATTTCAAACTCTTTATTAAAATAGTATTGACCCACTAGAAATAAACCACTTTTTTTATCTGGGAGTAACGTTTCATTAAGCTAAGCAAAAATTGTATGATTTCAATCAACCCAGTAAATAACTCCAAAAAAAAACAAAAATCATCAATTCTTCAGTCTTTAAGGACCATGAATTTGAGTCACTGCTCAAGTATCCACCTGTTATAAGAATATGTCATCTGTAGTCAACTGTTTTGCATTGTAACTAATATTTATGTCAAGTAATTATGTCAGAATGTTGTGGTAATTAGCAAACATTTTCTCCTTATAGGCATACTAAGTAAAAGTTTAGGATTCAAGAAATTTGTTGTGGTTTGTGAATCAGCAAGTGCTGTGAAGCGGCTAGCACCAAGGATAGTTGAGCTTGGTGCTGATTTGCTTGTTGTGCATGAGCTTCAGAATCATGTGGATATTGCAGGTTTGTAAAACTTTAATGTTTTAAAAACTATTGATGGGTCAACTTCATTCTTTGAAGATCAGCCAAGAATCTGAATCAAGTAATTCAAAAGTGGAAACTCAATTCTGATTCTTGCCCTCCAGAGAGCATTCTATTCTTACAGTACAGAAATGAGTCTAAAATAGGTTTTGGGATGGCCCTGAAGCAATAACAATCTACCACTAATACTAGCAATCCATCTAACGCCCAAAATCAATGAGACTGTATTACAATCTGAAGCACTGAGGTGCATTCTGATTCTTACTTGAGGCACCAGTGCATCAGATCGCTGTTCAGTGTCTACATTGTCACTTTGAGGTGTTTGGTGTCAATCAACCCCTTTGGTTTTTGGACTGGAACACTTGGCACAGTTGATCCAAAGGGAAATGCTTGTTGGAGGGTTCAATCAGATAGACTTCAACGCACATTGGTGCAAGAATCAGAATGGCAAAAGAGCGCATTGCAGACATGAACCGAGAATTGGAACAAACCCCCGGTGATTCAAAAGCTCTAGCTCTTTCAATGAGCTCTCATATATTTTCAACATGAAAAGGCAAAAACAAGAAACATCTGAGTTGTTGATGCTCCACAGACAACAAACTAATGGCAGCACTTCGCTTCACATGAATAATTTCCAAAGTGCTAAGCTCATACACCTCCATGTGACCATGATGGTGGTCTGCAGTCAAAAAAAAGCCCATTTGGACTATTTGTGTGAGTACACTATGGTAATCTGGCAGCCAATGCCATAGCCTGCTGCAAGCAGATGACTCCTGTCAAGTTTGGCTGTTCCCACCAGCATGTCACCTCTCTTTCCCACTATGTTGTGCAGTCTCTCTTTAGAACTAAGAAGAATTATTACATCTGCCTCGCCATTGCAATAACTGTTTAACTTATTAATCATATAATGTATGCATAACTGCAAAGTTCAAGGTGTAACTCGACATTACTGTAAGTTGCTTGCAGCTATTTTCCATTTCCATTAAATGTCTTCGATTTTTCAAATTTTAATTTGCAGTTATAAGTTCTGAGATTCTTATCAATATAAATGGCCGTGATAGTATCTTGGGTAGCATATATTATAGACACTTCCCCAAGAAGATACAGCATATAGGTAAGGCATGTATAGAATGCTACAATCCTTAAACAGCTGGAGGGATAAATATGCAATGCAGAATGTGCAGATGATGCAATGCAGATGTTATTAATGATATGAGAAATGGTTTCCCCTTATAGTTACCCTTTTCAAATTGTAATTTTATTATTTGGGATTATTTGATTTTTTTGAGTCATTGATGAAATGGGATTACAAGAATCAAAAATTGGAATTGAAATCTCTACAATTTTTGAATTGACCCATCACTATGAAATACAACCTCTTTTCTGCCATCAACACATTATACCGAGGGCTTCTTCGCACCGATATCTTGGTGTCATTCTAGACAACCAGCTCACTTTTCAGCCGGACCTCGACTTTTGCCTTCAGAAGGCAATGGTCGCAAGGAGCCGCCTCGGCTGCCTTTCCTCTGTGATTTCTCCTCTGGGTCACGCTGACAAGATGCAACTTTACTGGTTGATCATTTGCCTGCAGTTTCTGTATGCTTGCCCCATGTTTGCCATCTGGAAAACGCTCTGGCATCACCTTGAAACCATCCAAATCAAGGCTGTTCGGTCATTACTCCAAGTGAGTCGTTTCACTAGGATGGCTGTCGTGCGAGCGGTGTATTAACTCCCATCTGTCACGGAGTTTATTCGCTCGGAAGTCGTGTCTTTCAAATCCCGCCTCGCACCATCTGGGAATCTGCTGCTACAAACCATCTGGGACTCTGATCCCAGAGAGAAACAAACTTGTACACTGCCTAATGATATTACTCGCCAATGAGCCTTTTCTATGTCTTTTAATTGTAAATTTTCTTCATAGCAATAAGCCACTTCACGGCCGGACAGATCTCTTCCTCCGTCCTCTTAAGTTATTTTAGTATCATTTTATCTGCTTCACGGTCTTGCTGTCACCCACTTCCTCTTGCCCAAGTGTAATTTCCCGCTGTGGGAAATGGGCGACCCTTGCCCTGCTTCCTTTTTGTACCGCTCTATGCTCAGAGTGTGCCAGTGGGCAGTTAGTGCTGTTAGTGACGTTCTTTTTTTTGTAAAAAGCCTTTCCCTGTCTGCTTTCGTTTCTTGTTAGGTTAAGAATTCATATTTTATTCCTAGTTTTAAGTTTCTCCTTCTCGCAAACCACACTTCCAACTCATCCATGTTTCTTTCTTCAATGCCATGTGTTTCTCATGTACAATGACCAGTAAGGGTGAGACTTCACTCACCTGGACGGTTTATACTTGCCCGCTTGGGTAGTCAATGAACATTTGTGTCTCTTGCCATTTCGTTGAACTCAGTATGTAATATGCATGAAATTAATGGTTGTTCCCAGAATTATTTTATGTGAAGTAGTGAAAAATGAAATACCCATTTGCTCAAAATTAAAAGTGTTTCTGCGGAATTGGTTTGTCTCTTGTGACTATGATGAAGTTATGGTCGCATGGGCAATACTGATGTACAGACAAATTTTTTAGTACAGTAGTTTTGATGATCAATGTAGCAGCATTTAGCAGACCCTAGAAATATTGCCTCTATTGGAAGAATCACTTTGCTTCATCTTTTCCATCACTCTCCCCGTTTTATCACCCTCTTGGTACATAACTTTCCTTGGCATTTTGATATTGTAGTGGAATTAATTAACATTGGAAATATTGTGAACTTTTGATGATCAATCCAGAAATTATTGATTCAGAGGGATTATCATGAATCAATTTAAACTGTGTGTATATTGTCACATTTCAGTTTTTTTAATAAAAGTATTTGCATCCATTCTGAGGTGTCTACATTGAAATAACTACTTTTTATGATTGTTTGCCTCAACTGTACCTTTTTAAAGTTGAAGGTTATGCTGGCAGTCTGACTAATATCCTTTCCTTTAATCCAGTTAAGCACCTCAAGGAAAACTTAGGTATTTTAGCTGAAACTGTCATGGAATTTTTACAGTAAATATTGTTGTCATCTTGGATTGCAAGCCAAATGTAATACTAGTGGTACAGAACTAGGTCGCCATTGGCTTCCCCCGTCCTGCATATTTTCCATTATGTATGAAAAAAATCCCATTATTATTAATCATGGTCCTCTTATCCTAATTTCTAATGACTTTTAACTTTTCACAATTGTTTGTTAAAGCCTTTGGGCATAAATTTGTTTCAGACAGTAATATCTCATACCCCTAGGTCACAGTTTCCTTTATATCACTTGGGTTTAATTTCATTTTAGCTTAGTTGGTAAAGCATCAAATTCCTCACTAAGGGATCACAGATTCATAATCTAGTGGTGCCTTTCAAAGGCCCTTGCAAACTGCTATCAATTGATTTTCTGGGTACTGGTGGCATTTGATAAATGATGTGTAATTCATTTTATCCATGAATGCATGACTCACTGCAGGGTATTATATAAAGAATTGTTCCATATTGTCATTTTATACGTATGCTAAATTTATATTAATGCTGGTATGTATAATTCTGTTATGAGATCTTTTCATTCACCCATAATATGTGCTTGTGTTAATTCAAAAGACATTCCTTATTTCATTGGCCAGGAATCCGCCAGACATGGCTGCGCTCTCAGCTATCAGGTGCCCTACCAGTCCTTTTGATTTCTGATGAAACTCTATCAGAGTTTAACATAGGAGATGCAGAACACCTTGTGCATGTAGGAATACCTACAAATTCAAAGACTCAGTTTGGCTTACGGTTCTCAACTCTAATGGATAATTACAGAGACATATTTGCCAAGGTAGGTGCTAATTTTTTTCCTAAGTTATTTTACCCTGTCAATAATATTGATGTGTACATATTATCCCATTGAAATGCTCTATTAGATTTTTAACCATAAAAAGTTATAACCTCTCGTGCATAAAAATGAGTGTAAGTGAATGATGTTTGTAACTTCAAAGTTTTGACTGTTGAATGTTCCTTTTCCCTCTGATTGGTACTCTTGGCTATGGAGACAGGTTAGAGAGAGTTTAATGCATATCAAGGGCCACTTTTTGCATACAATGTAATTGTCATATTGAAGGGATAAGTTAACAGCAGTCATAATCTATTGCATTTATTTCTAGGGAATCTCATTATAATAATTGTTCACAATACCTAAGCAGTCTCTCACCATATCTAGCCTTTATTATTTAATTTAATGATATTAACTAGAAAACAATAAATATATATCATTCATTTTTGTATTACATGATGTTTATAGCATGCATTTTCATAATAATTGAAGTGGTCAATCTTTGTGATTGCCCTGGGTCATCATCCATCCTTGGAAATTTTGGACATTTTATCTGTAAATATATATTTTAAAACCATCTCATTGCAAATTGCAAAATACTGTATCATCATTTAAGTCATATAGTTCGTATTTCCATTGATAGACAAGTGACAAGATTTATTATGAAAATGAAAGAAGTCAAGTTTCAATATTTTGTATTTATTTTACATAACCGCAGAACTTTACAGATGTTAGTGCAAGGTTACCAGTTATTTGCATAGTTACTTGGATGCAGAAATCTAATATTAATTTACAAATAGATTGTGGAACTATTGAACCCATGCAAGCAAGTTACTAATCCCAAGAAACTGCGAAAGATATCTCGACAGTAACTTTTAACGGAGTCATCCACAATATGCGCCTTACAATGCAACAAAATCAGAGTGTAAAAATCATTTGCCTTTACCTGGATCCTGGTGAAGGCGATTGATTTTTACACTCTGAAATAGTTGCATTTTAGCAAGTTACTAGGTGCATTCAAGTTCTAAAGTCTCCTATTTTACTCGCGGTACTATTAACACTAGAAAGTTGAAACAACTGTTGCTTCGCAGCATAATTTCCCTGTAGCTGTATTCATTTTTTGCAACATCGATGCCATGATTCTATGGCTTCTATGGAAAATGCTTAATTTGAGGTTCCTTTTGCCCCCTGGAAAAACAGGTTGGTCGATGGCCAAGGGTGAATTTCCTTTATCGCCAACTTTGAAATTCTTTTTATATTTTCCTAATTAACTGCAGTGCCACATTTTTAATTGATTAATTCAATAAATGGCAATTTAACAGAAAAAAAGAACCAAGAAAAATTGCCCCAGCATAAAATTTGAAGCCTTGTCTCTCCTGCTAGATCTGTAGTAACTAGTTCTCATATTCATATTTGTATCCATTGTAGGTTCATAGGATGTCTACTTGAGGTGGGTCCCTTCCTCAATAGTGTTTTTAGCATACCGCATCACTGAGTAAAATATATTAGAAGAAATAAATTAACAGTTATTCAAGTTATTTGAACTATTAAAGGCAGATTCCAAAGAAACTGCGGGAGATGCCGCAACAGTAACTTTTAACGGAGTCATCCGCTAATGTGCATTTCAGAGTTTAAGAGGACGCCTCGGTAGCTTAAGTGGCTAAAGCACTCGACCGGATATTGAGGGATCTGGGTTTGAATCCCAGTCAAGGCGAATGATTTTTACACTCTGAAATTGTTGTATTAAAGGCAGGTTTTGGATTGCCATTTACAACTATATACTTCCAAATTTCTGAGAAAATCCTCTTGTTTGGACTAAATTATTTCCTTCGTTTTGTCGTAATTTCTGCCTACCTTCATGCTATCTAAATTCTCTCTTCTGTCCTCCACCCTGCTCACCCAAAGTTTCCTTTCTATCACAGCCTTCGACATTCCACGATCTTTCATTATTTCTCCTACTCACTTTCTCTATCCTTTTTGGATTTCCCACAATTTCCTCTCATCATCGCTCCTTGTAAAAACTTCAGCCTTTGTCTTCTTCTCAGTCCTTGTTTTCTTCATTCTTTGCCGCATCCGCATTTCAAAACAAATTTTAATTGTATTTTATAAAAGCTAAATTATGATCCAAATCTGCATCTACACCTCAGAAGCTTTTGCTGGTTGGCTCTGTTCCTAAATATATAGCCATTCTAGCTGGTACTTACCTGTTTCTCTAATCATTGTACCTATACCTGTGGTGGTGATTGACCTCTATGCTAGTTATTATCAAACTTTCTTCTACAGATATTGATTTATAACTCTCCTCAATGATTTCTAATTCCTAAACCGTAGCCTCTTGCCTCTCTCCCATGCCTCCCTTTGCGTACCATTGCATTCCATTCCCCATTATTGGTAGGTGTTTCCTTCCTGGCATGCTCCAAATTAATTCTTCTAATTGGTTGTAAAGATTGTTTACTTCTTTGCCCTGGTAATTGTCAGCATACACGCCTAGCTTACAACTAGATTGGTAAGGGCAACTTTTATCTCTACCACCATAGTGATAACACTCACCTGCTCTATATTCACTTCCGTTCTCCTGAGTTTCATAATCAATATTATGGCCACTCCTTGCTCATTTTCCTCTCTACCTCTGTAAATTGCTCCTTAACTAACACGCCAGTAATCCCCACTTTCTTTCTATTTGATCTCTACTACTGCCACTGTGAGAAAAGATCTTCAAATATCATTTAGAGCACTATCAGAAATATTGTCAATTTTATTTTAACATGTTGGTAACAGAAAAAATGCGACAATGAGTTAGGAGCTGGCTTTACAGATGAGAAACAAGAGATCTCCTAGGTGCAGAAAATATGGAAAGGAGAGGTGTGGGGGTTAGGATTCCTTCTAGTTAGGCAATTTCCTCTCATCATCGCTCCTTGTAAAAACTTCAGCCTTTGTCTTCTTCTCAGTCCTTGTTTTCTTCATTCTTTGCCGCATCCGCATTTCAAAACAAATTTTAATTGTATTTTATAAAAGCTAAATTATGATCCAAATCTGCATCTACACCTCAGAAGCTTTTGCTGGTTGGCTCTGTTCCTAAATATATAGCCATTCTAGCTGGTACTTACCTGTTTCTCTAATCATTGTACCTATACCTGTGGTGGTGATTGACCTCTATGCTAGTTATTATCAAACTTTCTTCTACAGATATTGATTTATAACTCTCCTCAATGATTTCTAATTCCTAAACCGTAGCCTCTTGCCTCTCTCCCATGCCTCCCTTTGCGTACCATTGCATTCCATTCCCCATTATTGGTAGGTGTTTCCTTCCTGGCATGCTCCAAATTAATTCTTCTAATTGGTTGTAAAGATTGTTTACTTCTTTGCCCTGGTAATTGTCAGCATACACGCCTAGCTTACAACTAGATTGGTAAGGGCAACTTTTATCTCTACCACCATAGTGATAACACTCACCTGCTCTATATTCACTTCCGTTCTCCTGAGTTTCATAATCAATATTATGGCCACTCCTTGCTCATTTTCCTCTCTACCTCTGTAAATTGCTCCTTAACTAACACGCCAGTAATCCCCACTTTCTTTCTATTTGATCTCTACTACTGCCACTGTGAGAAAAGATCTTCAAATATCATTTAGAGCACTATCAGAAATATTGTCAATTTTATTTTAACATGTTGGTAACAGAAAAAATGCGCTTGAGGCATGTTTATATGCGTAGGCTTCTGAAAGCAAATTCATAATTATCTTGTAAAAATCAATGTAAAGTGTGTTCCTCATCCTCCATATCATGTGGACCTAGTCCCATATGACCTTTTCCCATTCATCATCAGGAAAGAATGCCTCATTGTGAAGCGTTTTTCATCATTAAGAGCTGACGTAAACAAACTGATTTTTTCAAATTACCTCTAATGCAATGAGAGGTATACTCCCACCAGTTACATTTATTCTCCTGATTGTGCCAAAAAATTTTATTGTATATTTTATTCATTTTATTATATAATCCTGAGAGATGTGTCATTAATAAAATATGAAAATTCACTTTTAATGTATTTTTAATGACAAAGCTCAAGTTTATATTAAC
Source organism: Hetaerina americana (assembly GCF_022747635.1). Taxonomy (NCBI): domain Eukaryota; kingdom Metazoa; phylum Arthropoda; class Insecta; order Odonata; family Calopterygidae; genus Hetaerina; species Hetaerina americana. Next base: position 6,510,011 of record NW_027286069.1, on the reverse strand, counting down.
CTGGACTGGCGTGCATTTTTTTCCCCAGATTCTTTCAAAAATTTAAGTTCAAGTTATGAACTTAATTCTATGTTACTAAGCCTATATAGTAAAAAGAACTCCTCGTTAAGCGTGTTACTTTGTGTAAAATTATTTTCACTGACTTAATTGCACAATTTCAGGATTCCCAAGATAAAACTTGTTCCGTGGACATAGTGGTTGATATAACAAATCCTGAGGTTGAAATTTCTGGCCTTATTGAGTTCCTGGAGCGCCTGGGAATGTCCATCCCTCCAGAATTGAATGCTGTAGCATCAGTGAGTAATGATTGATTATTAACTTGAGTTTTTTGTTTACCTGTAAAAACTTTTGGGGTTATGGATATTTTTCTCCTGAAAATATTATTTTTTAATTCTAAGAATTAAGAGAATTTGTAAGTACATATATGTGGTTCAGGCATCTCATGAATCAAAGTTGTTACATGATTAGGTAAATAATTATGTGTTCAAAAAGTATGTTCAGTCACAGGTGTTGTTGGAAAGTGGGATGCATTCTGAGGAATGTATGGCATAGTGAATTTTAAATTTTACTCATTTCAACAAATAGCTAGGAAAGTTATAAAATTAAAAATTCAAGTAAGTTTACAACTCTCTCCCTGGTACAATGAGCATCTTAAGGAGTGCAGTTAACTCCTATCATCACATGGGTATTTAACTGACAGTATGCTTTTCTCTCAAAAAAATTCTTTTATTGATAACCTCTGGTCTAAATTATTTTCTTTTGGTACTCTAAGTCCCAGAACTCTCTCACATCAGTCACTAATGTCTCATAACCTAGCATTAGCAATTGACGTGGGTACAACTTTTTATCATTGTCTAAACAGTGGAGGATCTAGTTCAGTAAGCATTAGCTAATGCTGGATAGGTGAAAAATTTCATTATTTATAAATTTTAAAACTTGTAATTTATTTTTACAATTTTCTGTTCCAAGTAGCATTCTCCTTCAGTTTGCTGGGGCGGGTTACGTTATAGCTGAATATACGCGTATTTGATGCACACTCTTGTCTTTCCCTCTTTTTTGTTATCTTGATGTTGCTCAATTTGATTTACATTTTCCCAGTAGAGAGGCCCTTTTTTGAATGTGTGAGTGAGTGTTTTCCTGAGTGCTCATGAGCGTGCCAGCTCTGGGATTGTGCCTGGCGTGGAATTTGTTCCCATAAACAGTCACAGATAGTGTGTGTATGTGTTGATGAACCCAGGTATCCTTAATGGAGTCCCTTCAACCATGTGTAGGATCTCATTTGGGTTTGAGTGTTTGTGTCTATAGTTGGTCACTGGTGAGGAAGTAACATTCCGCCGAACTACTACAGAAGAGTATTCTGGTTTAGAGGTTCTGGTTGGTCACTATCATGGAATTCCTTTTCCCACAAACCATCACAACAAAATTTTGTTATTAATTGTGAAGAGTGGCGCTAACTTATTGCAGCTATAGGAGTTTTAATTTTATTTTGTTAAATCAATTTAATTTAAAAAGGTAAATTTTTGAAGCAAGAATACCATGGCAGTAAATTTATTGGAGGAGGACGTAATAGAAGTAATGTAGTGTATCAAAAATACTGAAAGGTTCATTAATATATGCAATATTAAAGGAAAGTAAGTGGTGAATTAGCCAGTTAATCAAAATCAATAACTATATATAGTGCACTGCATTAACAAGCAACCTATATAGTAAGACCAGCTTAAACTAAGTAACTGAACAAAAGACCATCTTTAGTTGAAGTGAAAGTAATGTACATGAATGTTAAGTTTTTACATAATAAATTAATTAACTCTTGTTAGCCATAAGTGAAATTTCCCCAGAAATTCTTTGCATCACCACAGATTGACTTTTGAAGCCAAGGTTATCAGTGGCCACCTGTTTTACCTACTTATATGTTGATTGAAATATAAAAAAGTGGTAGGATGACAATATTTGTCGAAAGTAATCTTGTTGACAACCCCTTACAACAAATTCCTGTGGGATCTTTTGAATTCCCAGCACTAATGCTTAAAGTTGATAATTATTTACAACTTTGTGTGTATCAATTGAGCTCCATTTAGTGGTATTAATCTGTTTAATGACCAATTTGAAAAAGATGCATATTTTCCAACTGCTTACACTAATAATTTAATCATTTGTGGCAAATTGACTCTCAAACTGCAGACAAACAACCAACATATCCCACATACTATACTGCTGCTGCTGCAGGACAATGGTACAATGTACCAGAATCTTTCCCAAGGAATTTGAGGAAGAGCATACACTTCTTGAGAACAAAAGAGCCTTTATGGGAAAATCTGCCTGTTGTCCCATAGTGGAGCAACAACTAGATGAGTTCTTAAGATATTGATGACAATTTTATGATTCAGTTTCGACGGTAGGCTGAAAATTAGTCAGAAACTTCTGTTTCTTCAGCAGGTGACACCGAAGGTCAGTGGAATTATCGCCGTCAATCTCAGTGAGAGTAAATGTAAATGTGTTTGAAGGTAGTGAAGGCAGATGCATGTCTTACGTACTGTCCTCATGAAATGTTTGAATTATGAAGCAAAGGTCAGCCACCTGGCGGCGGCAAATTACTCTCATCGCCTGCCAACCCAGAGGCCATGGTTTCCAATCCCAGCTTGGTAGATTTTCCTCCTCCTTGGACTTTGATGTTTGTTTATATTCTTGTTAAAAACGTGTGGTCAAAGCCTAAAAATCTAGCCATTTTCAGATTAAAATTCTTTGAAAGCTAAGAGCTATTTCATTCTGTAATCCAAGCACCTGGAAGTGGTTCCAGTTGTGTTACTTGCATTTTTTTCCTTGAAAATGTCTTTATTCTCTAACATTTTTTTACTCTTTTTTTTATCCACCTTGTGCAGAAATCACATTTGTGTAAGGAGATGACGAGAAAGAAGGATTTATTACTCTGCCCAAGCATAAAATCATTCGGGGAATGTATTGCTTCAACTTGCAAGTATCGACATACAGTATTGCCAAATGTTGATCAGCCTTCTGAAGGAATGCCAACGTAAGTTTGATAAATAATATCAGTATATATATCTTCTCAAATAAAGTCATTTTAATTCTTGTTTTATGGACATATTGTTGAATGAAAGCATTTCGAATTTGATGTATGCATCAGTCTAAATTTGGAATTCCTGCATGTTCAGATGGATATTATGCAAATGCTTTAATTGTCACTTTCAAGTTGTTTTTAAATGAAATAAATCTTTGGCTACTTAATGTTTGTTATAGGTAAATGTATGTTAAAGATTTTGTGTACATTGGTTGCCTAATTGCTAGTGATCACTTGTTAGCTAATCATGGATTTGAGATGTGTATGCATAGAATTAAATTATAATACCGATTTTACTCTGTCCAAGTTAACATAATACAAACTGTTACAGCTTCTGTTGCATTTTTTACTGGTACTGGTATTCATAGATTTCCAATTTGTAGTTGCATTATTATTATAGTTTCCAACTTGCACCACATTTGGAATAACCTTTAGAGATATGTATTATGGTGTGCTATCAGCTTCCGTTCATTTTAATGAAATGGATCTCACATTTTTATTCATATAGCTTGCAAAGATGAGTTTATATCACCTGTATTCACTGTACAATATTTAACTTAAGGTCTTCATTAATAGCCTGCTCCTTTTTGTTTTCTCTTTGTAAATGTAATATCTCTCTCAACCCTGATGCGTGAATTTCACTTGCTTTGGGGTATAGTGCTAGGTGAGGTCTATCCTCACCATTCAAATCAACCCTTTGGTTGAATAGTGCAGTTTACTTACATTTCTCCCAAAAATGTGTGCATCTGGTTTCCGTGAAAATTTTGGCCATAATACATAGCATTAATTCATGTAGTTAAATAGCCATGAGAAATTATTGTGGACCAAGGAGATTAACAGTGTTACAGTCAATCAGTGTTATATCAGTATTAGCACCCATTCGAAAAAAGGGAAAAGCAGCAATATCTGAGGATTATGGAACTAGTTCATTTTTACACTGGACAAAGGGAGTACTCAGAAGAAGATCAGTTTGAATTTAGACGGGATGTGCAGGCATGATGCCATAGCAATATGAGGTTACTAGTAGAAAGGAAGTACAAACAAGTATAAGGAGTACCACCAGGAAGTATTTGTATGCTTCATGGATTTTTAGATTTTGACAAGGTAAGCTGGGAACAAAAAACGTTTAGCAGAAACATTAGATGACTGGAGGGATGTATTGTCAGTCGGGAACCTGTGCATGTGTCAGTGTGTATAATAGCAAATGGAAAGTCTGGTTCAGCTCTGTAAGCCAGAAGAGTAAGACACTGATGTCCATTATCACCTTTTCTTCTTATTATATATGCAAAGTTAATGGTAAGGTAGACATGGAGTAGGCTACAGTGAATGCAGGTGTAATGAGTTTCTCAAGGAACAGAAATACTAAATAACGTTCAATTTTGGGGGACATAAACTAGAAAAGGTTGAATTCTTCACCTATTTAGGAAATGCAGGAAGGTGAGCAGAGTAGTAGGGACCTTAAATAAAGGATTGTATTAGGTGAAGAAGCATTTAGAAAGAGGATAGAGTTATGGCACCTTAAGTAACTATGTAAAGAAATTAGCATTGAAACTTACGATAGTATGGAGCATAATTTTCCATGGTAGGGACCCTGGGGCAAAAGGATATGCATATACAAGGTCTGTTCAAAAAGTATCGTGACTTTGTGTTTTTTCAAAAATTATTTATTTATTTATGAATAAATATTTCGTTCCCTTCAAAGTAATCCCCATTAGATATTATACACTTGTGCCGACGTTTTTTCCAATCCTTGGAGTACTTCAAAAAATCATTTTTGTGATCTTGATTAGCTCATTCTTCGATGCAGTCTTTATCTCGTCAATCGAAGTGTAGCGTCGTCCTTTCATGGGTCTCTTCAGTTTTGGGAACATGAAAAAGTCACTGTGGAATACAGTGGGTGCAGCATCATTAGTGTGTTGATTTTTGCCAAAAATTCACGCACAAGTAACGATGTGTGAGCAGGGGTGATGTCATGGTGCAAAAGCCAACTTTTTTCTTCCCCAAATCCGGGCGTATGTGGCAAATTGCTTCATGCAAATTGTGCATAACTTGCAGGTAATATTCCTTATTTACCGTGATACCCTGTGGCAAGAACTCATTATACACCATGCCCCTGCAATCAAAGGAAACTTAGCAAAACTTTCATATTTGATGGAACTTGGCATGCTTTTTTCGGTCTTGGTTTGTGCTGCAGCTTCCATTGGTATGATTGAACTATAGTTGCCACGTCATAACCATACACCCATGATTCTTCACCAGTTATGACCCCCTGGAGCAAATTTGGGTCGTCGTGGATAGAGTCCAACACCTCATCAGCAATGTTAATGCGTTGCGGTCTTGGGTTGAAATTGAGCGATTTTGGTATGAATTTCACGGCAACCCGTGTCATGTCCAAATCATTGGTAAAAATCGAATAGCAAGAACCAATCTATATGTTTAGGTCCTCAGCAACTTCTCTAATGGTGATTCGACGATTGGCCAATAGTATTTCCTTCATTTCATTAATGTTTTCATCTGTTGTTGATGTGCTCGGGTGTCCGGCACGCTCTTTGTCGGTCACATCTTCTTGGCCTTCTGAGAACAGTTTGTACCCCCGATAAATGTTGCTTCAGTCCAAGGTAGCTTCTCCATATGCTGCAGTCAACATTCAGAATGCATCAGGGCCCTTAATATCATTTTTCACAAAACATTTTATACAGATTCTTTGACCCATTTTATGGAACAGGCAAAAATGAAAGACAAGCCAAAACACGTTCAAGTAAAACAGCTGCCAACAATTAACTGAGCATCCAAAATGGCCAAACTTTCTGATATAAGTGAGAGACATAAGTACCAACATAGCACCACAAAAAAATCAAAAATCAAACATACTTAACCCGCGAAAATTCAAAATTCGCAATACTTTTTGAACAGACCTTGCATTGCAGGCTTTTGAAGTTTGGGTGTGGTGAATGATGGTGAAAATAAAATTCATGGGGAGGAAACCAATCAAGTTCTAGCCATGGTAGGAAAAGAGAGGAAGACTGTTGGGAGGAATTTGAAGATGGCAGGACTAGTGGATACAGGAGAGACTGATATGGAATGGGATTCTGAAGATGGTAATGTAGGGGAGAATGTTTATTTTGTGGGTGAAATGGGTTCACCAATTAATGCCAGTTATTGGGCATTCATTTTATGTTTCCATTGAATTAGCATGGCTGAACGAGTTTTTATAAATTTAGTGTAAAAAATTTAAAAATGCCAGGCCAATTGGTGGTTATTGTATGATAAGCAGCATCATAAATTTGCTTTCAAATATGGAATTGTGTGGATTTCTGGTAATTTTATGTCAAACCCAGATATTTCAAAAGTCTAATTTTTTTCCTCCTTGAATTAGGATGGCTCAAAGGCATATTCATAATGACTGAATTAATTATTTTGCTAGTCTTCAATGGGCATAATATATGTATTTTATTTATATTTGCAGAAATGGTGAAATTCGAGTCAAGATATTGCATGTACTGAATGCATCTCATCTCACGGCTCGTATTTTGGAGCACATTAAGCCAGATGGAACCAAAGTTCCCCATCCCAATGACTATTTTCACATTGCAGCTGGCCTGGCTCGTCATTTCCGGAATCCAAATAATATGTAAGTTCTCTCTTTTTTGCATTATATTTTAATTTCAGGCTCATAATGTAATGCTCTTATTACCTTACAACAAAGCCGAAAATTATTCCACTGTATGTATCAGTCATCATCATGCTCTTAACTGTGGGTCTTATGTAAACTGAGCACTCTTATCTAATGAATTTCATCTCATGAGCTGTGATTCATAAGAATTGTGGACATAATGAATTTTGAATAATTTTTTAATGTGGCAGCAAATGTGGTTGAGTCTTTTCACAGATAGTGTAAACTCATCATGTTGCAAGTTAACTTTTCTACTCCCTTGATATTCTCAATTGAAGGCAATCCTCTTGTGGAAACCCATATGCCACTATTTGGCACACCCTGAAAACTGCCTACAGAAAGGCTTAAAAATTACCTCACCACACAAATTTTCTATCACACATGGCTACATATCCCATGTTTGCATTACATTTGTCTTACATATATAACGTATCTCTTCATCAGAATTCCCAGACAGGTATTGGGAATGTGCATGGAATATTAGGGCTTAATTTCACAATTTTTCCTATTCTTGGACAGTATTATAAGGATGAAATGAAATCACTATATTTAGATACCACTTTGAGATATGCTGGTATTGTCACATGCTAAATAGATAGCTTTAGTAGCTATGAAATAGGAGAGAATGGTATGACCACTGGTGACAACAAAATTTGAATTCTTTAAGATGGTCTGAAGTAGCATTAGCCAAATATTCCTCTCTTCTTCCATTCCCATTAAAGCTCAAGTTTTCTCTGAATTACATTAAGGTCAAAGTTTTTCAAAATCAAGGTGTTGGCTTTTTATTTCAAAAACATAAACTCTTGGTGAACTACATGTGAGCAGGAACTGTTTGAGGGACTAAACAATTCTGCTATTTTCAATGAAATGTCATTATTGGGTTTGAAATATCATGTAATTTTAAATGTTTGATTTTTAATATGGATAGATGGAAAATTGTGTGCTATGATATATGAAGTCATGATTTTTACCCCATAACTTGAGGGCATGTTGCCTATTTTGAAATATTTCCTCAAAACATCACGTTGAAGATATTAAAATTTTTTGTTTGTGCATCTTAAACACAATTCTGCTTTCCATTTATTACAAAAAACTTTGTTGCCTCTAAAGAAATATAACTTTTTTGTTTAGTCACTACTCTACATGGAATAATATTTGACTTGACATGAACATGGTATCTTAGGGTGCAAGCATTTTACTCTCTCTTTCCTAACTATTTTTACTCAGTGGATGAGGATGGTGAAAGAGAAGTTGTAGTTAAAAAATAATATGCAGCTTTGATAGCCTTCTTCAGAGGGGATCGTAGGAGATAGAGCTGGTATCACACACAAAAGAAGAGGAAAACATACTGTTTTTAATGCTAAGTTCCCCCACATTTTCCAAAGTCCTTATGCAACTGAAACCAAAATGCTTCCAGTTGTTTTCAGAGATGATAAATGCCAGTGATATTTTTATTGTGGTGTCCTTAATGCATCCTCCATAAGGTGAAGAATATAGGGAATGAGATGCACCACAATGGTTTTTGCTCAAGGCTTGACACCTACCCAAACATCATTTCTCCCAATGAAAAAGAAAACTCTATCCCATTGGCAGAAGAACTAAAAGGGGAAGTGTTGTGAATGAATAAACATAAATGATTAATTGTAAAAATCCTGGTCAAGGTGAATAATTTTTACACTCAGAAATTCCTTTATTTCTGTATGCTGAGGAATTTTAAACTTCAGTTCCTATGTAATTAATTCAAAATATTTTGAATTGAGTTAGAAAGAAATGAAATAATTGTGACTGTCAGTTGTTGTAAGTTGCTGGTGTGATTTAAGTAATGGGTTACATAATGTAATGTTTTTTATTTATAGGATGCTTCATGGCACTCCAGAAGTTGGAGATGTGTGTGTTGTAGAAACTGAACACAACTTATACCAGCGTGCTCAAGTGGAGGCCATTCTTCCCAAAAGCTCGGGAAATATAGATCCTGTGGAAGTTTCACTTAAACTCATAGATGAGGGGACCACAAAAATTGCTAAGGTGACCATATTTTTAGATCTGTGACTACTGGGAATTCCATGTGCCAGCAAAGGTTTTTGCGGCTTGATTACATTTGCACATTTAGTAGACATATTTCAATGTCTCGTCAACTTACTCAGCCAGGTGTCGTCTTCTCTGTTTTCTCACAAATTCTCCTCCAAAGGCTTACCATTAAATTGTAATATTTGGAATTATGTAATTTAAGGAGGGACCCTAGCCACATTGATGCACAAAGTTTTGAAGCAACATGACCTTCTGGAATCAAAATATTTAACTGTTAAATGAAGGGAAAATTCAAACCTAGCAACACTAATACAAAAATACTTATTAAAACAATATTATTTGTGTAATCAGATTTACTCATTCATTTTTCATTCAATTGCTCAATCACATTGAATTGAGTGGATTCTTATTCTCATATATTCTTATCATCATACATATCAGGCATACCAGTTGCTACACCTGCCAGATGATTACAAGAAGTATCCAGGACAAGCAAAGGAACTTATTGTTTGCCGCATGATGCCAAGAGATCTTGATCCAAGCTGGAGTAGAGCAGCTTCAGTGAAAGTTGCAGAGTTGTTGGAGGAATCAGCTAATGGAGAGTTGGATGGGAAAGAAATTTTTGGAGTGGTAACTTAAGTGTCTTATTACATCTGCTTAGACAAATTTTTTGTTCAAATAATTTTTGTCCAATAGTTACGAATAATGTCAATCCATAGAACCTTTGGCTACTTTCTTGTTCATTTGTAAAATTGTATAAGATGTGTCTTTTAGTTATCTTTATATTCTACAGGTGGTGGTGGCTCTGGGCAATACATTGTGGGTGGATCCTCTAGAATGTCGGGAATGGCTTCCAAAACAAAGGACATCTATTATTCATATGGCTTTGCGCCGTGATCTCCTACATTTTGGACTGGCTGTTGACAATCCTGATCATCTGCAGAAGCTGAAGAAACTCTGTGAAAATGCTGGTTTATCCTTTCCTGAAAAAGACATAGTCCCATTGACCCCTCAGCCTATGACTGATGGTAAATGTATTTAGCTCCTACTGTTTAATTTAAAGGATATTCATTGTGTTGCTGTATTTTTCCTGAATTTAAAATTTCATTGGAAAACATTATTCAATTTTGTTGATGCATGCTAGCTGAAACTCCCAAAAAGGAAAGATTCCTGTCTTCCTGCATCAATGCTGTGAGCATTCCTTCCAAAGTAATTTTCAATTACTATTTTCTAAAGATTTGTGAACTTAGCAAGGTACATTTGTTTTCCAATTCAAGTATTGAATGTTCAGTTTGATATTTCACTGAACACACCTTCATTTTTTCAGTGTAATATAAAGAAACATAATTTTTCTGATAAGTCTGACATCATGCTTTTTTCCTCGGTTTGACTGAAAGTCATTCCTCAAATGATTGACATAATAGGTATTATATTATACCTTAACCATTTTATGGTATTCAAAAAATCAGCTGGCCAACTTGGGCGTATAATAGAACAGGTCGCTATAAACATCTATTCTCAAGAGGCAGTATTCATTGGAGTTCAATGTTCACCTGTTTAAAGTTTCATAAAAGTTTCTTGCGGTATTCTCTATATTCTAAGTGTGAAACACTGGTACAAAGCAGACAAAATGAAATAATGTATTACAGTCTTGGCCATTTTTAGGAATTTAGATCGCCTTGAATTTGCTTCCTAGTCTAAACTTCATTGAACGTCAATACTTTTTTTTCCCTCTCTTGAAGACTACTGCCATTACAGCTCCATTCCCCTCCATGATTAGGAACTAATTTTCAACTATGAGTTTGGATGTTTTTCTGATCCCTTATTGTTTTTTGTGGAAAAATGACATTTCAATCTATTCTAAACTGTTTTTACAATTAATCTACAATGGAATTGAAAGCATGATCTGGGCCCACAATTCGCAAAGATATTTATTTCTAAATCTTCCTTGAAAACATTGCGTGATAAATTGTTCACTTGAAGAAAAGAACTCAGTGCTAAGAATGCCTATTCATTTACACCAATATGGCAATCGTTGAAACAGTCCCTTTACAATTTATACCACCTTTGATTATTTATGCTTCTGTTACCTTTATCAATGCAAAAATAAAAAAAATGTATTATTATGAAATAATTGCATATAAGCTGAAATTGATTAGAATTACTTTTGTGGCTCTTGGATTTTCCTCGGCATGTTTATCACAACTGTTTCTACATTTGAATGTTCCCCTTATCTAACAGTTTAGTCAATGCAACAATTTCAGAGCGTAAAAATCATTCGCCTTGACTGGGACTCGAACCCAGATCCCTCAATATCCGGTCGAGTGCTTTAGCCACTTAAGCTACCGAGGCGTCCTCTTAAACTCTGAAATTTTGGGGCTTTTAAAGGAACTAGATGTTATGACGAAATACCGTACATACAATGTCACATGTATTCGTAGTCGTGCGCGATGCTTTACGCTCTGAAATTGTTGCATTGAAATGCACATTAGCGGATGACTCCGTTAAAAGTTACTGTTGCGGCATCTCCCGCAGTTTCTTTGGAATTTAACAGTTTAGTGTTTTAATTCCAGAGGATGGTGATGCTCCAGAACATGAAGAAGTAAAATCAAGTCATGATGATCAATCTGCAATGATATGCTGGGAATCCATGAATTGTGATGACTTTTTCAACGTAAATGTAATAGCAGTTGAAAACCCATTTTCCTTTAGGATTCAAAAAGTGTCAGTTGGTGTCGAGTGAGTGGCTTGCAATCATTGTTTTCTTATCATTACATTTTTTATGTGTATTTTGATGTGTAGTACTATTTAGTTCATGCAGAGAAGTGTTGCTGCTGTTTAAAATTGCATAAAAATGATTTTTTGTTACTACACATGCCATTGTATGGCATTGCCTGGCATTTTTCCTCTGTAGCTTTTGATCATTGCTTTTTCAGATTATCCTGTTTAAGTGAAGAAATTCAACGATGGGTCTCTAGAGTTCAGCAAACCTCGGACTCAGAAATTTCTACCGCCCAAAAGGATTATGAGATTGGCTCCATTTGCCTTGGTGTCTGCCCAGCAGATAGCAGGTAATTTGCTAACTTAACATGTAGTCTTTTGAGTTACATATACTCTTGCTGGTAATTTGCTAACATATGCATCTAGTCACTTGAGTCCTAAATGTTCACTTTAAGAAATTCCAGTAAATGGCAGTTGTTTAAATTACTTATTTTAGGTTATTACACTTTCTGCACAAAATTGGTAGATTTAGTAATTAAAAAAACAGCCTTACTGACGTGGGTTCTATATCAATCTTAAGTTCGATCTGATGGCATTCGCCTACGTCCGCTTCCCTCCCTAAAGTAGATATCCAAGGAGAATATGATAGTAGAGAACTGATCCTCAACTTTGACTGCTAGTGTGCGGTCCACAGTAAAATGACCTTTCAGAGGTGCGTACCCCTCTGACTTTTTCACCTCCCAAAGAGCTCGTGAATGAAAATCACTGACCTCCTCTATTCCGTGTAAATGCCTCATAAATCTGCATCTTCCCACACAGCATCATGTTTATCTATTGATCATTTATAAAAAATTTAGTTCCAAATTAAGCTCTGAATATCTCTTTTCACTCATTCCGACAGAAACTAAAGAGTATGTGGAAGGTTAAACCAAGCATATGCAGTCACTCGCTTGAGCTGTACTAATACGGTGTGATGCTTGGGATAACTTTTTTGTTGTACAGTTGTGTACTTAAAAGTTTCTCTAGTAAATTATTGCAGTGCAGGGTAATCTTTTTTAGTTTGTTAAATTTCTTTACTTTTGTATTTGATTTTCTGAGTCTGAAGTCAACCTTATGATTATATCTTTAGCCTCACATATGGGCTATTAAAATATTATTAATACTATCATAATGTATGTATTGTTTGTCAGGGATCCAAGTAAGAGGCCAGTCTGACTTACAGCCATTCTCAGGAATATGTCTTTAACTTGGGGATCACGTGTTTATGTATATACCTCTTTGAGTTGTCTGACGTTTATACGAGGGTAATTTGAAAAGTTCTTGGAATTAAATAGAAATATACTTTTCCATCTTCACAAATCACTGCATGGGAATAACAGCAGAAAGGCGTCCGCACCACAGCTCTCTTCTCAGAGCACTGACGTATGACGTGTTTACTCATAAAGGATTACCTTTACTACATGGGAAACTTGTTGCACTAGTGCTGACATCTGGTTGTGATTCCAAAAACCTTTCGAACAACTGTCTTAATATTTTTGCATGAGAAGAGGAACACATTTTCTGTTAGAATGTAGAAGTACATGTAGATATTTTAATATTATCGTCTGGTTTCGTGTGTTGATTTTTATTGTGTTAAAAGATATAATTTGCCTATTTTGATACAAAATTATTTGACTGCTAAACGTTTTCCTTATAGCTGGTGCAGGGCTAAAGTATTAGGTGTAAAGAAGTCTCCCCAATCTGCTGTAAATGATAGTAATTGTAGGCCAATAGAAGATGAAAATGATATACATGAAGCAGAGATAATTCTTTATGAGTTATTCTTTGTTGATTATGGAGATACTGCAAAGGTTTCAACCAATGAAATGCTTCCTATCCCAGAAAATTTGATCTTGCAACTCCCATTCCAGGTGAGCAACATTTTTATTTGTTTTTATGTACTCTCTTTTAATGGTACTGTCTTACATCTTTGTGCCATTGATTATTTTTTAATATGTAGTGAAAAATCTCTTTCAATGCATTATTTCTCTTGTCAAGTGTTACACATATTTTTATGAGATCCTGCTACAACTTTGTTGCATGAAGCTAATGTATTTACCAATTTCATATCAATGAGGAAATATTCATGATCCTCATGGCGGGCAAACTTTGCCTGAGGGCTGAAGTAGTGTTGAATGATAAACTGCTCAATAATGTGAAAGATTCCTTATAAGTTGGTTTTAGGATTGGTTACATGTGATGAAAAAACTAAAAGTACCATGTACAGAATCGTTCCGGCCAAGGCAGCCTTTAACCAGAAGAAAAGCTTTTCCCTCATCCAACATTGGCATGGGCTAAAGAAACCTGCTTGTAAAGGCCTGTGTTTGTAGTGTTTTCCTATATTGGAGTGATGCATCAACTCTAGGTGAGAAGGATTAATTTGTTAGTGATGAAGCAATATAATTTCAAAAATCCAATATTTTATTGGTCTTCGTGAAGCATGTGAAAGCCTGGCTCCTGTTATTAGACTTTCATGATATCCATATATTAGGCATCAACAACTATGGAATCAAAAATGGATGAATTTATTGCAAAGTTTGATCTTTTTATTGAGTTTAAGTTATTGAGAATGCAATACAAATTGACGATTGTGCTACAGCAAGGCATTTCAGTACCACAGAAATAGATTTTGGAATTGGAAGAAAATCTATGCGCATCAAAGTCCCAGGAACATATGTGCAAATTGAGTAAGATCTGATTGGTCATAATGGAAAGAGGAAATTAAATGATTTTTTGCTGAAATTTGGCAGAATGGCTGCAATATTTCTCATGGACATATTTGAATCTTCAACCTTGAACAAACAAAAAAGAATGAAGGTGTCTGACTTTTAGGCAAGTACCGATTGGGGCATGAGGTTAATGCAATGACATTATCTTGTGTTAAAAATAACAGCAAAGATTTCAGTGCCATTCATCAATTCAGGTGCCATAACTTCGTTGGAAACCATAGGTGGTACAGGGAAATTATATGGCCCCCATGCCCTGATTTGTGAATTCAGTACAACGTTGGGCTTAGTACTGGGTGAAATATACCCTCACCTATTAAACCGACCTTTGGATTGATAACTGTGTTTATGGTTTATTTCATATTTGGTCGTATCTTTTGAAAAGTAAAAATAGGTTGTGATATTTTTTAAGCAACCCATAATAAAACATTTTAAAAAACTCCTAATTCATTAGCAATTTTGTAATAGATAGCAAATAAGTGTAAGAGAATTTGAATGTGCAATCAGTTGCGAGGGCGCATAGTGTCCTGTAATTTGACATTAGATTACCCACTATTCCTTCTCTTCCTCCCATATCTTCCCAAATTTCCTTATTTTTGTTACGACTTGATATCCTTCTATTATAAATTTTCTTTATTGCAGTCAATTGAATGCAGGCTAATGGGAGTGATGCCCATTAGAAGGGAATTAGAATGCAGCGCTGATGTGGCTTTAGTTGAGGAATGGGATGAAGAAGCGAGTGATGCCTTTTTCAACTTGTGCCGTGAAAGAGACAATGTGGATATATATAGGCCATTGCTGGCAAAGGTATGCTCCGAACAAGATTCATTTCAAAATCCTTTTAATCTGGTGAAACAGAAATAATGAAATATCCATTGTCGCCGCAATTGTAAGTGGCACAACAAAACATTAACATCATTACTCTGAATTGTCCCTTTTAAACAGTTACACACACATTGTGGTAAATACTTAGCTTAAAAACAAAGGTTCAATTCTCATCCAAGTTTATCCTTTCAGAGTATTCTTTTGATGCTAAGAGGACAGGAGAAATTGACTGGTTAGGCTGAATTTTTGAGTTAAATGAAATGTGTATGAATGTATTCAATGACTAATTTGCGAGGTAAAGTTCAGTTTTGAGTGTCTGTCATTAGAGGAAGGATTTTAAAAAGCCAACTGCAATGTGATTGTTGATTGGATTTTTAGAATTCAAATAAAACAGTCTTGCTCAGATTCAAAGAATTATTAAGAGCTTCAGATTTCTCTGCTAAAAGCCTATCCTTAGTGAGATGTCATGTATGGGCAAGTATTGGAAGTTGCTTTTCATACAAGCATTCCCTGCCGAGCAGTCCCTGGTGGTGAATAGATGAGAAAGAAAAAAAATGCATGCAGAGCTCATATTTCTAAGATTTTATTCTCACAGAACTAATTGAAAAGGGTTTCAAATGGTGATGAAGTGTAAAATCTGTCTCCCCGATGGTCACACTTTTGGTTTGGTCCTCAGATATTGAACTAATATATAATGCCTAGTCCGCCATTGTCAATGGTCAGAAGTTGCAGAACTTGGTAAAGAGAATGTAATCTTTCCATGACGTCTGTTTAGCTTGTTTAGAAATAATGTTGCATGTTTTGTTTGCTTTCATTGCTAACACTTTTTTAAATTGCACTCATCCAATATGTGAGACATAATTAAGAATCCAATTACGATTTATGATCCCTTGAAAGATTGTTACAGTTTTTAACATAAATTTAGTGGAGCTAATGAATTAATTCAGCCATAGACACTTGTAAGTTCACTTGAACTTGGCTGTCATCCATCTCAAATGTGTAATTGGTAGTCACAATGGATGCTTAAAATTGGTCAATTCCTTCTTTGTATTCATGTATTTATTTCTCTACCATAGGTTTTTGGGATCCATGGCAGTGGAGCACATGGAGGTTTAAAGCATCTGGTAGTTCTCTATGACAAAGGTGACGAGATGATGAAGCGCATTGGGGAATCTCTCATCCAAGAAGGTTTTGCTGAGGAATGTCAAGTCATAGTAGACGGGGATCCAGAGGATGAGGTGTGTATGGAGTTGGAGTCCCATTGGCTTGGAGAGGGAGCTCTGCTACCATTCACTCATGCTTTGGAGGATGAAGCCAATCATTCCATAGTCCAGGTAAATACAGTTAGCTCTCAAATAGCTGTTAGTTAATGGATGAGCAATTAAGACCTGATAATCAAAAAACTCAGGTAACCAAAATATCTGGAAAATATACTCATGATATAGCGAATTATGTATGGAAACTCTTCTTTTTCATTCCTCGTCTTTGATTCGAGTTTTTTTTTAGAAATGGAAAGTACTTTTTTCTATTATTCTGCCATTTTTACAAGGGTGGAATTAAAGAGTTTTACAAGAACTATTCCGACTATTATAAAGTGAATTGCAGAGCGTGTTTTCCTCAGAAAGGGAAACCAATCATGTAGCCTGGAAAAAAGTTTTGACTGACCAAAAGATGAATTTTAAAAAAAGGATTGTGATACAGATTCGTATGCATCATATTATATGATGACAGCACCAGATAATTTTGCCATAACCACACAATTTCATACTCAATGACGGTGGTGAAGAGGTATTAAAATACTCTCCCAAAAAAAATTGAAATTGATTTTTTTTGCCCTTTGTATTGCATTAAGGCTCATAAACAAAGGAAAGTCTGTTTGGACTATTATTTTGAAGGAATTGATTGATTGAATGACATTAAAAGGAAGAAAAAATTATAATGTACATTCAGTCACCCTCAATATTTGGGATCCTAAATCACAAGTAGCCTTACAGATAGGCTCATTGTAACATGATGTCATTGTGCATTTAGCCGTAAATAGCTATTTTTTTTATTTATCTAATCCATTAATCAGTATTTTATATTTTAAAACATTTTTTTTCTGTCTTAGTCAGAAGAATTAGTGCCAGTGTGCCATGATTCTTCCTTGTGTCCTGGGGGACTAGAAACTGTTCCTGAAGGAAATGTACCTAGCAATACCTTGGGAATAGGTGATGCTGATGATGAAGACGATGACAGCAGTAGTTTTGAAATTATTATGACTGATAATGAGGCAAAAATGGTTAGTAATCACTGTTTTTGTGTCATTGTAAGAACATTTAAAATTTTAGGCAGGAATGACCTAGAATAAGTGATAATCATGTTGGTCTTAAGTAAATATTAAAAATGTGTGATTTCGCATGATCATATTTTCAATATTTCATATTTATCTCAGCAAAATGGGAAACACTGTTATTTGGGATCCTAAATCACAAATATCCAATCACATTCTTTCATTCTCTTGAAAAGGCTTCAAATTAGTCTCTCACTTATGTTTATGTCTGAGCAATGAAATCACTAAACACAGTGGGCATAGAAATTGTTAAAAATTTCATAATATTATCAGCCTGGGGTTGGAGAAGGAAGCTTTCCTGTGTAAAGTGGAACCTCGCTTAGTGAGCATAATTTGTTTTGGAATCTTACTCATTAATTGAAACAGTTTTCTCATATTAATTAATATATAAAATACAATAATACATTCCATGCTGAAAAAAATAAATTATGTACATGGTTTATTGAAAAAATTATTTATACATTGTTTAGGATCATGAATCATCTACATCTTTCCTTTTATCATGGAATGAAGCCAAGATAACCAAGTAACTGCTTCACCATGTCTCTCGCAACACTGCGGATGCCAAATCCTTCCTTAAACTACTTGAATTACCCACAGCTTCTCTCAAATATTTCTCCTTTGGCCATTGATGATCCTGGCGTAGAACTGAAAGAGGTCAGCAAAAATCACTTTTGTCTACTCACAAATGATATTAATGTCACCTTGCAATTGCTTTTTGGTTATCCATATGTGAACCAACCCCTCAACTTTGTCAAGAATATGTAACCTTTGCATAGGTATTCGTGTCACTCCCTTATCTCCTTAATCTTTATCTTTGTTCTCAAGGTAGTGCAAATCCTTTGTGTCAATCTGTGTGTGCGCCTGCTAGATCAGCCCCACACACTCCTTGTTCTCACTTCACAATGATTTTAATTTTCATTTCTATGGTAATTTTTTTCTCTGATAGCTGTCTTCTTGCGGCTTGTTTTTGGGGACATTTTTGCAAGAGTGATTAAAACATGCATAGAAATCACAAATAATATGTCTGAACACAAGTTGGGAAAAACGTGTGGTCACTAGCGGCACTTAAGATGCTAGCAGAATGAGTTATCTTCACAAATTGAAGCAGCAAGTACACAGTCGTTCCGGGAACTCCCCTCTCCCCATTACTGTGGAAGTATTGCTCGTTTAGAGAGTTTATTTTTTGCTCAATATGCAAATTACTGAGGAATATGTGAGGTGCTTGTTAAGCAAGGTTCCACTGCATTCGACTGTTTCGGGCTCAACTTTGTGGAAGTTCATGTTCATTAAATGAAGAACACAATGATCTACCTGATGATGATGCCCAAGCATTGAAACTAGTATTACCAAAATAAAGAAGAGTGGAAAAATACATTTTGTTCTTCATTTAATAAAGTTCCACTGTATTTCAAGGATTTTAAGTCCGTTGAATTGTATGGGTGTAACTTTGTAGGTGTCTAGTTTGTAGACCCACTCTGTGATTGATGCATCAGCCAACCCTGTCAGCAACACAAAGGCTAAATGATATTAAGTAATTACTTACATTGGATGACCACAAAGCCATTTACATGAAATAATAAACAGCAAGAGAACACAATATGTTTGCATTTATGCATTTGCATTTTATTGCTGTTCCAATTCTTGCATCAATATGTATTGAAGTTCTCCTGATGCAGCCGTGCAGTAAGCAACTACAATTGCATCAATCACAGCAACTGCTCCAGCCCAACGACCTAAGTGGTTGATTCATGCACCAAATGCTTTGAAGGGAGGCTGCACGAATGTCATAGCAATCTGTTATGCTCACGCCTCCTCCAAAGTGCTCGAAGCAAGATGTGTGCCCCAGTGCTTCATATTGTACTTCCATTTTTAATTTCTCAATTAGGCGTATTTGATGGATGGCTAGTGTGATAATTTTGGGGCTATGCGAAGAGATATACTACCTTGATCAAAAAGTTCCCGGAATAACCACCGTGTGGCGCTCCCATCGTTCCGATTTGAGTTCTGTTTTTTTTGTTAAATTGGTACATCTGTTGTTGATATTCCCTTTAAATCTTAGTGTCATAACTTGACATTTGCAAAAGTTACGTAGCCAAGATTACATCTATCTCTGTGTGTGTTGGCGATTTTTTACAATTGCAGAAATGGATTTAAATTTGCAACAACAAACTTGTATTAAATTTTGCGTAAAAAACGGATTTAGTGGTGCACGGACATTGGAAATGTTGGAAAAGTGTTTCGGCAACGATTCTCTAAAAAAAACGGTCGTTTACCAGTGGCACGAGCGGTTCAGAAGTGGTCGTGAGTCAATCGAAGATGATGAACGCAGTGGCAGACCATCGACATCGAAAGTCGGTGAAAAAATTGATAAAGTAAAAGAAATGTTGGTCAATAACCGCAAATTAACCATCAGAGAAATAGCGGAGGACTTGAACATTGCCTATGGATCCGCCCAAGGTTAATGATTTGGGTTTCCGTCGTGTAGCAGCAAAGTTGGTGCCAAAAGACCTCAATTTCATGCAAAAAAGAGACCGTGTTGACGTCGCAAAAGACATGATTTGCGAGGCTGAATCCGATCCCACATTCATCAAAAGGATCATTACTGGAGACGAGACGTGGGTTTATGAGTACGACACGCAATCCAGACATCAGGCAAGTGAATGGCGTTCACCAAATGAGCCGAGACCAAAAAAACCACGTCGTTTTCAGTCAAAAAAGAAGGCAATGCTGACGGTTTTCATGGATTACAACGGTGTAGTGCATCATGAATTTTTGCCAGAAGGCCAGACAGTAAACAAAGAGTATTATTTGGGCGTTATGAGACGTTTGCGTGAAGCAATTCGCCGAAAGAGACCAGAAATGTGGGCAGAAAACTCGTGGATTTTGCACCATGATAACGCACCGTCGCACAGTGCTATCATTATTCGTAATTTTTTGACGAAAAATGCAACAAATACCATCCAACAGCCACCGAATTCACCTGATTTGGCTCCCTGTGACTTCTTTCTGTTCAATCGAGTTAAAAAACCATTACGGGGAACGCGTTTTAGCAGCCGAGAGGAAGTAATGGAAAAATCGCAGGAAGCACTGATGGACATACCGAAAACCGAATATAAAAAATGTTTCGAGGATTGGATCAAGCGCTGGCATAAGTGTGTTGCAGTCGATGGGGATTACTTTGAAGGGGACAATATAGATTTAGATGAATAAACTTGTATTTTTAATTTTCTGAATAAATTCCGGGAAATTTTTGATCAAGGTAGTATGAAGCCATTTCTGCAAGAATCAGAAACTAATGCACGAAGTGATGGACCATGGAACCAGTTTCCAATTTGTAGTGCTTAATTCTTATTCTTGGCCATGAGTCAAAGAATAGAATTGGCTGATCACTAACTTTTATTCGTTTTGAAATTTGAATTTTCTTTTCTTTGCCTTTGCATGCATGCAACAATTATATTTTGATTCAGCGAATTTATTGCTTGTTGGTTTCTCAGTATTAGATAGTTTGAGTAAACATTGCACTTTCAAATTAAACATTTTGCTATAACCCATGTAATTTGCAGTGATGTTTATTTCCTTTGCAGTATAAAGAAAAACTGCAAATTTTTCTTGGAATTCCTTCACGACCAAAAGAAGACCATGAAAATGCTGATGGTTTAAAAGCAATTACGAGTACATCTAATACCGTAAGCATCATCAAATATTGTCATAATGATTTTACACTGTACAAATAGATTGTGGTGCATTTCTTTCAGGCTTAATCAATTTTTAATACTAGTTGATTATGTAATCATCTATTTTGGATTGAGCAAAAGATTTTCTTTGGATTGCAGCAAGGAAAATGTATTGGTCATATGCTATGTTGATTCTATTAATGTCATCTAACCATTACTCAAGTCCTGAGAAATCATGAAATGTTTAATGAAATCTTTGATTTTGCAGTAATTTTCAAGGAAAACATTAATCATTTATCACCTCTGCATTTTATTATGGTGGCTACTCAGGCAAGGAAATTCAAAAATTTAGGGAATTAGATATGTAGAGTTGGTGAAGGACCCCTGCAAGGGGAGCTGTGACCCACATAGACCTATTGGTCTATTGTGATAACAACTTTGGTTCCTTAACCCACCAAAAGCTTTACTGAATTGAAATGCAATGAAATAATTGACTTTGTAATTCCACACACTTTATTTTAAAAAACACGACCCAGGTTTCGACGTTGAACGTCATCATCAGGTTTGATGATGATAACGTTCAACATCAAAACCTGGGTCGTGTTTTTTAAAATAAAGTGTGTGGAATTACAAAGTCAATTATTTCATTGCATTTCAATATGTTATGCAAATTCCATAAAGTTACGCCTGAGACAACAAAAGCTTTACTGAAGTTCAGTATGTCCAATATGGATGAGTTTCTCAGGATCCAAAAATGGAAATCCTAGGCAGTGCTTCTGTATCCTGGAAAGTGCAGGGCATTCACACAAATATGAGATGTCGTTTTAGTCCCTTCTTCATACTAACTGCACCTTGGAGAACCCTCAATCCCCAGGTTGTGTAGGCCTGGCCTGTTCACTTTATAGTGGCCAGTTAATATGCCTGACATTGTTCTTGGTTGCTTCGTTCGAAAGATAGCTTTTAGGTATCATTTGGTTCAGGCTCAGGAATTGGAGCTGTGGCCCATGCTCCTATCTATTACATCACAGTTGAAGTTTTCCCTTGAAAAGTTTTTGTAGCCCTCCCAACAAATATCTGCCCGTGTGCAACAGGGCAGATATTTGTTGGGAGGGCTACATGAATGAAGGGCTAAACAATGAATTAATTCAATAATATTTATGAAATTAATGGAGGATATGGTAGTCCAGTGGGTAGGGCATTGAATTACTAACCAAAGGGCCTGGCTTTCATTCCTTAGGATGCCTCTGAGCAACCTCAGCTTCACTGAAGCTGTGTGATTTTCTGAGTACCAGGTCTTCCTGTCAGACCTTAGGCAGCATAGGGAAAGGAACTGGCCTCCCTACCCTGATTCATGAATTTCAAATACCATTTTGGCTTAGTACCAGGTTAGCTATACCCTTACCCATTAAACCAACATTCAGGTTGATATATGTGGTTTGGTTAGTATAGTGTGTAATAGATACAATTTCCCTTTGTTAACCAAAGAAAACCTAATCTTGTTCAATCCAAAGTAAATTATTACATTATGTTTTGTGAGATTTTACTAATGCATTGATATAAAAAGGATATATGGCCGTAGTTACCGTTCGCTTTGTATATATAAATATACATATATAATAAATATATATATATATATATATATATATATATATATATATATATATATATATATATATATATATATATATATATATATATATCCGTAGTTATATCCCCTCGAGTGAATTACACAAAGTTATTATAAACACAATTTTTATTTTTTTTATGTATTAAAGAAGGTCCTTGGTTATCTCTTCGAAGACTTAAAAATAGCATAGAAAATGATAATAACTGGAAGCAAATTAAAAATTAAGCCATTTTAATACTTATATAATAAAATAATTTTAATAGTTGAAGAGCAATTTAAGAAATGAAGATTTGGATCTTTCTTAAGTCAAAAATTTAAATTAAATGCTTTATGTTTATACAGTATGTAAAGGTTTGAAAGTCTTTTAAAAAATTTGTCTTAACTTTATTTAACCTGTTGAAGTACATTTATATCACTCTGTATTTGCCCTGAATTGAGTGAATTTACTCTCTCAGCTGCTATTAGTATTCCCTTTTTGTGCCATATTTCATGGTCCCATTATTTGTCAAATCAAAACCATAATATTAAGAAAGGATTGATGGTATAGTTAAGCAATAATTAATTGTTCCTTTGAGGTCCCTATCTAACAGATTGGGTTGTTTCAATGGATTGCTGATCAGCAGTAGCTAATTATTGATCTCTTTAGCCTTCTATTAGCCTCCTATTGGAATGTTCTGTTGAACGTTGTGTTCACTTGAACTGCAAATAAACTTCACTAGGTGGATAATATCCAGAGTTTGAAACATAGTCAGAATTTGTTCACAATTTGGCAAATACAGTTGAGGCTGTGAAATACCTGCAGTGTGTGCATTGGTCAAGTTTTGTGGGAGTAGACAAAGTATTAAATTTCATATGAAACTTAATGCAAAAATTTTGGGAAATTGTATGAAAACTAAAAAATAGGGTCCTGGGATTATTTTTTAAGAATGTGTGCTCCTTGATAATTGGTGTAAAATGAAACTTTAAAATTTAACTAAACTTTCATTTGATAATATGATAAAATAATTAAGCAGGGAATTATGTTTCCCAGCATGCTTTGTGAAAAATGAAATAAGAATTCTATTGGTCTAATTTTAAGTTTAGAATTTTAATTCAAATCTACTTGCGAAAGTTGCATCCAAGGAAACACTAAATGTGCATATCCATAAATACTTATTATCGTGAAAATAAATATTTGTAGGCAGTTGTCAGCAGAATTGCAAATAGCATATACTCATGATGTTCAAATTCGATGAATCACCTTTTTGAACTACCAATCATATTATTCAAAATATTCATGAATTGAATCTTGCCTCAGGAAGTATGATGTTATATGATTTTTCCCCAATAGAGAAATGATTTGAGAGTCTCTTTAACTTTAAATTGCCATTGCTTCAAATGTAATGGCTCTACATCAATGATGTTTGCTAATTATTTAATTAATCTATTGAAAAAAGTGCAAACTACCTTTTAAAATTTAGTATAACAGCCCATTGTCATTACAATCAATTGGTGTTTAGTGAATTGCCATTAGTTGTGTATGTCATACAACATCTCTGATCCATACTATTTCAGATAAATAACAGTAACCTAATTTCCTCTTTGTTTTCGTAATCCAAGTAATTGATTTGTCTGGCATGTTTACTGCATCAGCCAACACTTAATATTCATTAAATGTAGATTTTTTCAAATATCATATCTCCCATTATTAATGAGGAAATTTATACATATAAAATTTACCTTCTTGCAGGCATATTTAGATGATCACTCATCTCTTGCCAGCTATGAAATAATACCAAACAGTTCTACTCTATCAGTTGGGAGAATCGAAGAAATCACTGACAATGACCTTAGTGGACAGAAGATGTTAACATATTCCCCTGGAGTGAGTGATGGACCAAAAGTTATTGAAATTATAGATGGAAAAATTGATTTGGACAATCTTAATGAGTTGCAAGGGAGTGAGGAGTTTCAGATGGCAAGTGACTCAACTACAATATCTGAATGTGTGGACACGAGAGAGTATTCTGCTCTACAGGATTTTGGGGAAGAACAAAAATATCTCTCCCCAGATACTGATGATAAGTCATTCAAGATTACAAGTGGTCCTGCAGGGGTGGACGGCTCTCAGAACACAAAGGAAAACAATCTGCTTAAGTGTAATTCCTGTGGAAATGATGAGATGGAAGCATGTACCTCTCTCATTATGCATGCTAATGATTCAATTCAGGTAAAACAAATTGGTGTGGAACCCATAGATGGTGGAGCAGCTGTCACAGTCTCCCTTGACATCAAAAGTGAAGTTATGCCTTTGAAGAGTGAAGATGAGAAATGTGATCCTGCAGCATGTGAGGAAGAGAAAGACATTGATATCACCAAAGGAACCGATTGTTTGGTAGGTGACAAAAGTTCACAGTCATCTGAAGTGTCTGAGAAAGTTAAGAGTCAATCAGAAGTGCAAGACCTGGATAGAATGAGAGGACCACAAGGGATATGTAATAAGGCCCCAGAAGACTCAGGTCCCAAAATTGCAAACACAAGTTCGCCTTGCAGTATTTATTCAGAGCATATTTCAAACCCTATCTTATGCTTGGATGAACATGTCACTTCTTCAAAAGGTTTAGAGGGTGAGTTTAGTGATGTAGTTTGTGGCATAGATTGCTCCAATAGTTCAAAAATCTCTGATGTAAAAAAAGAAATAGAAGAAAGCTGTGAAAGGGAATCATCCACTTCCGATTCTGGATTTGAAACCTGTGAATTAAGGCAAGCATCTGGAGTATCTCTTTCTATTGAAAAAAGTCAGTCCAATGATGATCAATTAACAGCAAACCCATTGTCATTCAATTCAAGTGTGAAGGGTAACTTATTTGCCCTAGAAATGGCTGAATTACCTCCAGAAAGTGAGAGAGCAAGCCTTAATTTGGAAGGGGAAAATCAACTCTGCCATCAAAATAAGGCTACAGGAGATAAAATTGGTAATGTTGGTGAAGTAGCTCCTTCAATTACTGAGGTTCCTAAAGACAGGTGTGAAAGTGAGGTGAAATTTGATTCATTGGCTGATGATTCCTTTATTTCAGATGAGAATGTCAACATTGAATCTCATTTTAAGTCATTACGTGAATGTGACTTTTCAAGTAATGACTCTTTGAGAAGAGAAGGAATAATTGTGTTTGATGGTGAAAGTGAAAAGACCCCTTCAGGCTTCCAGGATTTGAGTGACACTTACGAAGGTGATGTGGCCTCCAAGTCTGTGGCCAATGATACTGTTGCTTCAGATGTAAGTGATGATATTGAACCTTGTATTGAACCGTCAGCTGAATGTGATATGTTGAGGAGTGAATCTTTTACTTCAGTAAATGAAAACAATGATTCAGACTGTGTGAACTCAAATCAAAGTGGAGACTTGTCTTCAGACACATTGTGCAGTGTTGCAAGTGATGCAGATGTGGTTATAGGCTCCTCTCTCAGTGATCACCCCAGTAAGCATAAAGGAGATGTCAGTCAACTTTCAGTTAAACAACTGATAGAAGATTTGCCTCAACATGAAGCAGGAGTTTTAGATAATGAACATATAAATACAAGAATAGATGTTGAGGAAAATGGAAATAATAATGTTGACCAAGAGGAAAATTCAATTCATGATAGATGTATGGAACTAAAGTCTGATACCAGGCCACCACCTCTTGTTCCAGCTAAAATTCCTCTTGTGAAATGGTCGCAAAGTAAATGGGAAGTAATACTAACTATTGAGCTTCCTAGCATGAAACATTACAGCATTTATTGGAAGTCTAATAAAATCTTAAATATTCAGTAAGTAGCTAATCTGTATTAAAAATTCAGTATTTTTATCGAATTAATTTAATGCATTGATTTCACCCTATTTCTTTGTAGTGCTTCAAGTGGAACACCAGAGAGTAAACCCTGTTTTGCTCTGGAACTGCCACTCTGGGCTTCTATTAACACAGAAGAATTTGTCCACATGCCCATCTCCAATAATACTTTGAAACTTATTCTGCCCAAGGGCTTTGCATGTAAGTATGGAATTATTTTTAAAGTGAACTCTCGATGATCTGTATATATATTATCCATTTTGCAAATTATTTTTGTTTATCTCTTTCTTTCTACCAGAATCTCAAAATTTTAATTTCAATAAAGCTGGCAAAGACACCATTGCTTAACTTTTAATTGGAAGAATCGAATGTGTGTTATGGCATAGTAGGATGCTCAAACCATCTACTGCCGTAAAATTTAATTTAAGTTCAATTTAATGTGATTTTTAAAAAAACGTTATTTTGCCGAAGTTATGTGGCCTGACAGAACTCGTGTACATTTTCTTCAGATTGAATACATTATTTGAGCGTAATAAGGGCTTCATTTATTAACATAAGTGTTGCAAGTGCATAAAATGTTGCTCAACAAAGAAAACTATTTCCAAAGTTTCTCGTATCACTGGTTATCTTTGCCATTTCCAGTCGACATAAAAATATTTTGGCATATTGCTTGAGCTGCGAAGATCAATTGATCATGTTTGGTCAGATTTTTGCAAATGGTGGTTGGGATAGCAACTAATTAATAAATAATAAAACCATTTGTTCATTTGGGTCCATTTAGTAATAACGTGCTCATCTCGTCATTTAAGCTATACTAATATGACTATCACCATTTTAAATACACTGGTCAGTGTGAAAATTTTCTCTGTCTAGTTTTATTTGAATGTGAAAATGTATTCATTTTTTTAGCCGAGGACTGGCCACGCCTCCTTTCTACTCCAAATAGACCACTTTGGCTGTCGGTGGATTTTGATCAACTGTCTGTTGATGCTGACGAAGACCAAGATTTAAGTAAGGTTAAAACCAAGGATGAGTGTTTTCTTGGCCTGCATTTAATTATTTTATTTATGTAAATTTAATAAGTTTCAATCTTGTGGTATAATTCATTTTTATGCTTGCATTAGAACATTATTTTGAGAGATTCCTAAGGAGAAAAGGTATGTGCACGAATAGCAGAACAATATGAGCACAAAAACTGCCACTCAAATGCACAATAAAGGTTATAAAATTCCACAAATACAAGGGAAACTTGAGAAAAAGGATGTGTTTTGAGTTAGCGTAAATATGGATCCTGGATGAAGTGTACTTGAATTTTCACATGCCATCAAATGGAACAGTGGACATAAATGTTGCTGAGACAGTAATGATAAACACTTCAAGTAACGAGAAGATGTAGAACACCATTTTTCTTGCATGTTGAGCTGATAGTCACAAACTCCATGCTTCCAAACATTTAATCTTTAAACTAAAAACATTGTCTTGCCATACCCCATGGAATTTGTATTCATGTTCATCAAAAAGGATGGAGAGGGAATGGTTCCATGGTTACATAAGGTCTGGCCCAGGCATTCTTCTTAAGAAATCATTATTTATTAATGTGTGATCAGCTTAAGGCCCAGAAAATGGGGTCAGCAAAAAGCCTTGCAATTTGAAGGAAGGTGTATCTTGCTGTGATTCCTGGTGGATTAATTTCTGAATTGCTGCATCTGAGCATTTCAGTCAAAAAACCAATAGTGGGTAAAGTCGATTGAGGCACATAGTTATGACATTACACAGACAGGAAGAATCAAACAGCCATCAATTTGTTGTGTTGGTGAGAGGGTGAAAAAGTCCTGGCAGGAAGTTGAAAGTGATTGATTAAGTCTTTTCAAAAATGTAGAATTATCTGTGCTAGATGAAAGTGAGGATGACATTGAGTGAGGAAAGTGACAACTGCAGTAAAAATAGCCTCATATATGATTTTAGCCACTGTGATGATGAATTTCTGGGATTATACAAGAGTAAATGTTTATATAGTTGCTAACTTTTCAATGTAAAATTTCCATTTTCTTTGTAATTTTTTGTGTTAACATACTTTGATGTTTATTTTGTCTGATCCAAATATTTTTTGTATTTTCTAACCCGAAGAATGAATGAATTTAATAAGCCAGGAAATACATTCATTTTAACATTTGTGGAAGCTAATATATAATTTTATGAGAAAAATATATTGCATCACAACTAGCATAGTTGTGATGCAATATATTTATGAGGGGAGACAAAGGAGCCATTGTTTTTCTTTCTTTTTGCTGTCAGCCATTCTTTGCTTTCCTGGCACATTGCTGTGGAAAAGGCTGGAAGGAGGAACTGATCCGGTGGAATACCCAATTAGCCTTTTCCGCAACTAGCATAATGATTTCTAAAACTACCAGCATACTGCTAACTCATTATCACTAACATGTCCATATGAAATTTTTCGCTTGGTAGAAGAATGTATATGCCATTTATGTATTAAGCAGACTTAGATTAAGAAGAATATTTAACTGATCATAAATATCTTTTTTTGGCATTGTTTTTCTTTCTTTTTGCTGTCACTCTTTTTGGTAGAATTAATTCAGTAATATTGACGAGAACTTCTCCACCTATTCAGTTTAGCTGTTATGTGTGTGTTAGGTTAAATATTGGCAAAATAAGTGGAGAAAAATTATAGTTTTTGACCAAGTTACTAGGGTATGTATCTTCACAAACTTAAAATATCATTGAGAGTGTGTGATGTTATATTATAGAAAAGTCTCAGCCTCCATTGTTATAATGCATTTTGTTTTGTTTCACCTGCAGGACTAAATGAAGTTGCACAGTATATGAATAGTGATGATGACGACACAGACAGTGAAGATGAAGAAACAGGAGCAGGATTAAGATTTGAAGAAATTAATTTTGATCCATATGATCCACTTGACTGAATGTCTTCATTAAAGGTGTTACGCAAGGCTTGTGTTTTTTTATGACAATTTTTGTAATTATTCAAATGCTTATGTAAATTTTGTAATTTTCATAAAATGTGCATGTTTTTCAGTAATCCATTCTCTACTTAGAGCATATCATTTTTTCTGACCTCGGAGCAAGATGCTCCTACTAGACTCAATTGAAGTGATATCCAATAGTCTCACGAAAGGGAAGGCAGGCATTATAAACAAGCACATTCATTGACCAATTCTAATTGTTTGTCTTGGAGGGGTAAGGGTTCCTAATTGATGTATTTTAGCTCTCAAAAACTTTTCCTTCGAAATTAATTGGCTTACATCAGGGTGTGTCTGGGAGAATCAAGAATTTGAAAGGGGCCAGTATGTTAAACATGTTGTTTGATGCCAAAGTGGAGATCTCTTTTCAGTCTCCCAATGCTCAGTAATTCAAGACATTCAAAGCGTGTTGCCTGATCAGGCAAGCTGTTGACTTACCAGAACAAGCGGTAGGGCCATCGGAACTGAGGTGCATGATAATTGTATCAACCCTCTTTTTTGCTATTAAAAAGTTGCCAGTTACTGTCAGCTAAATCAGTTCAACCATTGCTGTTATTTTCCCATAATACTCGCCATTGATAGTTTTTCCCTTTTCAAGATAGTGAATGAAAATTATCCCGCGTGCATCCCAAAAAACTGATGCCATGACCTTGCCTGCAGATGAATCGGTCTTTGCCTTCTTTGGAGCCGATTCTCCCATTTGAATCCATTGTTTTGATTGTTCTTTTGTCTCGAGTGAGGAGTAGTGCACCCATGTCTCATCCATGGTTATGAAACGGCGTGAAAATTCTGCTTTGTTGCTGTGAAACTTTGCTAAACACTCAATTGAAACATCTTCTCGACACTGGTTTTGCTCAAGTTTGAGCAAACGCGACACCCATCTTGCACACAGCTTTATGTCCAAGTTTTCAGTTAATATGCGATGGACCGCACTTTTTGAAATGCCTACTATGTCTGCTAGGTCACGCACTTTCAGTCGATGATCATCCAGTATCACGTTGTGGATTTTCCTCTCCGTTTCTGGAGTCGTGACATCATTTGGTTGACCAATCTGATGCTCGTCTTGACAGCTCGTATGGCCTCATATGCAACTGTGCTACCCAATATTTTACTGTTGTAAACAAAGGAGCAGACTCACCCAGAGTAGAATCCAGTTCAGCTTTTATATTGGTTGGGCTGAGGCCTTTCGAATAAAAGTGTTGTATCACATAACAATGACCAATTTTCTCCATTTTCACAAATTCCCTGAAAACGTTCACTATTGATGGCTGCCATACAAATACTAAACAACATGGCATCTTCAAACTTGAAGCATATGCTTTATAGCATACTCTCTAATACCGTGATATGTTTCAAACAACTACCACCATCTCTAAGTCAGGCTAGTTACTTCTGGGACCGCCCTCGTATGTCCCACTCCATCTTCCCAAGGCATTCCATCTCAAGTGACTCAATGATGCTTGAAGTTTATTGATGCTTTGTCATCATTGTCGTTCGACTATTTTCTTTATATATGATGAAAGAAAAAATAAAAACGTGCATATTTTCCAGAAATCATGCTTGATGCAATCACACTTTCGCAAGGGGAAAATGGCACTGAAACCCATAAGAGAGCTGTGTTCTTCCTTTACTATCGGCGATGCACTTTCCATTACAAGGCAGTATAAGGAAGAAGCTCAGTGAGAAAAAGAAATGCTTACAATGTCATCACAATAAAAAGAGCCCAAATTACCTTGGATGGAAGGCAATGTGAATGCCGAGTAATGCTTTCACTTGAGTTGTATCCCCCAAGTCTTAGCAGTTTGTATTAAAATAGATTTATCTTTAAGGTTTGAAGATTTAAACAGATTGTCTATTAGGGGGATGTCATAGTGAAAAGACCTCTCGGCAAAAGAAGTGAGCAGCCCATAAGACTGAGCTTCCCCACATTTAATAGTTCAACTTAAAAATTACAGTAAGATTTATACGATGAAAGAAGTATTTAAAATAAAAGTTTTAGAAGAATGTTATAAAAAGCAGAGATATAATATTTATGATAAAGGAAACAGTACACAAGATGCAATAAAAATAAATTATAGCAATTAAAACAATAGTTTACAGTTGGCAGATATAGTACTTTCAAAATAACAAAGCACCATAAAATAATTCAACAATAATTACATTGAGCCATGTTAATATTTATTTTCTACTCATGAATTGGCACCTTTTCACAAATTTCTCTATTATGGTACTGGTGATTATGATGAAGTCCAGAGGAATTTTTATTGCACGCAAGATTTTCATTGACCTAATCTATGTAACCAGGTGAAATGGTCCTGTTTTATTTTGTAGGTAAGTATATATGAAGTCATTAGCACGAAAAATATTGGGCAGCAAAATTCAAGAGTAAGTATGCTCATGTTCTACTAAATTCAGGGGTGACATACCCATTCCATTACCCGTTTTAAAGAATATCTTTGTTAAAAAACATTCCCCCATTCTCAGAATGTATTCAGAATAGTGATAAATTGAAACGTACAATCATTTTTTTAAACATTATGATGAAAGTTTTTAATAAGATTAACGTTAATTAATGTGGAAATTATAACTAAAATATATATTTAATTTCAAAAAAATTAATTCAAGACTTTATCCACATAAATTTGACAACCATGCTCCCCAAGACTCATTCCCGCAATCTTAGTAGAACGGATGAGTGCAAATTCCATCTCTCTCCAATTCAAACAAAGCGCCGAGACAGCAGCGCCATTGACGATGCTCACTTGTCGACGGCAGGAGCCTTCCCTAATTCAAGGTCGAGTAAGCGAAAACTCAAAATTTGTCGAAAATCGACTGGTCGGATTATGAAGGGAATTGGCTCCTCAAGGTCGTTTGGAGGTCTGATCGGGGTACGAGAAGGTCCCTCAAGGCCACCATAGGGGCACATAAGCACACCCGTGAAATCAAAAGGGGTGCTAAGGGAATCTAAAAGGGTAAACAAGTGAAGTGAGACAATTCATCCGAATAGGAATATTGTTCGAAATAAATACATGCTCGCTGGACGTGTATGCATAATTTTGGTGTCGTTTTTAACTTTGAAAATTATACAATTTTTCTGTGTTGATTATTACGCATCCCGTCCGATCCTTGCATGCGAGGAATTTGTTTTTCTGTTTCGAACTGCGAATGCGCATCGAAGTTCAGCGTCGATTTCAAGAGGAAACTCCGCGCGTGTGGGTGAGGGGGGCGCGGGGAAGGGGGCCCAGCGGGGAAAAAGAGAAAGTTACCCTTACCGCCAGCACTGCTGAGTAGTAAAGCTACAGCGATTGTTATAAATGCTTTTTCAATTATGCTGGGATATATTTAAGGGCTTACCTAAATTATTCACTGCATAATCTTCTCAACAAGTAAAGAACGACATAAATATTTAACATATTTATAAAATAAATATAACCTTTTAGTTTCATCATACTCGAACAAAATGTCGAAACGTACAGCAATACAAATAAGCATGTGATAGCAAAGGGAATATATTAGTGTAAATCTTAGTCTATTAAGAACTTTAAGTGTTATACTTATGCATTATTTCGCCGTATTATCAGTTTGCTCAATCTGCGGCCTCCATACTTTTCAATCACTTCGACTTAAAAGCTGGCGCTCTTTATAATTCGAAATATATTATAACTTTTTTCGAAGATTTGCTATATTTTTGTGAAGGTTTTTTCGTTTGACACCTTAAGAATAAATTTTTGTGCGTAAAGTACAATGTTATTCCTGTCACGCGCCATCTTGTTTGTCTGGAATTTTATAACAATTGCTATTGTTGCCATGAATACAAGTGCGAGAAAATGTAAATATTAATCTGTTCCTTTTAATCTGTAACGTAGGATTGAAGGGGTGATCAGTGAGATAAGACGATTAAGGTGGTTTGGAGGCTTTCGAGACGTAGGTGTGGAGAAAGATGGAGAAAATGAAATAAGCAGAAAGGGAAACCCAGTATTAAATTCTTGGAATGGAAAGAGGGGATGAGAGATTGAGGGGAGTTCGAAGAGGGCTGGACAAGTGGATACAGGAGGAACAGAGACAGGCGTTTGGATGCTAAAGACGGTGTTATAGAGGGGGGAATACCAGGAAAGCGAGGTAGAAGGAGCGAAAGAATAAGTATGAATGGAATTTAAGGAGGTAGAGTTTATTCAGAGCTTAAGAATGAGTTATTGCAATATGTAAAATTGGACCTCAGGATATTAGGTGTCATTCTAGCTATGAATTTATTACTACGGTTGTAGTGGAGTAAGTAGTGCCAAAAACCTATCGCAGCACGGTGTACTAATTAGTAGAATAATAAGCACTATATTTCACGGATTGGAAACTTGCTCGTAAATAAAAATGAGCGGCGTTGTAGATTGAAGGATTTGGATATGATGTGGACGTTTGGAAAAGGATGGAAAAGGTTAAATGGACAAAAAGGAATAAATAAAAAAGTGCGAAGGGTTAGGGGGGAAGAGAGGGGATTGCTGGGAGAAATCCGAAGGAGGTAGAAAAGGTTGATAGAGAGAATTTTGATTGGCTTTGAAATGTTGAGGACTGCGATAGAAAATAGAGGGACTTAAGGCATGCGAGGAAGGGTTAGGAATAGGGAGGGCTTGTCGGGCAAAGTGAAGGGAGGAAGAAAAAATGCGATATTGAAGAGGGGCAATGCAGATTTTATTGTATTGATTTAGTGTCGCGATAGGTGGGATTTAGAAATACAGCAGTACATGTGTTGTGAATCCATCAAAATCCTACCTGGACAAGTAGAGTTTTAGTTTAGTTTTTTAGTACCCTGCAAGCCAGCGCTAGGGTGTGTGGCAGAGGGTGATTACCCACTAGAATAATTTTGACCAGAAATACTTCCCCCTTCCCCCTTGGGCGGTCGGACAACGTCATTTTGATCCCTTACATCGTTCGTAGAAATAATTACATCTTAAATCTATCTGTTCTACACTTAATCTTTCTAATTTTATTGGCATGATCTCTCATACCGTAGTACGATGGAGCTAATTATTTATTTTCAACATCATTGCTAAAGAGACATCCTTCCAATTTGTGCAAGGAATTTAATCTCTACTTTTAATTTCGATCCATTGAGTGATTCCCATCCTAGATCCTCTAATAATTTCAGTACGCTACTTATCATAGTTTATCATAACGACGTTTTATAAATCTAGCTCATCTAAACTATACGCCATCCGATTCAGAAATAATGACTTTATGGGGATCCCATGAAATACTAGCAGAATATTCCAAATAAAACCTTATTAAAAGATTAAAATGCTCTTTAAACTTCCCTTCACATTTCCCCAATAATCTATTGAATAAATCCTAATATATTTTGTTCCGTCTGTCGGAGAGTATCCTCTAATACCGATCCAACTATTCTCTGTGGTTATCAATACAATATCCCTTGGGCCACATACACACAGGTGTGTGATGATAAAATATTTATTCCCAAAATGGCTTCAAACACTAAATCATTTACCTTAGTAAAAAACAGGATACTTTGGAGAGATGCTTAGGCCATTTTTCAAATTAGTAACCTACGTTTATGGGTGTTAGAAAGATATTTCGATATAAAGATCGGATTGGTGTGCTGGGTTGGGGAGAGAGTGGCTTCTGGAGATACGATTTTGTTGGCCCGCCGCTCTTTTCGCCAAGGTTTCAAAAGCTGATATACAGGGTTCGTCCGGAAAATAAGTGTACTGAGCTCAGGAAAAAAAATTTATTACACTTTTACATATCTTAAGCTTATATTCCTCAAAATAGGACCCTTGTGAGTCGATACACTTGTTCCAGCGGCGTTCCCATTCCTGGAACGCTCCCGCGAAGGCATCATTGGGAACCTCTCGAAGACTCGTCGTCGACCTCTTCTCTGCCTTCCACGAACATCTTGTGCCACCGAAAGATCATGTTTCTGGACATGGCTGACTCCCCGTAAGCCTGGTTAATCATACCGACAGTTTCGGTAGACGATTTCCCAAGCTTTACCGCAAATTTGATGGAATAACGCTGCTCCAAAAACTTCGGCATCGCGTTCCGTGACGTGGGTCGAGCGTGGAGGTTCGCGTTAACAGAGCTCCTCACTACACCACAGCTCAGAGCCGACTGCTTTTTTCAGCGTTGCTTGCCAACATACCCCCCTCCAATCGCAGCCCGTCAGAGCGGTGCTGGGCGCGCCGCTCCAGGCGCGCCCAGCCCAGGAGTCAGTACACTTATTTTTCGGACGAACCCTGTATATATGTATATATATATATCGGCCTGCAGCATTAAGACGGTTAAGCAATCATCCATGCTGAGTGAGTTGATTATTTTACTTTTGTATAAATATCAAAGAATTAATTTACGATTGTGATTATACGAGTATAATTTTTTATGGCATAATTTCAATTTGCAGTTGTACAATTTTGGTGGTGTTTGGCCAGGAACTCGCGGACTCAGCGCGTTGTCATGATGGCGTTGCCGGGTATTGAGATGTCTTTTCTCGTCCTGATGACCCTTTTTTGGAGTCTTTCCAGCCCATCCACGTAGAATGCAACGTTAACTGTCTGTCCTTGAGGAACCATCTCCTTATGGACCACTCCTTAACTGTCGAAAAAGACAATGAGCATTGTTTTCACTTTTGATTTGCTAACTCTTGCCTTTTTGGGCTTGGGGGACTGGTCGGTGTGCCACTCAGAGCTTTGGCGTTATGTTTCTGGTTCGCATTCAAAACCCCAGGTTTCATCACCAGTGATGACGTTTACCAAATAATCAGGTTCATTTTCAATATGTTGCAAAAGTTCACTTGAAATTTCCGCTCGGTTGGTCTTTTGGTCGTCTGACAACACTTTGGGCACGAGCTTGGCGCACACGTTCTCCATCGCTAAATCTTCAGTAACGGTGCGAAACACAACAGCAGACGACAAGTTCAGTTCATTAGCAGCCATCTTGATTCTCAATCGACGGTCCAACAATTGTCGAACACGAGCCACACAGTGTTGTCGGTTTTGCTGGTTGACGACCGCCGAGAGCGTTATTCGTCCTGAACCTCTTCCCGGGCCTCCTTTTAAGGCCTTTATCCACCTCGAAAATTGCGAGTAGGACAGAGCAGAATCCTTGTAAGCTTCACGAATTATTTTGTTAGTCTCCTCAAGAGAGATTTTCAGTTTAGCACAAAACTTAGTGTAATCGAGTAACGTTGCTCGATCGTCGATTCTATTTTTTTCGTGACACAGTCGGCGCGCAGAGGTTAACAATAACTGACTTCCTGCCGCTTCCACAGTTTGGAGAGCACTGAAACCGATTTTGCGGCAAAGTTTAGCGTCCCCCCACCAACTCCAAGTAATTTGATCCCATTCCAACCAATAGGAATGGGATCGTGGGAAAACTAATTGCAATACCTTCGGAACGCACCCTGTATGCTCTATTTTGTACATGAATTACTGGAATTGTCACTACACATCAATTCTGACTTAACCAAATAATATGTAGATACATGACCTGTCCCAATAAATAAGTAGAATAAATTAGGGAAAAACTTTAGTGTAGATGAAAGTACAAATAAGTAAAACTCCTCAAAACAGCATCCTTGTGCATCAACACTCCGATGTCAGCGTCTATATAAATTGTGAAGTTTATATCTGACGTATTCTATTTTTGTGTGTGTGTGAATATGCACCAATTCTCCGGATAAATAAATGCATTATTATTATAAGGTGTTCTCTCTGGTCAGCCATAGGCAGAGGGCAGCCCGGCCCCCCATTTACAATAGTGTTCAGAGGCTTATTTTTAATTACCACAAATGTAATTCCACTTTCGACCCTATTATCGTTTTCAAATATCTGAGGGGCTGATCCACGTTATTTGGGCCCCAGAAAAACTTAGCATGTCGCTTTGCAGAAACCAAATAGGATGAATTAAGCAAGTCTAGCCTCCCAGTGGTAATTCAGTTACTCCCAAATATCAATTGTGTTCACTTACTGAATCTCATGCTGTGTTGAATTCATTTGCTTGATATTCCTGTGCTCTTATCCTATGTTATGTCCTTTCTCCACCTTCTCATCTTCTGAGTTCCTTCTTCTTTCCTTGCCTTTCTCTCTCCCTTGATTTCCTTCAACTTTTCTCTTTCTCGTCTGCCTGTCATCTTAACCATTATTTTTCATTTCATCTTCTCCTCACCAAGATGTTTCTTTGATGGTTTATAAAGGATCGTCAAGCAATTTATCAAAACAAACTGTTGACAAATAGAAGATGTATGCGCAATTCGGTATCAAATGAAGGAGGACATCGCAATGATTATTATATTAAAATATAAATACTTTACACTTTCAGGCTTCACTTTGTGGAATTGTTTGATGTCCATATTAAATGAGTTATTAATTTTTCCACAGACTTTATTTTGAGATACAACGCGTTTTACTGACTAGCGGCATCATCAGGTATAAGTTACACACACAGCTGTCGAATATACACTCTTCCAACAACGGAGCGGGGGGGGGGGTCAGGGTTTTTCGAGGCATCAAAGTCGGTGGTCGTGGTTTTTGCGGTTAAGGGAAGGAGAGGTGGTGACGCCTTGGTTATGACTAGACATTGGGTCTGGTCCGGAGTATGGAAGGGGCGGACGGGTACTAAGAATCGTTGGATTTGTTTACCCTCGAGGAGAGGGGTGGCTATGTAGGAGGGGGAGTGGAAAGTTGAAGGTGGGTCGGGGATTTTCCGGAAGTGAAATTCGGTGGTCGGGGTTTATTCGGGTAAAGGAAAAACAAAACTGAAACGCGGTGTAACCTTGGTTATGACGTGGCATTGGGTCTGGTCATACGAGTTTCAAAACAAGAGTCCAAGAACACGCCACATACCCTTGGCCTATAAGACACATTGATTTTAGGGCAAATTTTGGAGTAAAAAAAGTGTCTTATGGTCCGAGAAATACAGCTTGAAATCATGGCGCGAAGAGGATTGTTCCAAAATGAAATCAAGCTATGAATTGCCCACTTATCCTTGATTTTATGCACACGTGTGATTCACGCATGTTCCGCATGGTTGCATTACGTTAAAAAATAAGTTGGTAATTAGATAGCGTTATGGTGAAGAGTAGTTAGTTAGAAGAGTAGTTAGTAGAGTAACAGTTGGTGAGGGGCGCTTCCTGCGAAGTGGCAGCGTGTTTAGTGGTAGTATTGGCAGAGAGACCAGTTGCCCCCAGAAGTCGGAAATTCTTATTGCTCCTTGAAAGCTAAAAACCACGAAAAGGCTATTTTATCCTCCGGATCCTACCTTATGCTTATTATGGAA
This sequence comes from Hetaerina americana, assembly GCF_022747635.1. Taxonomy (NCBI): domain Eukaryota; kingdom Metazoa; phylum Arthropoda; class Insecta; order Odonata; family Calopterygidae; genus Hetaerina; species Hetaerina americana. The sequence continues at coordinate 6,471,197 of NW_027286069.1, read as the reverse complement.
TGCGGATCCAGAATTTTATCCAGACTTTTATACAGACATTAACTTTATCCAGAATTTGTTCACCCGAGGCAGTCAAGCCGAGAGCTGGGGACGACAGTTTTGGCGAAATCCCTGGATAAAGTCCAATTTTGCGTCCAAAAGTCCGGCTTAATGATTGAAAATGGTAAGCCCTACTACTCCATTTTATGCCCACATCGGCGAAATGAAGTGCAATTGGTATCAGAGTGCTATTCTTTAGATACAAACATGCGAAATTTATGCCTACAGTGTGTTGCATTTGTGTGTGAGACAAATCATTGGCATAGTAAAACTAGAGGATCAAACGGATGCTGTATGAAAGACATGTGCACAGCAAACCATAATGAGAACGTGAAAAAAGGTTTTCACCGGGGAATTAAATTTTTTAATTCATTTCCCGAGTGCTTTCATAAATGAGATAAAAAATTAGCACACCACCGACCCTATAATACTACAAAATTAACTAGAATATGCCGGCACATTGCTACGGAACTGAGAGTAGACAATTTTAAGGTCTCCAAAAAGTGTTGAGATAAATTTAAAATCGAGCAATACCGTGTTCAAAGCTTGTGCTGAAAAGTTCTGATTTCCGGCATGGAGAGATTACTGACTGGGCTCACTTCTCCGTCACACATTGTAGTAGATCCTCATTGTTCACGCGATTTACCATGAATTCAGGAGCATTAAGTCTTCTTGCATTTAGAAATCAAATCATTTTCCGGGATTCACAACTGGCGGGATTGGTTATTATCATACTCATTATAGCACTGCCAGTTAAAACTAATGTGCATGGGCAAAGACGTAATCAGTACTGTCAATCGCTGCTCATAACCGATCGGCTCTTAACTTTGAAACACGACTCGTATTTCGCAGAGTGATGGGACCCTAATGGGAAGAATGTATAAAATAATGTGCGTGATGGAAGGGTTGGGACGGTGGGATGCACTGGATTGAATGAGGGCAATTTAAAAGGGTAAATCTTGAAAGGAACATGGGAGAATTCGGTGAACTTTAGGGCTTGAGAAGAAGATATTTAGCCTTGTGGATTAGGAAGAGTATTTTACTGTGACAGTTTTTACTGTCTAAATTTTTTCCCCTAAATCTTCACGTTTCTCGTGAAAAAACGGTGAGGCCGAAGAAGCACTATAGTAGTTCTCGATTGCCAAAGTCATCTAACCTTAAGTGAATGTTGAAAGTCAGCGATTCTCTGTTATACGGTCGACAGCCCATAAGGTTTGGGAGGGGGCGGGGATTTCCCCACTTCCCTAGAAATGCGCGTCTTAGCATGGGTTGGAAGGAACTCGACGGATATCTAGCGGAGACTAAATCAAGAGTTTAAGAAATCGTTTAAGACGAAGGGGCTATGCTCAAGACATGTATTCACAAATAAAGGAGCATTTTGTGAAGCTATTCTTGAGCTGTTTGTGGCAGTCTATGGGTCAGAGATAGGAAAAGTAAACCAGAGAAAAATAAAAAATGGTCTTCGAAACTTGTTGTTAGTGGAGGGTTCTGAAATTAATTAGCCTGATAAAAGGCAAAATTTATTAGAACTGCAAAGGAGAAGTAGGCAATATAGATCACCAATGGAAAAGAAGACCTAATGGATTGTGCAAACATTTGGGTATAATGGATTTTTTGTGGACTCAGCAGAAGGGAAAATAAAAGGAAGGCCTCGATGAAGATGACCAAGGAAAATATAAAGGCCAAATGAAGAAGGATGTTAGACAGAAGAACTATCAGGGGTCAAAGTGAGTCGGCATTAGAAAGGCTGCGATTGTCGAATTTTCGAATTAAAATAGTGATTATAATAATGATGACTCACAAAATGGAAATAATGCGGTCTCACCTCAAGCGTAAGGGAATCTCTCACTTGAACGTTTATTCGTAAACGAGGGGTTTCACTGTAATTTATTTAATTAAATATTTTGGCTTGATCGAGTCTCGTAACAGGGTGAATGGTAAGTAAGCGTGGTAGAGGAAGAAAGTATGCTTGCTAGACAGCATGAAGACTGGCAAAAATCACGAAGAAATAAAGAAAAATTAATCTAAGAGAAAAAGGAAGTTTTTGTGATACGTAGAGGTAACAAGTTATTAGGGACAGTAGGTAATATTCCGTTAAATAGATAGACTACCTGAAATACTAAAAAATCCTTTAATATATAAAAAATATGCCTTTGAATCAAGCAATTTAGTAGAATATTGAATTCACCCAAATATAATATATTTAATAGCAATTGGTAATATGTAACTACAATCAAAGTAATACTGTTGTTTGACATTATTTAACCATCGAAAAATAATAAAAGAGTAGTTGAGCTGAAGTACAGTTGAGGCTATTGCGATTAAACCCCTTGAGAATTTGGTTATCATCGCTGTCCTTCGCATATCCTGCTCTTTTGCCCTTTCGCATTCTCTGCTCTTTCGTCGCATCACCAATTCTCGATTGCTTTCCATCGCTACCAATAGACTCCGCCCCTTCTCCCCTGACTCGTAATATCCCCGCGCGACCTGCGACACTCTTCTTCCCTCCCGTGTGGGAGTTGCGCAGCTATTGATTGCGCAACTTGGCAACAGGGTTCCGTGCTTGCGACCCTTGCGAAATCTTATTTTCCTCGTCGAGGCAGGGATTGATTGACGTGAAATTTTCGTGAAGAACAGTTCTCATTTTGAGAGCAGTTTAAGTTGACTAAGGATACTTTCATCTCGTCTCTTTGCGTTTTAAATCTTTCTGACTATGGCAGGAAGATGGACGAACGACACTATTGTGAAATTCCTCGAAGAGTACAAGAAACACAAATGCCTCTGGGACTCTAGCCTTCCATCATACAGGATCCGGGAGTATAGGCACACTGCGGAAAACGACATGGTGCATGCATTGGCGCTGCCGGACCTAAACGTTCATAGTTTGAGAGAAAAAGTCCGAATCATTCGGAACACTTATATCAAGGAAGTGAACAAAGTAAACAACAGTAAAAAGTATGCTACCAGCCCGAAGGACGTCTACACTCCCAAGCTTACGTGGTTTTCAGTAGCGGATGAGTTCCTCAGGAAATGTATTCAACTGAAATCTGCTGAAGTCAACTCAAGTCAAAATTCGGTAAGTCGACTCGGTAGTAATTACAACAAATAAAACGTTTCCAATACTTTTCTAAATGTTTGCGCTAAAAGTAAAATTAACCAGTTTAGTACCGACTTCTCTTTTTGATGCCTTACTATAGGACGGCATGTTCCACAAACAGATCAAACTAATAAAGTGTGAGACCGGTAAATTCCGTTGTGTTAGTCATGTGTGTAATTTTATGTCTATAGGTGAATTCATTACTAAAGTCATCGGCTCAGGAGGCACATTTTGGGAGAAAGGTCCTAAGTTTCGAAGAGGATAAAGTTGAAGGGGCAGCTGATGTGTCCGCGTTTCTCCCTCGAAAAGGGATCCTCGGTAGCCAACTTAAAAAAGTTTTCTTTTGGTCACATGTGGAGAACAGTCTCCCGCGACGGGAAGTATGATACAATACTTACCTCTTCTTCCTCTGGACCGGCATTATCACTCCCGATGCGTTGGGAGTGATACTGCAGGGGCGAAAAACCCTGTGAGAACTGAATGACCGTAAGGAGTTTACCAAGGGTTTCTCAGGATGGTACCTCTGCTGAACACTTAAGTTATTATTCACACCTATTCGAATCCCCTTCTCTGATGCACACTTCCCTCTACCGTTCTTGTTAGTATTGGGATCTACAGTTTAAGGTATGTTTCGGATGATGCAGACTTTGCCTCTCCAAACAAAACACAGCTTTTCATCCGATACTACAATGAACGCTTCTCCCGCTCCGTAGACCTCATCACTGCCACGGAATCACGCGTGCCTCTCCCCTTTCTCAAATTCATCATCCATATTGGAGTTTGTTCCAATACCATATTCTTTTCTTCCCCGCTAATACTTCTATATTACATTTCCTCAACCGTCTTCCCTTTTTTATACTCTTGAATCTACCGCTACAATTCATTAGTACCATATTTTGATCTGAATCCGCATCCACTACAGAGAAACTGTGCAAATCAATTACATTTTTCCTAAATCTGTGCTGTAAACACAGTATAACTGGTATCTTTCTGATTCCCCGGGCATATTCCTCGGACATATATTTTGCTTTCGCCCTGTGATCATTCCTCGTTCCAAAACCGTATTCCCCTACTCCACTGCCATCTCTCCGTGAGCCTATCGTCGCGTTTCAATCCTCCATCACTATCAATTGTTAATACTTCTAGGAACACCCGTTACGGTTTCCTCTAACTGATTGTATACCCTCTCGACTACTTCCTCCCTGTGATTGCTTGATTACATGTAGATCTGATTAAATGTAGATCTGGTCAAGTTCGTTGGTTCTGAGTTTGCTTCTCCTAATAATATTCCATCACATATATACTCCATATTTGCTTCGCTTCTTCCTGCCGAATGCTTTATTCGATACCTCTCTGTATATTACTCTTTAACTATCGCTCAGGTAATCACCGCTATTCTTCCATCTCATTTCACTCAACCCTAAAATATCTACTTTTCCTCATTCTATCTCTCAGTTTCAGTTTTAAAGGTTTTTATTTCCGTAAAGAACAGCGTACAAGAATGAATATAAAATAGATAGTTGAAACATAACAACAACCATACGGAAACCCCGTTTTAGGATTTAACTCCTCTTCGGGGTGGAAACAACAGAATAGGAAAGGCTACAAAGAGGGTAGCGTTTACGGAATAGGGTCTATCTCTCGCTTTATATTTTCTAATATCCCTCTCCTGAGCATCGTCTTAACATTCCTAATCCCTATTTCAGCTGGTTCAGGCCTCTTTTCTGCTACGGTTATCGATTTCCTTTTGAAATCTGTGAGTCGGCGACAACAGAAGCCTTGCCTCTCCCTCTGCCGTGCACAACACACCATTCCGCCCTTCAGGAGCTATTGCTTTATTTCTTGAGTAAATCTTCTGGATCGTTTTTGAGAGATCTACCAAGCGTGATGTAAATAATGTTGTTACATCCAGACCACTGGAAAAACATGGAATCTGTACAATTTCAGAGAAATTGATTTTATTCTTTGTGCAAAAACTGAAGGGTTTATGATGTTGGTATGATTCCGTGAAGTAGGTTATAGGGTTACTTGAACTCCTCTGAATCGATGTAAGGATTGACTCGACACGTATAGTGATATAGGCAAAGGGAAATTATTCTGAACATTTTTAAATATACATGGTTAGTCTCAAAAATAGTATGACTGAGTCCATTAAAAACAATCACTGCCAAAATTGATAAATATATTCCAAATTCTTCGAATTATCACCCTCATGTGCCCACACACTGCTGCCAGCGGGGTTTCCACTCCTCATACGCCTTCTGGAGGGCGGCGCCCGGAATGCTGCTAAGCTCCCTCGTCACCAACTTCGCACACACCTTTCTCATGCCGATGTTTTCGGTCACAATTCGCTACACTTTCTAGGGATGCCAAGTTCATCAGAAACCATGCGAGCACTAAATCTACGATCCCTGTCCAACAAATCCTCTTGAAAGATTTTCGTCACTTTTTGAGGTCGAAGGGCGTCCTGTACGTTCGGCGTCTTCAACATCTTCTCTAACCTCCCGAAACAACTTGTACCACTCAAAAATACCCTATCTACTCATTGCATTATCACCATAAGCTGCCTTGGCCATGTAATGAGTCTCTTTCCCAGTTTTGTACAGTTTCACACAACATTTGAAGGCACTTCCAATGACCAGTTCACGACGGAGCGTGACGAGGTCACGTTATAGAGGTTTCCCAAACGAACTTTCCGCACTCCTCAAAGGTTGGGAGCCAACTACTATCTGCCTCCAGCCTTTCCTGAGACTGCCCTCCCTCGAACCCAGCCAGAGAAACCGCCGCCCGTCCGTCCATCCAACCGGGAAAAAATAAGTCATATTACTCTTGGAACAGACTTTATATAAATATATTACTACCTTTACACCACTCTTTACTTCTGGGAGGATGATTCTCTCACGTTTCGTTTGCCCATGTAATCTTATGAACGTTCTGTGAGATTTAGACGCCTAAAATATGAGAACAGCGTTTACAATCATCTTCACCCCCTCCTATTGCTCAGCTGCTTACTAACCCAGCGCTCAAAGTACTTCAGGTATAGGTAGTGTGTGCCACGGCCTTTGCTAAGAAAAGTATATCTTTTTGATATGGAAGCTCAACATTTAAAATTTGATATATGTCACTCTCGTTGTCCAAAACAAAGACCTATACTATATAGTAAAAATGCTCACGCGCTAAAACAGTGGAATATCAGCCAGAGGAGTTGGAAAGGGCATGACACGGAGTATGAATGCGATGCGCTGTGGAGTATAAATGTGATGCGTAAAACTTACTTGTTTGGGGTGAGCTAGTTCGCATTTAGAGAGGATTGCATACCGTAAACAAAAGTTATCTTTATTTTTATCATTTATGCATGCCTTCCTATCATGAAGTATTTATGGTAGCGGTAGGAATGACCGACTTTTAGGGGTTTCGGAGTAATAAATATTTGAATCTGTGCAGAGTCCACCCACTCTTAAATATATACACATTTGATTCACAAAAACAAAATTTTTAGATAAAATCTTATATGAAAAGTCATTTTAACTGTGGTATTGAAAATGAACAAATTCATAGGTTTTCATGTCCGTTCATTTTTTTATCCTGTATCTTTGCATATGCCTTAATTCTCTGTGTTTTTTGCGTAATAATAAACTTTTCTTCCGTTTAAAAATGTCTACATATTCTTTTCCCAAGAATATTTATTTACAAACGGGAATATCTGGAGACTTGACTGAATTGACTACATTCACTGATTCGAACTCTGAATTTGTATCACTTACATACTCCGCCTCTATTATCTCTATCCACCATTATTATTAATGGGGTTTACCCAATCCCAAAATGGTATATTAGCCTCTTTCAACTCATTCCTATATGACTGATTGCTCTCCTCTGCGCTTTCCTCAACCCACGTGATCATGATCTTATCCTACAGAAGTGCTGTATCCCCCTGCCAGTTGACCCCTCGGCCACCCACCCCACCCCCTAAAGCCGTCGAAGCCGCAAGGGCCACGAAATAATTTTGATGGGCACTGAAAAAACGGCATTCCAAAGAACGCTTCTCCCACCCTTCGTCCATACCCTCCTCCCGTCAACTCCTTCTAATCATATCCCTATATCATTCCCCTTCCTCCTTGCCTCCGCAATAATTGATTTTCGAGGTGTCAAAGACTAGGTTCCCAGTCTGTAACGACAGTACCTCGCCATGATACAATTATCAAACGATCTGACGCAAGGAAAAGTGAAAATTGAGAATCTTCGAGATATTGCAAACGATTATTTCAGCTCTTTTGCCCATTATTACGAGGATTAGGTTTTTACAGAATACGCTGAAAACCTCAAAACTAGTGATTATTTTTTAAGACAGTGGATGCCCTCTAGCTAAAACTCTACAAAGGAGAAGTCGAACCAAGTGCAAGAATAATGCCCGTGACACACCCGCTCGTTCACGGGCAAACACGTTGGCAGAATGTTACATCGACAACCGAGATGGACTGGACTTGTAGTAGGCCGAAATACAAATGAAGGGTTTAACCGAGTGGGTGTACAGAAGCCATACTCTTGAATATCTAGCGAGTTCTGTTTTTTTCATATTGCCGGCACATCAGATACAATAGTCTGCGTTTGCTACAGTGTCTGTTTGCTCATGATGTCATACCACGTATCGTTCATTTCAGAAAAAATAAATCGTCCTGAGCGCTCGGGGATGGTGACGATATTGGTGTGCACACGATTTAAGTTAAGGTTGTGAACTAGTAAGGTTGCCATTGTTCAGGTGCCTAAGGCTCAAACGTGGAACGGAAAAAATATTATTCCAAGTGTAACAATTTTATAAACGTTCATTGCTACTAATGGTTTTTTTCTTCCCTCTCGATGCTCAAAACTGTAAATAAATTGCGTATTTTGTTTCACAATGATTTATTCACCAATATCCTCATACGAATTTCGTTTCATGCGCTCGCTTCTATTGCAGTAACATCTTGTTTAGCAGAATCTATGCCACCTATAGGTACCCTTTCAACTTCTACAACTCTTCTACTCAGTAGCAATTCAGGAGATATGACAACATATGAAGGCTGGGATGTGTTATATATAGTATCGTATAATTCCGGGATTGGACCCTTATCGAAATCTGAGTTCATGGCATCAAAGAGGTATGAATTCCTGTGAAGCAGAAGCATGTAAAAATCAAAATTGCCCATTACTCACTCATTGAGGATTGTCAACAATTTTCTAAATCATCATGCTTAGTTGCCAGAAAAATCTTCTGCACCCCAATAGAAATTTCAGAGATGACTGCAAATATAGGAACTATATTCTTGTCATCTTCACCTGTTATAAATCACCTCTAGGCCTTTTAAGTAGTGTAAGAGTTCGGGTTGGGGAGTTAGATATCTGAAGCCTTTAAGGTAAATTACATATTTTTCAAACTTCTCATAGCAGAACTAGTGAATTCCATGGAAGTTTAAGTCATCTAGATTGATAATATGCATCTTTTTTATTTGATGCCAACCTTGGGAGCTCCTAATCTGCGTCTTGTCTTGCGGCAGTGTCCATAAAATTTGCATACATTATATCATGCCACCAGCAATACAAATCAAGCTTATTGATTTAGATCTTTCCCCCAACGGATGCTCACTCAGTTTTGTCCCTGGCACACAAAATTTGTAACCTGCTAAGTGTAATTCCACCTCTAAATTTTCCATCATTTGGTTAATAAGGCTGCTTCACAAGCATCTTGCAACATACTGAACAGTAATGAAATGGCTAAGATATATGCACAATTAGATACCCTATAGTCATCCACTCATTATCTGGCGATGATGATGTGGTGATGTAGATTGTTGGCCGAAGGCATATACCATTGACATTTCAAAATTGCCATCCGATGATGATGGCATGAGACACAATAAAAGACCCGGCCCACTCCTACCAGAGTATATCAGATGCATCATTTTTCAAGAATATCTTTGTTAAAAAACATTCCCCCATTCTCAGAATGTATTCAGAATAGTGATAAATTGAAACCTACAATCATTTTTTTAAACATTATGATGAAAGTTTTTAATAAGATTAACGTTAATTAATGTGGAAATTATAACTAAAATATATATTTAATTTCAAAAAAATTAATTCAAGACTTTATCCACATAAATTTGACAACCATGCTCCTCAAGACTCATTCCCGCAATCTTAGTAGAACGGATGAGTGCAAATTCCATCTCTCTCCAAATCAAACAAAGCGCCGAGACAGCAGCGCCATTGACGATGCTCACTTGTCGACGGCAGGAGCCTTCCCTAATTCAAGGTCGAGTAAGCGAAAACTCAAAATTTGTCGAAAATCGACTGGTCGGATTATGAAGGGAATTGGCTCCTCAAGGTCGTTTGGAGGTCTGATCGGGGTACGAGAAGGTCCCTCAAGGCCACCATAGGGGCACATAAGCACACCCGTGAAATCAAAAGGGGTGCTAAGGGAATCTAAAAGGGTAAACAAGTGAAGTGAGACAATTCATCCGAATAGGAATATTGTTCGAAATAAATACATACTCGCTGGACGTGTATGCATAATTTTGGTGTCGTTTTTAACTTTGAAAATTATACAATTTTTCTGTGTTGATTATTACGCATCCCGTCCGATCCTTGCATGCGAGGAATTTGTTTTTCTGTTTCGAACTGCGAATGCGCATCGAAGTTCAGCGTCGATTTCAAGAGGAAACTCCGCGCGTGTGGGTGAGGGGGGCGCGGGGAAGGGGGCCCAGCGGGGAAAAAGAGAAAGTTACCCTTACCGCCAGCTTAAGAACTTTAAGTGTTATACTTATGCATTATTTCGCCGTATTATCAGTTTGCTCAATCTGCGGCCTCCATACTTTTCAATCACTTCGACTTAAAAGCTGGCGCTCTTTGTAATTCGAAATATATTATAACTTTTTTCGAAGATTTGCTATATTTTTGTGAAGGTTTTTTCGTTTGACACCTTAAGAATAAATTTTTGTGCGTAAAGTACAATGTTATTCCTGTCACGCGCCATCTTGTTTGTCTGGAATTTTATAACAATTGCTATTGTTGCCATGAATACAAGTGCGAGAAAATGTAAATATTAATCTGTTCCTTTTAATCTGTAACGTAGGATTGAAGGGGTGATCAGTGAGATAAGACGATTAAGGTGGTTTGGAAGCTTTCGAGACGTAGGTGTGGAGAAAGATGGAGAAAATGAAATAAGCAGAAAGGGAAACCCAGTATTAAATTCTTGGAATGGAAAGAGGGGATGAGAGATTGAGGGGAGTTCGAAGAGGGCTGGACAAGTGGATACAGGAGGAACAGAGACAGGCGTTTGGATGCTAAAGACGGTGTTATAGAGGGGGGAATACCAGGAAAGCGAGGTAGAAGGAGCGAAAGAATAAGTATGAATGGAATTTAAGGAGGTAGAGTTTATTCAGAGCTTAAGAATGAGTTATTGCAATATGTAAAATTGGACCTCAGGATATTAGGTGTCATTCTAGCTATGAATTTATTACTACGGTTGTAGTGGAGTAAGTAGTGCCAAAAACCTATCGCAGCACGGTGTACTAATTAGTAGAATAATAAGCACTATATTTCACGGATTGGAAACTTGCTCGTAAATAAAAATGAGCGGCGTTGTAGATTGAAGGATTTGGATATGATGTGGACGTTTGGAAAAGGATGGAAAAGGTTAAAGACCTTTCAAGGTAAGGTTAAGGTAAGACTTTTCAAGTAATGACTCTTTGAGAAGAGAAGGAATAATTGTGTTTGATGGTGAAAGTGAAAAGACCCCCTCAGGCTTCCAGGTTTTGAGTGACACTTACGAAGGTGATGTGGCCTCCAAGTCTGTGGCCAATGATACTGTTGCTTCAGATGTAAGTGATGATATTGGACCTTGTATTGAACCGTCAGCTGAATGTGATATGTTGAGGAGTGAATCTTTTACTTCAGTAAATGAAAACAATGATTCAGACTGTGTGAACTCAAATCAAAGTGGAGACTTGTCTTCAGACACATTGTGCAGTGTTGCAAGTGATGCAGATGTGGTTATAGGCTCCTCTCTCAGTGATCACCCCAGTAAGCATAAAGGAGATGTCAGTCAACTTTCAGTTAAACAACTGATAGAAGATTTGCCTCAACATGAAGCAGGAGTTTTAGATAATGAACATATAAATACAAGAATAGATGTTGAGGAAAATGGAAATAATAATGTTGACCAAGGGGAAAATTCAATTCATGATAGATGTATGGAACTAAAGTCTGATACCAGGCCACCACCTCTTGTTCCAGCTAAAATTCCTCTTGTGAAATGGTCGCAAAGTAAATGGGAAGTAATACTAACTATTGAGCTTCCTAGCATGAAACATTACAGCATTTATTGGAAGTCTAATAAAATCTTAAATATTCAGTAAGTAGCTAATCTGTATTAAAAATTCAGTATTTTTATCGAAATAATTTAATGCATTGATTTCACCCTATTTCTTTGTAGTGTTTCAAGTGGAACACCAGAGAGTAAACCCTGTTTTGCTCTGGAACTGCCACTCTGGGCTTCTATTAACACAGAAGAATTTGTCCACATGCCCATCTCCAATAATACTTTGAAACTTATTCTGCCCAAGGGCTTTGCATGTAAGTATGGAATTATTTTTAAAGTGAACTCTCGATGATCTGTGTATATATTATCCATTTTGCAAATTATTTTTGTTAATCTCTTTCTTTCTACCAGAATCTCAAAATTTTAATTTCAAAGAAGCTGCCAAAGCACTTAACTTTTAATTGGAAGAATCGAATGTGTGTTATGGCATAGTAGGATGCTCAAACCATCTACTGCCGTAAAATTTAATTTAAGTTCAATTTAATGTGATTTTTAAAAAAATGTTATTTTGCAGAAGTTATGTGGCCTGACAGAACTCGTGTACATTTTCTTCAGATTGAATACATTATTTGAGCGTAATAAGGGCTTCATTTATTAACGTAAGTGTTGCAAGTGCATAAAATGTTGCTCAACAAAGAAAACTATTTCCGAAGTTTCTCGTATCACTGGTTATCTTTGCCATTTCCAGTCGACATAAAACTTTTTCGGCATATTGCTTGAGCTGCGAAGATCAATTGATCATGTTTGGTCAGATTTTTGCAAATGGTGGTTGGGATAGCAACTAATTAATAAATAATAAAACCATTTGTTCATTTGGGTCCATTTAGTAATAAGGTGCTCATCTCGTCATTTAAGCTATACTAACATGACTATCACCATTTTAAATACACTGGTCAGTGTGAAAATTTTCTCTGTCTAGTTTTATTTGAATGTGAAAATGAATTCATTTTTTTAGCCGAAGACTGGCCACGCCTCCTTTCTACTCCAAATAGACCACTTTGGCTGTCGGTGGATTTTGATCAACTGTCTGTTGATGCTGACGAAGACCAAGATATAAGTAAGGCTAAAACCAAGGATGAGTGTTGTCTTGGCTTTATATTAATTGTCTGCATTTAATTATTTTATTTATGTAAATTTAATAAGTTTCAATCTTGTGGTATAATTCATTTTTATGCTTGCATTAGAAGCATTATTTTGAGAGATTCCTAAGGAGAAAAGGTATGTGCACGAATAGCAGAACAATATGAGCACAAAAACTGCCACTCAAATGCACAATAAAGGTTATAAAATTCCACAAATACAAGGGAAACTTGAGAAAAAGGATGTGTTTTGAGTTAGCGTAAATATGGATCCTGGATGAAGTGTACTTGAATTTTCACATGCCATCAAATGGAACAGTGGACATAAATGTTGCTGAGACAGTAATGATAAACACTTCAAGTAATGAGAAGATGTAGAACACCATTTTTCTTGCATGTTGAGCTGATAGTCAAAAACTCCATGCCATCATTTTTAATCTTTAAACTAAAAACATTGTCTTAATGGAACTTAATGGAACCCCATGGAATTTGTATTCATGTTCATCAAAAAGGATGGAGAGGGAATGGTTCCATGGTTACATAAGGTCTGGCCCAGGCATTCTTCTGAAGAAATCATTCTTTATTAATGTGTGATCAGCTTAAGGCCCAGAAAATGGGGTCAGCAAAAAGCCTTGCCATTTGAAGGAAGGTGTATCTTGCTGTGATTCCTGGTGGATTAATTTCTGAATTGCAGCATCTGAGCATTTCAGTCAAAAAACCATTTAGGGGATCTATGCAATAGTGGGTAAAGTCGATTGAGGCACATAGTTATGACATTACACAGACAGGAAGAATCAAACAGCCATCAATTTGTTGTGTTGGTGAGAGGGTGAAAAAGTCCTGGCAGGAAGTTGAAAGTGATTGATTAAGTCTTTTCAAAAATGTAGAATTATCTGTGCTAGATGAAAGTGAGGATGACATTGAGTGAGGAAAGTGACAACTGCAGTAAAAATAGCCTCATATATGATTTTAGCCACTGTGATGATGAATTTCTGGGATTATACAAGAGTAAATGTTTATATAGTTGCTAACTTTTCAATGTAAAATTTCCATTTTCTTTGTAATTTTTTGTGTTAACATACTTTGATGTTTATTTTGTCTGATCCAAATATTTTTTGTATTTTCTAACCCGAAGAAAGAATGAATTTAATAAGCCAGGAAATACATTCATTTTAACATTTGTGGAAGCTAATATATAATTTTATGAGAAAAATATATTGCATCACAACTAGCATAGTTGTGATGCAATATATTTATGAGGGGAGACAAAGGAGCCATTGTTTTTCTTTCTTTTTGCTGTCAGCCATTCTTTGCTTTCCTGGCACATTGCTGTGGAAAAGGCTGGAAGGAGGAACTGATCCAGTGGATGACCCAATTAGCCTTTTCCACAACTAGCGTAATGATTTCTTTAACTACCAGCATACTGCAAACTCATTATCACTATCATGTCCATATGAAATTTTTCGCTTGGTAGAAGAATGTATATGCCATTTATGTATTAAGCAGACTTAGATTAAGAAGAATATTTAACTGATCATAAATATCTTTTTTTGGCATTGTTTTTCTTTCTTTTTGCTGTCACTCTTTTTGGTAGAATTAATTCAGTAATATTGACGAGAATTTCTCCACCTATTCAGTTTAGCTGTTATGTGTGTGTTAGGTTAAATATTGGCAAAATAAGTGGAGAAAAATTATAGTTTTTGACCAAGTTACTAGGGTATGTATCTTCACAAACTTAAAATATCATTGAGAGTGTGTGATGTTAAATTATAGAAAAGTCTCAGCCTCCATTGTTATAATGCATTTTGTTTTGTTTCACCTGCAGGACTAAATGAAGTTGCACAGTATATGAATAGTGATGATGACGACACAGACAGTGAAGATGAAGAAACAGGAGCAGGATTAAGATTTGAAGAAATTAATTTTGATCCATATGATCCACTTGACTGAATGTCTTCATTAAAGGTGTTACACAAGGCTTGTGTTTTGTTATGACAATTTTTGTAATTATTCAAATGCTTATGTGAATTTTGTAATTTTCATAAAATGTGCATGTTTTTCAGTAATCCATTCTCTACTTAGAGCATATCATTTTTTCTGACCTCGGAGCAAGATGCTCCTACTAGACTCAATTGAAGTGATATCCAATAGTCTCACGAAAGGGAAGGCAGGCATTATAAACAAGCACATTCATTGACCAATTCTAATTGTTTGTCTTGGAGGGGTAAGGGTTCCTAATTGATGTATTTTAGCTCTCAAAAACTTTTCCTTCGAAATTAATTGGCTTACATCAGGGTGTGTCTGGGAGAATCAAGAATTTGAAAGGGGCCAGTATGTTAAACATGTTGTTTGATGCCAAAGTGGAGATCTCTTTTCAGTCTCCCAATGCTCAGTAATTCAAGACATTCAAAGCGTGTTGCCTGATCAGGCAAGCTGTTGACTTACCAGAACAAGCGGTAGGGCCATCGGAACTGAGGTGCATGATAATTGTATCAACCCTCTTTTTTGCTATTAAAAAGTTGCCAGTTACTGTCAGCTAAATCAGTTCAACCATTGCTGTTATTTTCCCATAATACTCGCCATTGATAGTTTTTCCCTTTTCAAGATAGTGAATGAAAATTATCCCGCGTGCATCCCAAAAAACTGATGCCATGACCTTGCCTGCAGATGAATCGGTCTTTGCCTTCTTTGGAGCCGATTCTCCCATTTGAATCCATTGTTTTGATTGTTCTTTTGTCTCGAGTGAGGAGTAGTGCACCCATGTCTCATCCATGGTTATGAAACGGCGTGAAAATTCTGCTTTGTTGCTGTGAAACTTTGCTAAACACTCAATTGAAACATCTTCTCGACACTGGTTTTGCTCAAGTTTGAGCAAACGCGACACCCATCTTGCACACAGCTTTATGTCCAAGTTTTCAGTTAATATGCGATGGACCGCACTTTTTGAAATGCCTACTATGTCTGCTAGGTCACGCACTTTCAGTCGATGATCATCCAGTATCACGTTGTGGATTTTCCTCTCCGTTTCTGGAGTCGTGACATCATTTGGTTGACCAATCTGATGCTCGTCTTGACAGCTCGTATGGCCTCATATGCAACTGTGCTACCCAATATTTTACTGTTGTAAACAAAGGAGCAGACTCACCCAGAGTAGAATCCAGTTCAGCTTTTATATTGGTTGGGCTGAGGCCTTTCGAATAAAAGTGTTGTATCACATAACAATGACCAATTTTCTCCATTTTCACAAATTCCCTGAAAACGTTCACTATTGATGGCTGCCATACAAATACTAAACAACATGGCATCTTCAAACTTGAAGCATATGCTTTATAGCATACTCTCTAATACCGTGATATGTTTCAAACAACTAACACCATCTCTAAGTCAGGCTAGTTACTTCTGGGACCGCCCTCGTATGTCCCACTCCATCTTCCCAAGGCATTCCATCTCAAGTGACTCAATGATGCTTGAAGTTTATTGATGCTTTGTCATCATTGTCGTTCGACTATTTTCTTTATATATGATGAAAGAAAAAATAAAAACGTGCATATTTTCCAGAAATCATGCTTGATGCAATCACACTTTCGCAAGGGGAAAATGGCACTGAAACCCATAAGAGAGCTGTGTTCTTCCTTTACTATCGGCGATGCACTTTCCATTACAAGGCAGTATAAGGAAGAAGCTCAGTGAGAAAAAGAAATGCTTACAATGTCATCACAATAAAAAGAGCCCAAATTACCTTGGATGGAAGGCAATGTGAATGCCGAGTAATGCTTTCACTTGAGTTGTATCCCCCAAGTCTTAGCAGTTTGTATTAAAATAGATTTATCTTTAAGGTTTGAAGATTTAAACAGATTGTCTATTAGGGGGATGTCATAGTGAAAAGACCTCTCGGCAAAAGAAGTGAGCAGCCCATAAGACTGAGCTTCCCCACATTTAATAGTTCAACTTAAAAATTACAGTAAGATTTATACGATGAAAGAAGTATTTAAAATAAAAGTTTTAGAAGAATGTTATAAAAAGCAGAGATATAATATTTATGATAAAGGAAACAGTACACAAGATGCAATAAAAATAAATTATAGCAATTAAAACAATAGTTTACAGTTGGCAGATATAGTACTTTCAAAATAACAAAGCACCATAAAATAATTCAACAATAATTACATTGAGCCATGTTAATATTTATTTTCTACTCATGAATTGGCACCTTTTCACAAATTTCTCTATTATGGTACTGGTGATTATGATGAAGTCCAGAGGAATTTTTATTGCACGCAAGATTTTCATTGACCTAATCTATGTAACCAGGTGAAATGGTCCTGTTTTATTTTGTAGGTAAGTATATATGAAGTCATTAGCACGAAAAATATTGGGCAGCAAAATTCAAGAGTAAGTATGCTCATGTTCTACTAAATTCAGGGGTGACATACCCATTCCATTACCCGTTTTAAAGAATATCTTTGTTAAAAAACATTCCCCCATTCTCAGAATGTATTCAGAATAGTGATAAATTGAAACGTACAATCATTTTTTTAAACATTATGATGAAAGTTTTTAATAAGATTAACGTTAATTAATGTGGAAATTATAACTAAAATATATATTTAATTTCAAAAAAATTAATTCAAGACTTTATCCACATAAATTTGACAACCATGCTCCTCAAGACTCATTCCCGCAATCTTAGTAGAACGGATGAGTGCAAATTCCATCTCTCTCCAATTCAAACAAAGCGCCGAGACAGCAGCGCCATTGACGATGCTCACTTGTCGACGGCAGGAGCCTTCCCTAATTCAAGGTCGAGTAAGCGAAAACTCAAAATTTGTCGAAAATCGACTGGTCGGATTATGAAGGGAATTGGCTCCTCAAGGTCGTTTGGAGGTCTGATCGGGGTACGAGAAGGTCCCTCAAGGCCACCATAGGGGCACATAAGCACACCCGTGAAATCAAAAGGGGTGCTAAGGGAATCTAAAAGGGTAAACAAGTGAAGTGAGACAATTCATCCGAATAGGAATATTGTTCGAAATAAATACATGCTCGCTGGACGTGTATGCATAATTTTGGTGTCGTTTTTAACTTTGAAAATTATACAATTTTTCTGTGTTGATTATTACGCATCCCGTCCGATCCTTGCATGCGAGGAATTTGTTTTTCTGTTTCGAACTGCGAATGCGCATCGAAGTTCAGCGTCGATTTCAAGAGGAAACTCCGCGCGTGTGGGTGAGGGGGGCGCGGGGAAGGGGGCCCAGCGGGGAAAAAGAGAAAGTTACCCTTACCGCCAGCACTGCTGAGTAGTAAAGCTACAGCGATTGTTATAAATGCTTTTTAAATTATGCTGGGATATATTTAAGGGCTTACCTAAATTATTCACTGCATAATCTTCTCAACAAGTAAAGAACGACATAAATATTTAACATATTTATAAAATAAATATAACCTTTTAGTTTCATCATACTCGAACAAAATGTCGAAACGTACAGCAATACAAATAAGCATGTGATAGCAAAGGGAATATATTAGTGTAAATCTTAGTCTATTAAGAACTTTAAGTGTTATACTTATGCATTATTTCGCCGTATTATCAGTTTGCTCAATCTGCGGCCTCCATACTTTTCAATCACTTCGACTTAAAAGCTGGCGCTCTTTATAATTCGAAATATATTATAACTTTTTTCGAAGATTTGCTATATTTTTGTGAAGGTTTTTTCGTTTGACACCTTAAGAATAAATTTTTGTGCGTAAAGTACAATGTTATTCCTGTCACGCGCCATCTTGTTTGTCTGGAATTTTATAACAATTGCTATTGTTGCCATGAATCAAGTGCGAGAAAATGTAAATATTAATCTGTTCCTTTTAATCTGTAACGTAGGATTGAAGGGGTGATCAGTGAGATAAGACGATTAAGGTGGTTTGGAGGCTTTCGAGACGTAGGTGTGGAGAAAGATGGAGAAAATGAAATAAGCAGAAAGGGAAACCCAGTATTAAATTCTTGGAATGGAAAGAGGGGATGAGAGATTGAGGGGAGTTCGAAGAGGGCTGGACAAGTGGATACAGGAGGAACAGAGACAGGCGTTTGGATGCTAAAGACGGTGTAATAGAGGGGGGAATACCAGGAAAGCGAGGTAGAAGGAGCGAAAGAATAAGTATGAATGGAATTTAAGGAGGTAGAGTTTATTCAGAGCTTAAGAATGAGTTATTGCAATATGTAAAATTGGACCTCAGGATATTAGGTGTCATTCTAGCTATGAATTTATTACTACGGTTGTAGTGGAGTAAGTAGTGCCAAAAACCTATCGCAGCACGGTGTACTAATTAGTAGAATAATAAGCACTATATTTCACGGATTGGAAACTTGCTCGTAAATAAAAATGAGCGGCGTTGTAGATTGAAGGATTTGGATATGATGTGGACGTTTGGAAAAGGATGGAAAAGGTTAAAGACCTTTCAAGGTAAGGTTAAGGTAAGACTTTTCAAGTAATGACTCTTTGAGAAGAGAAGGAATAATTGTGTTTGATGGTGAAAGTGAAAAGACCCCCTCAGGCTTCCAGGTTTTGAGTGACACTTACGAAGGTGATGTGGCCTCCAAGTCTGTGGCCAATGATACTGTTGCTTCAGATGTAAGTGATGATATTGGACCTTGTATTGAACCGTCAGCTGAATGTGATATGTTGAGGAGTGAATCTTTTACTTCAGTAAATGAAAACAATGATTCAGACTGTGTGAACTCAAATCAAAGTGGAGACTTGTCTTCAGACACATTGTGCAGTGTTGCAAGTGATGCAGATGTGGTTATAGGCTCCTCTCTCAGTGATCACCCCAGTAAGCATAAAGGAGATGTCAGTCAACTTTCAGTTAAACAACTGATAGAAGATTTGCCTCAACATGAAGCAGGAGTTTTAGATAATGAACATATAAATACAAGAATAGATGTTGAGGAAAATGGAAATAATAATGTTGACCAAGAGGAAAATTCAATTCATGATAGATGTATGGAACTAAAGTCTGATACCAGGCCACCACCTCTTGTTCCAGCTAAAATTCCTCTTGTGAAATGGTCGCAAAGTAAATGGGAAGTAATACTAACTATTGAGCTTCCTAGCATGAAACATTACAGCATTTATTGGAAGTCTAATAAAATCTTAAATATTCAGTATGTAGCTAATCTGTATTAAAAATTCAGTATTTTTATCGAATTAATTTAATGCATTGATTTCACCCTATTTCTTTGTAGTGCTTCAAGTGGAACACCAGAGAGTAAACCCTGTTTTGCTCTGGAACTGCCACTCTGGGCTTCTATTAACACAGAAGAATTTGTCCACATGCCCATCTCCAATAATACTTTGAAACTTATTCTGCCCAAGGGCTTTGCATGTAAGTATGGAATTATTTTTAAAGTGAACTCTCGATGATCTGTGTATATATTATCCATTTTGCAAATTATTTTTGTTAATCTCTTTCTTTCTACCAGAATCTCAAAATTTTAATTTCAAAGAAGCTGCCAAAGCACTTAACTTTTAATTGGAAGAATCGAATGTGTGTTATGGCATAGTAGGATGCTCAAACCATCTACTGCCGTAAAATTTAATTTAAGTTCAATTTAATGTGATTTTTAAAAAAATGTTATTTTGCAGAAGTTATGTGGCCTGACAGAACTCGTGTACATTTTCTTCAGATTGAATACATTATTTGAGCGTAATAAGGGCTTCATTTATTAACGTAAGTGTTGCAAGTGCATAAAATGTTGCTCAACAAAGAAAACTATTTCCGAAGTTTCTCGTATCACTGGTTATCTTTGCCATTTCCAGTCGACATAAAACTTTTTCGGCATATTGCTTGAGCTGCGAAGATCAATTGATCATGTTTGGTCAGATTTTTGCAAATGGTGGTTGGGATAGCAACTAATTAATAAATAATAAAACCATTTGTTCATTTGGGTCCATTTAGTAATAAGGTGCTCATCTCGTCATTTAAGCTATACTAACATGACTATCACCATTTTAAATACACTGGTCAGTGTGAAAATTTTCTCTGTCTAGTTTTATTTGAATGTGAAAATGAATTCATTTTTTTAGCCGAAGACTGGCCACGCCTCCTTTCTACTCCAAATAGACCACTTTGGCTGTCGGTGGATTTTGATCAACTGTCTGTTGATGCTGACGAAGACCAAGATATAAGTAAGGCTAAAACCAAGGATGAGTGTTGTCTTGGCTTTATATTAATTGTCTGCATTTAATTATTTTATTTATGTAAATTTAATAAGTTTCAATCTTGTGGTATAATTCATTTTTATGCTTGCATTAGAAGCATTATTTTGAGAGATTCCTAAGGAGAAAAGGTATGTGCACGAATAGCAGAACAATATGAGCACAAAAACTGCCACTCAAATGCACAATAAAGGTTATAAAATTCCACAAATACAAGGGAAACTTGAGAAAAAGGATGTGTTTTGAGTTAGCGTAAATATGGATCCTGGATGAAGTGTACTTGAATTTTCACATGCCATCAAATGGAACAGTGGACATAAATGTTGCTGAGACAGTAATGATAAACACTTCAAGTAACGAGAAGATGTAGAACACCATTTTTCTTGCATGTTGAGCTGATAGTCACAAACTCCATGCTTCCAAACATTTAATCTTTAAACTAAAAACATTGTCTTGCCATACCCCATGGAATTTGTATTCATGTTCATCAAAAAGGATGGAGAGGGAATGGTTCCATGGTTACATAAGGTCTGGCCCAGGCATTCTTCTTAAGAAATCATTATTTATTAATGTGTGATCAGCTTAAGGCCCAGAAAATGGGGTCAGCAAAAAGCCTTGCAATTTGAAGGAAGGTGTATCTTGCTGTGATTCCTGGTGGATTAATTTCTGAATTGCTGCATCTGAGCATTTCAGTCAAAAAACCAATAGTGGGTAAAGTCGATTGAGGCACATAGTTATGACATTACACAGACAGGAAGAATCAAACAGCCATCAATTTGTTGTGTTGGTGAGAGGGTGAAAAAGTCCTGGCAGGAAGTTGAAAGTGATTGATTAAGTCTTTTCAAAAATGTAGAATTATCTGTGCTAGATGAAAGTGAGGATGACATTGAGTGAGGAAAGTGACAACTGCAGTAAAAATAGCCTCATATATGATTTTAGCCACTGTGATGATGAATTTCTGGGATTATACAAGAGTAAATGTTTATATAGTTGCTAACTTTTCAATGTAAAATTTCCATTTTCTTTGTAATTTTTTGTGTTAACATACTTTGATGTTTATTTTGTCTGATCCAAATATTTTTTGTATTTTCTAACCCGAAGAAAGAATGAATTTAATAAGCCAGGAAATACATTCATTTTAACATTTGTGGAAGCTAATATATAATTTTATGAGAAAAATATATTGCATCACAACTAGCATAGTTGTGATGCAATATATTTATGAGGGGAGACAAAGGAGCCATTGTTTTTCTTTCTTTTTGCTGTCAGCCATTCTTTGCTTTCCTGGCACATTGCTGTGGAAAAGGCTGGAAGGAGGAACTGATCCGGTGGAATACCCAATTAGCCTTTTCCGCAACTAGCATAATGATTTCTAAAACTACCAGCATACTGCTAACTCATTATCACTAACATGTCCATATGAAATTTTTCGCTTGGTAGAAGAATGTATATGCCATTTATGTATTAAGCAGACTTAGATTAAGAAGAATATTTAACTGATCATAAATATCTTTTTTTGGCATTGTTTTTCTTTCTTTTTGCTGTCACTCTTTTTGGTAGAATTAATTCAGTAATATTGACGAGAACTTCTCCACCTATTCAGTTTAGCTGTTATGTGTGTGTTAGGTTAAATATTGGCAAAATAAGTGGAGAAAAATTATAGTTTTTGACCAAGTTACTAGGGTATGTATCTTCACAAACTTAAAATATCATTGAGAGTGTGTGATGTTAAATTATAGAAAAGTCTCAGCCTCCATTGTTATAATGCATTTTGTTTTGTTTCACCTGCAGGACTAAATGAAGTTGCACAGTATATGAATAGTGATGATGACGACACAGACAGTGAAGATGAAGAAACAGGAGCAGGATTAAGATTTGAAGAAATTAATTTTGATCCATATGATCCACTTGACTGAATGTCTTCATTAAAGGTGTTACACAAGGCTTGTGTTTTGTTATGACAATTTTTGTAATTATTCAAATGCTTATGTGAATTTTGTAATTTTCATAAAATGTGCATGTTTTTCAGTAATCCATTCTCTACTTAGAGCATATCATTTTTTCTGACCTCGGAGCAAGATGCTCCTACTAGACTCAATTGAAGTGATATCCAATAGTCTCACGAAAGGGAAGGCAGGCATTATAAACAAGCACATTCATTGACCAATTCTAATTGTTTGTCTTGGAGGGGTAAGGGTTCCTAATTGATGTATTTTAGCTCTCAAAAACTTTTCCTTCGAAATTAATTGGCTTACATCAGGGTGTGTCTGGGAGAATCAAGAATTTGAAAGGGGCCAGTATGTTAAACATGTTGTTTGATGCCAAAGTGGAGATCTCTTTTCAGTCTCCCAATGCTCAGTAATTCAAGACATTCAAAGCGTGTTGCCTGATCAGGCAAGCTGTTGACTTACCAGAACAAGCGGTAGGGCCATCGGAACTGAGGTGCATGATAATTGTATCAACCCTCTTTTTTGCTATTAAAAAGTTGCCAGTTACTGTCAGCTAAATCAGTTCAACCATTGCTGTTATTTTCCCATAATACTCGCCATTGATAGTTTTTCCCTTTTCAAGATAGTGAATGAAAATTATCCCGCGTGCATCCCAAAAAACTGATGCCATGACCTTGCCTGCAGATGAATCGGTCTTTGCCTTCTTTGGAGCCGATTCTCCCATTTGAATCCATTGTTTTGATTGTTCTTTTGTCTCGAGTGAGGAGTAGTGCACCCATGTCTCATCCATGGTTATGAAACGGCGTGAAAATTCTGCTTTGTTGCTGTGAAACTTTGCTAAACACTCAATTGAAACATCTTCTCGACACTGGTTTTGCTCAAGTTTGAGCAAACGCGACACCCATCTTGCACACAGCTTTATGTCCAAGTTTTCAGTTAATATGCGATGGACCGCACTTTTTGAAATGCCTACTATGTCTGCTAGGTCACGCACTTTCAGTCGATGATCATCCAGTATCACGTTGTGGATTTTCCTCTCCGTTTCTGGAGTCGTGACATCATTTGGTTGACCAATCTGATGCTCGTCTTGACAGCTCGTATGGCCTCATATGCAACTGTGCTACCCAATATTTTACTGTTGTAAACAAAGGAGCAGACTCACCCAGAGTAGAATCCAGTTCAGCTTTTATATTGGTTGGGCTGAGGCCTTTCGAATAAAAGTGTTGTATCACATAACAATGACCAATTTTCTCCATTTTCACAAATTCCCTGAAAACGTTCACTATTGATGGCTGCCATACAAATACTAAACAACATGGCATCTTCAAACTTGAAGCATATGCTTTATAGCATACTCTCTAATACCGTGATATGTTTCAAACAACTAACACCATCTCTAAGTCAGGCTAGTTACTTCTGGGACCGCCCTCGTATGTCCCACTCCATCTTCCCAAGGCATTCCATCTCAAGTGACTCAATGATGCTTGAAGTTTATTGATGCTTTGTCATCATTGTCGTTCGACTATTTTCTTTATATATGATGAAAGAAAAAATAAAAACGTGCATATTTTCCAGAAATCATGCTTGATGCAATCACACTTTCGCAAGGGGAAAATGGCACTGAAACCCATAAGAGAGCTGTGTTCTTCCTTTACTATCGGCGATGCACTTTCCATTACAAGGCAGTATAAGGAAGAAGCTCAGTGAGAAAAAGAAATGCTTACAATGTCATCACAATAAAAAGAGCCCAAATTACCTTGGATGGAAGGCAATGTGAATGCCGAGTAATGCTTTCACTTGAGTTGTATCCCCCAAGTCTTAGCAGTTTGTATTAAAATAGATTTATCTTTAAGGTTTGAAGATTTAAACAGATTGTCTATTAGGGGGATGTCATAGTGAAAAGACCTCTCGGCAAAAGAAGTGAGCAGCCCATAAGACTGAGCTTCCCCACATTTAATAGTTCAACTTAAAAATTACAGTAAGATTTATACGATGAAAGAAGTATTTAAAATAAAAGTTTTAGAAGAATGTTATAAAAAGCAGAGATATAATATTTATGATAAAGGAAACAGTACACAAGATGCAATAAAAATAAATTATAGCAATTAAAACAATAGTTTACAGTTGGCAGATATAGTACTTTCAAAATAACAAAGCACCATAAAATAATTCAACAATAATTACATTGAGCCATGTTAATATTTATTTTCTACTCATGAATTGGCACCTTTTCACAAATTTCTCTATTATGGTACTGGTGATTATGATGAAGTCCAGAGGAATTTTTATTGCACGCAAGATTTTCATTGACCTAATCTATGTAACCAGGTGAAATGGTCCTGTTTTATTTTGTAGGTAAGTATATATGAAGTCATTAGCACGAAAAATATTGGGCAGCAAAATTCAAGAGTAAGTATGCTCATGTTCTACTAAATTCAGGGGTGACATACCCATTCCATTACCCGTTTTAAAGAATATCTTTGTTAAAAAACATTCCCCCATTCTCAGAATGTATTCAGAATAGTGATAAATTGAAACGTACAATCATTTTTTTAAACATTATGATGAAAGTTTTTAATAAGATTAACGTTAATTAATGTGGAAATTATAACTAAAATATATATTTAATTTCAAAAAAATTAATTCAAGACTTTATCCACATAAATTTGACAACCATGCTCCCCAAGACTCATTCCCGCAATCTTAGTAGAACGGATGAGTGCAAATTCCATCTCTCTCCAATTCAAACAAAGCGCCGAGACAGCAGCGCCATTGACGATGCTCACTTGTCGACGGCAGGAGCCTTCCCTAATTCAAGGTCGAGTAAGCGAAAACTCAAAATTTGTCGAAAATCGACTGGTCGGATTATGAAGGGAATTGGCTCCTCAAGGTCGTTTGGAGGTCTGATCGGGGTACGAGAAGGTCCCTCAAGGCCACCATAGGGGCACATAAGCACACCCGTGAAATCAAAAGGGGTGCTAAGGGAATCTAAAAGGGTAAACAAGTGAAGTGAGACAATTCATCCGAATAGGAATATTGTTCGAAATAAATACATGCTCGCTGGACGTGTATGCATAATTTTGGTGTCGTTTTTAACTTTGAAAATTATACAATTTTTCTGTGTTGATTATTACGCATCCCGTCCGATCCTTGCATGCGAGGAATTTGTTTTTCTGTTTCGAACTGCGAATGCGCATCGAAGTTCAGCGTCGATTTCAAGAGGAAACTCCGCGCGTGTGGGTGAGGGGGGCGCGGGGAAGGGGGCCCAGCGGGGAAAAAGAGAAAGTTACCCTTACCGCCAGCACTGCTGAGTAGTAAAGCTACAGCGATTGTTATAAATGCTTTTTCAATTATGCTGGGATATATTTAAGGGCTTACCTAAATTATTCACTGCATAATCTTCTCAACAAGTAAAGAACGACATAAATATTTAACATATTTATAAAATAAATATAACCTTTTAGTTTCATCATACTCGAACAAAATGTCGAAACGTACAGCAATACAAATAAGCATGTGATAGCAAAGGGAATATATTAGTGTAAATCTTAGTCTATTAAGAACTTTAAGTGTTATACTTATGCATTATTTCGCCGTATTATCAGTTTGCTCAATCTGCGGCCTCCATACTTTTCAATCACTTCGACTTAAAAGCTGGCGCTCTTTATAATTCGAAATATATTATAACTTTTTTCGAAGATTTGCTATATTTTTGTGAAGGTTTTTTCGTTTGACACCTTAAGAATAAATTTTTGTGCGTAAAGTACAATGTTATTCCTGTCACGCGCCATCTTGTTTGTCTGGAATTTTATAACAATTGCTATTGTTGCCATGAATCAAGTGCGAGAAAATGTAAATATTAATCTGTTCCTTTTAATCTGTAACGTAGGATTGAAGGGGTGATCAGTGAGATAAGACGATTAAGGTGGTTTGGAGGCTTTCGAGACGTAGGTGTGGAGAAAGATGGAGAAAATGAAATAAGCAGAAAGGGAAACCCAGTATTAAATTCTTGGAATGGAAAGAGGGGATGAGAGATTGAGGGGAGTTCGAAGAGGGCTGGACAAGTGGATACAGGAGGAACAGAGACAGGCGTTTGGATGCTAAAGACGGTGTAATAGAGGGGGGAATACCAGGAAAGCGAGGTAGAAGGAGCGAAAGAATAAGTATGAATGGAATTTAAGGAGGTAGAGTTTATTCAGAGCTTAAGAATGAGTTATTGCAATATGTAAAATTGGACCTCAGGATATTAGGTGTCATTCTAGCTATGAATTTATTACTACGGTTGTAGTGGAGTAAGTAGTGCCAAAAACCTATCGCAGCACGGTGTACTAATTAGTAGAATAATAAGCACTATATTTCACGGATTGGAAACTTGCTCGTAAATAAAAATGAGCGGCGTTGTAGATTGAAGGATTTGGATATGATGTGGACGTTTGGAAAAGGATGGAAAAGGTTAAATGGACAAAAAGGAATAAATAAAAAAGTGCGAAGTGTTAGGGGGGAAGAGATGGGATTGCTGGGAGAAATCCGAAGGAGGTAGAAAAGGTTGATAGAGAGAATTTTGATTGGCTTTGAAATGTTGAGGACTGCGATAGAAAATAGAGGGACTTAAGGCATGCGAGGAAGGGTTAGGAATAGGGAGGGCTTGTCGGGCAAAGTGAAGGGAGGAAGAAAAAATGCGATATTGAAGAGGGGCAATGCAGATTTTATTGTATTGATTTAGTGTCGCGATAGGTGGGATTTAGAAATACAGCAGTACATGTGTTGTGAATCCATCAAAATCCTACCTGGACAATTAGAGTTTTAGTTTAGTTTTTTAGTACCCTGCAAGCCAGCGCTAGGGTGTGTGGCAGAGGGTGATTACCCACTAGAATAATTTTGACCAGAAATACTTCCCCCTTCCCCCTTGGGCGGTCGGACAACGTCATTTTGATCCCTTACATCGTTCGTAGAAATAATTACATCTTAAATCTATCTGTTCTACACTTAATCTTTCTAATTTTATTGGCATGATCTCTCATACCGTAGTACGATGGAGCTAATTATTTATTTTCAACATCATTGCTAAAGAGACATCCTTCCAATTTGTGCAAGGAATTTAATCTCTACTTTTAATTTCGATCCATTGAGTGATTCCCATCCTAGATCCTCTAATAATTTCAGTACGCTACTTATCATAGTTTATCATAACGACGTTTTATAAATCTAGCTCATCTAAACTATACGCCATCCGATTCAGAAATAATGACTTTATGGGGATCCCATGAAATACTAGCAGAATATTCCAAATAAAACCTTATTAAAAGATTAAAATGCTCTTTAAACTTCCCTTCACATTTCCCCAATAATCTATTGAATAAATCCTAATATATTTTGTTCCGTCTGTCGGAGAGTATCCTCTAATACCGATCCAACTATTCTCTGTGGTTATCAATACAATATCCCTTGGGCCACATACACACAGGTGTGTGATGATAAAATATTTATTCCCAAAATGGCTTCAAACACTAAATCATTTACCTTAGTAAAAAACAGGATACTTTGGAGAGATGCTTAGGCCATTTTTCAAATTAGTAACCTACGTTTATGGGTGTTAGAAAGATATTTCGATATAAAGATCGGATTGGTGTGCTGGGTTGGGGAGAGAGTGGCTTCTGGAGATACGATTTTGTTGGCCCGCCGCTCTTTTCGCCAAGGTTTCAAAAGCTGATATACAGGGTTCGTCCGGAAAATAAGTGTACTGAGCTCAGGAAAAAAAATTTATTACACTTTTACATATCTTAAGCTTATATTCCTCAAAATAGGACCCTTGTGAGTCGATACACTTGTTCCAGCGGCGTTCCCATTCCTGGAACGCTCCCGCGAAGGCATCATTGGGAACCTCTCGAAGACTCGTCGTCGACCTCTTCTCTGCCTTCCACGAACATCTTGTGCCACCGAAAGATCATGTTTCTGGACATGGCTGACTCCCCGTAAGCCTGGTTAATCATACCGACAGTTTCGGTAGACGATTTCCCAAGCTTTACCGCAAATTTGATGGAATAACGCTGCTCCAAAAACTTCGGCATCGCGTTCCGTGACGTGGGTCGAGCGTGGAGGTTCGCGTTAACAGAGCTCCTCACTACACCACAGCTCAGAGCCGACTGCTTTTTTCAGCGTTGCTTGCCAACATACCCCCCTCCAATCGCAGCCCGTCAGAGCGGTGCTGGGCGCGCCGCTCCAGGCGCGCCCAGCCCAGGAGTCAGTACACTTATTTTTCGGACGAACCCTGTATATATGTATATATATATATCGGCCTGCAGCATTAAGACGGTTAAGCAATCATCCATGCTGAGTGAGTTGATTATTTTACTTTTGTATAAATATCAAAGAATTAATTTACGATTGTGATTATACGAGTATAATTTTTTATGGCATAATTTCAATTTGCAGTTGTACAATTTTGGTGGTGTTTGGCCAGGAACTCGCGGACTCAGCGCGTTGTCATGATGGCGTTGCCGGGTATTGAGATGTCTTTTCTCGTCCTGATGACCCTTTTTTGGAGTCTTTCCAGCCCATCCACGTAGAATGCAACGTTAACTGTCTGTCCTTGAGGAACCATCTCCTTATGGACCACTCCTTAACTGTCGAAAAAGACAATGAGCATTGTTTTCACTTTTGATTTGCTAACTCTTGCCTTTTTGGGCTTGGGGGACTGGTCGGTGTGCCACTCAGAGCTTTGGCGTTATGTTTCTGGTTCGCATTCAAAACCCCAGGTTTCATCACCAGTGATGACGTTTACCAAATAATCAGGTTCATTTTCAATATGTTGCAAAAGTTCACTTGAAATTTCCGCTCGGTTGGTCTTTTGGTCGTCTGACAACACTTTGGGCACGAGCTTGGCGCACACGTTCTCCATCGCTAAATCTTCAGTAACGGTGCGAAACACAACAGCAGACGACAAGTTCAGTTCATTAGCAGCCATCTTGATTCTCAATCGACGGTCCAACAATTGTCGAACACGAGCCACACAGTGTTGTCGGTTTTGCTGGTTGACGACCGCCGAGAGCGTTATTCGTCCTGAACCTCTTCCCGGGCCTCCTTTTAAGGCCTTTATCCACCTCGAAAATTGCGAGTAGGACAGAGCAGAATCCTTGTAAGCTTCACGAATTATTTTGTTAGTCTCCTCAAGAGAGATTTTCAGTTTAGCACAAAACTTAGTGTAATCGAGTAACGTTGCTCGATCGTCGATTCTATTTTTTTCGTGACACAGTCGGCGCGCAGAGGTTAACAATAACTGACTTCCTGCCGCTTCCACAGTTTGGAGAGCACTGAAACCGATTTTGCGGCAAAGTTTAGCGTCCCCCCACCAACTCCAAGTAATTTGATCCCATTCCAACCAATAGGAATGGGATCGTGGGAAAACTAATTGCAATACCTTCGGAACGCACCCTGTATGCTCTATTTTGTACATGAATTACTGGAATTGTCACTACACATCAATTCTGACTTAACCAAATAATATGTAGATACATGACCTGTCCCAATAAATAAGTAGAATAAATTAGGGAAAAACTTTAGTGTAGATGAAAGTACAAATAAGTAAAACTCCTCAAAACAGCATCCTTGTGCATCAACACTCCGATGTCAGCGTCTATATAAATTGTGAAGTTTATATCTGACGTATTCTATTTTTGTGTGTGTGTGAATATGCACCAATTCTCCGGATAAATAAATGCATTATTATTATAAGGTGTTCTCTCTGGTCAGCCATAGGCAGAGGGCAGCCCGGCCCCCCATTTACAATAGTGTTCAGAGGCTTATTTTTAATTACCACAAATGTAATTCCACTTTCGACCCTATTATCGTTTTCAAATATCTGAGGGGCTGATCCACGTTATTTGGGCCCCAGAAAAACTTAGCATGTCGCTTTGCAGAAACCAAATAGGATGAATTAAGCAAGTCTAGCCTCCCAGTGGTAATTCAGTTACTCCCAAATATCAATTGTGTTCACTTACTGAATCTCATGCTGTGTTGAATTCATTTGCTTGATATTCCTGTGCTCTTATCCTATGTTATGTCCTTTCTCCACCTTCTCATCTTCTGAGTTCCTTCTTCTTTCCTTGCCTTTCTCTCTCCCTTGATTTCCTTCAACTTTTCTCTTTCTCGTCTGCCTGTCATCTTAACCATTATTTTTCATTTCATCTTCTCCTCACCAAGATGTTTCTTTGATGGTTTATAAAGGATCGTCAAGCAATTTATCAAAACAAACTGTTGACAAATAGAAGATGTATGCGCAATTCGGTATCAAATGAAGGAGGACATCGCAATGATTATTATATTAAAATATAAATACTTTACACTTTCAGGCTTCACTTTGTGGAATTGTTTGATGTCCATATTAAATGAGTTATTAATTTTTCCACAGACTTTATTTTGAGATACAACGCGTTTTACTGACTAGCGGCATCATCAGGTATAAGTTACACACACAGCTGTCGAATATACACTCTTCCAACAACGGAGCGGGGGGGGGGGTCAGGGTTTTTCGAGGCATCAAAGTCGGTGGTCGTGGTTTTTGCGGTTAAGGGAAGGAGAGGTGGTGACGCCTTGGTTATGACTAGACATTGGGTCTGGTCCGGAGTATGGAAGGGGCGGACGGGTACTAAGAATCGTTGGATTTGTTTACCCTCGAGGAGAGGGGTGGCTATGTAGGAGGGGGAGTGGAAAGTTGAAGGTGGGTCGGGGATTTTCCGGAAGTGAAATTCGGTGGTCGGGGTTTATTCGGGTAAAGGAAAAACAAAACTGAAACGCGGTGTAACCTTGGTTATGACGTGGCATTGGGTCTGGTCATACGAGTTTCAAAACAAGAGTCCAAGAACACGCCACATACCCTTGGCCTATAAGACACATTGATTTTAGGGCAAATTTTGGAGTAAAAAAAGTGTCTTATGGTCCGAGAAATACAGCTTGAAATCATGGCGCGAAGAGGATTGTTCCAAAATGAAATCAAGCTATGAATTGCCCACTTATCCTTGATTTTATGCACACGTGTGATTCACGCATGTTCCGCATGGTTGCATTACGTTAAAAAATAAGTTGGTAATTAGATAGCGTTATGGTGAAGAGTAGTTAGTTAGAAGAGTAGTTAGTAGAGTAACAGTTGGTGAGGGGCGCTTCCTGCGAAGTGGCAGCGTGTTTAGTGGTAGTATTGGCAGAGAGACCAGTTGCCCCCAGAAGTCGGAAATTCTTATTGCTCCTTGAAAGCTAAAAACCACGAAAAGGCTATTTTATCCTCCGGATCCTACCTTATGCTTATTATGGAATGCGGATCCAGAATTTTATCCAGACTTTTATACAGACATTAACTTTATCCAGAATTTGTTCACCCGAGGCAGTCAAGCCGAGAGCTGGGGACGACAGTTTTGGCGAAATCCCTGGATAAAGTCCAATTTTGCGTCCAAAAGTCCGGCTTAATGATTGAAAATGGTAAGCCCTACTACTCCATTTTATGCCCACATCGGCGAAATGAAGTGCAATTGGTATCAGAGTGCTATTCTTTAGATACAAACATGCGAAATTTATGCCTACAGTGTGTTGCATTTGTGTGTGAGACAAATCATTGGCATAGTAAAACTAGAGGATCAAACGGATGCTGTATGAAAGACATGTGCACAGCAAACCATAATGAGAACGTGAAAAAAGGTTTTCACCGGGGAATTAAATTTTTTAATTCATTTCCCGAGTGCTTTCATAAATGAGATAAAAAATTAGCACACCACCGACCCTATAATACTACAAAATTAACTAGAATATGCCGGCACATTGCTACGGAACTGAGAGTAGACAATTTTAAGGTCTCCAAAAAGTGTTGAGATAAATTTAAAATCGAGCAATACCGTGTTCAAAGCTTGTGCTGAAAAGTTCTGATTTCCGGCATGGAGAGATTACTGACTGGGCTCACTTCTCCGTCACACATTGTAGTAGATCCTCATTGTTCACGCGATTTACCATGAATTCAGGAGCATTAAGTCTTCTTGCATTTAGAAATCAAATCATTTTCCGGGATTCACAACTGGCGGGATTGGTTATTATCATACTCATTATAGCACTGCCAGTTAAAACTAATGTGCATGGGCAAAGACGTAATCAGTACTGTCAATCGCTGCTCATAACCGATCGGCTCTTAACTTTGAAACACGACTCGTATTTCGCAGAGTGATGGGACCCTAATGGGAAGAATGTATAAAATAATGTGCGTGATGGAAGGGTTGGGACGGTGGGATGCACTGGATTGAATGAGGGCAATTTAAAAGGGTAAATCTTGAAAGGAACATGGGAGAATTCGGTGAACTTTAGGGCTTGAGAAGAAGATATTTAGCCTTGTGGATTAGGAAGAGTATTTTACTGTGACAGTTTTTACTGTCTAAATTTTTTCCCCTAAATCTTCACGTTTCTCGTGAAAAAACGGTGAGGCCGAAGAAGCACTATAGTAGTTCTCGATTGCCAAAGTCATCTAACCTTAAGTGAATGTTGAAAGTCAGCGATTCTCTGTTATACGGTCGACAGCCCATAAGGTTTGGGAGGGGGCGGGGATTTCCCCACTTCCCTAGAAATGCGCGTCTTAGCATGGGTTGGAAGGAACTCGACGGATATCTAGCGGAGACTAAATCAAGAGTTTAAGAAATCGTTTAAGACGAAGGGGCTATGCTCAAGACATGTATTCACAAATAAAGGAGCATTTTGTGAAGCTATTCTTGAGCTGTTTGTGGCAGTCTATGGGTCAGAGATAGGAAAAGTAAACCAGAGAAAAATAAAAAATGGTCTTCGAAACTTGTTGTTAGTGGAGGGTTCTGAAATTAATTAGCCTGATAAAAGGCAAAATTTATTAGAACTGCAAAGGAGAAGTAGGCAATATAGATCACCAATGGAAAAGAAGACCTAATGGATTGTGCAAACATTTGGGTATAATGGATTTTTTGTGGACTCAGCAGAAGGGAAAATAAAAGGAAGGCCTCGATGAAGATGACCAAGGAAAATATAAAGGCCAAATGAAGAAGGATGTTAGACAGAAGAACTATCAGGGGTCAAAGTGAGTCGGCATTAGAAAGGCTGCGATTGTCGAATTTTCGAATTAAAATAGTGATTATAATAATGATGACTCACAAAATGGAAATAATGCGGTCTCACCTCAAGCGTAAGGGAATCTCTCACTTGAACGTTTATTCGTAAACGAGGGGTTTCACTGTAATTTATTTAATTAAATATTTTGGCTTGATCGAGTCTCGTAACAGGGTGAATGGTAAGTAAGCGTGGTAGAGGAAGAAAGTATGCTTGCTAGACAGCATGAAGACTGGCAAAAATCACGAAGAAATAAAGAAAAATTAATCTAAGAGAAAAAGGAAGTTTTTGTGATACGTAGAGGTAACAAGTTATTAGGGACAGTAGGTAATATTCCGTTAAATAGATAGACTACCTGAAATACTAAAAAATCCTTTAATATATAAAAAATATGCCTTTGAATCAAGCAATTTAGTAGAATATTGAATTCACCCAAATATAATATATTTAATAGCAATTGGTAATATGTAACTACAATCAAAGTAATACTGTTGTTTGACATTATTTAACCATCGAAAAATAATAAAAGAGTAGTTGAGCTGAAGTACAGTTGAGGCTATTGCGATTAAACCCCTTGAGAATTTGGTTATCATCGCTGTCCTTCGCATATCCTGCTCTTTTGCCCTTTCGCATTCTCTGCTCTTTCGTCGCATCACCAATTCTCGATTGCTTTCCATCGCTACCAATAGACTCCGCCCCTTCTCCCCTGACTCGTAATATCCCCGCGCGACCTGCGACACTCTTCTTCCCTCCCGTGTGGGAGTTGCGCAGCTATTGATTGCGCAACTTGGCAACAGGGTTCCGTGCTTGCGACCCTTGCGAAATCTTATTTTCCTCGTCGAGGCAGGGATTGATTGACGTGAAATTTTCGTGAAGAACAGTTCTCATTTTGAGAGCAGTTTAAGTTGACTAAGGATACTTTCATCTCGTCTCTTTGCGTTTTAAATCTTTCTGACTATGGCAGGAAGATGGACGAACGACACTATTGTGAAATTCCTCGAAGAGTACAAGAAACACAAATGCCTCTGGGACTCTAGCCTTCCATCATACAGGATCCGGGAGTATAGGCACACTGCGGAAAACGACATGGTGCATGCATTGGCGCTGCCGGACCTAAACGTTCATAGTTTGAGAGAAAAAGTCCGAATCATTCGGAACACTTATATCAAGGAAGTGAACAAAGTAAACAACAGTAAAAAGTATGCTACCAGCCCGAAGGACGTCTACACTCCCAAGCTTACGTGGTTTTCAGTAGCGGATGAGTTCCTCAGGAAATGTATTCAACTGAAATCTGCTGAAGTCAACTCAAGTCAAAATTCGGTAAGTCGACTCGGTAGTAATTACAACAAATAAAACGTTTCCAATACTTTTCTAAATGTTTGCGCTAAAAGTAAAATTAACCAGTTTAGTACCGACTTCTCTTTTTGATGCCTTACTATAGGACGGCATGTTCCACAAACAGATCAAACTAATAAAGTGTGAGACCGGTAAATTCCGTTGTGTTAGTCATGTGTGTAATTTTATGTCTATAGGTGAATTCATTACTAAAGTCATCGGCTCAGGAGGCACATTTTGGGAGAAAGGTCCTAAGTTTCGAAGAGGATAAAGTTGAAGGGGCAGCTGATGTGTCCGCGTTTCTCCCTCGAAAAGGGATCCTCGGTAGCCAACTTAAAAAAGTTTTCTTTTGGTCACATGTGGAGAACAGTCTCCCGCGACGGGAAGTATGATACAATACTTACCTCTTCTTCCTCTGGACCGGCATTATCACTCCCGATGCGTTGGGAGTGATACTGCAGGGGCGAAAAACCCTGTGAGAACTGAATGACCGTAAGGAGTTTACCAAGGGTTTCTCAGGATGGTACCTCTGCTGAACACTTAAGTTATTATTCACACCTATTCGAATCCCCTTCTCTGATGCACACTTCCCTCTACCGTTCTTGTTAGTATTGGGATCTACAGTTTAAAGTATGTTTCGGATAATGCAGACTATACTACGATGCATTTCTTTGCCTCTCCAAACAAAACACAGCTTTTCATCCAATACTACAATGAACGCTTCTCCCGCTCCGTAGACCTCATCACTGCCACGGCATCATGCGTGCCTCTCCCCTTTCTGAACCCAAATTCATCATCCATATTGGAGTTTGTTCCAATACCATATTCTTTTCTTCCCCGCTAATACTTCTATATTACATTTCCTCAACCGTCTTCCCTTTTTTATACTCTTGAATCTACCGCTACAATTCATTAGTACCATATTTTGATCTGAATCCGCATCCACTACAGAGAAACTGTGCAAATCAATTACATTTTTCCTAAATCTGTGCTGTAAATACAGTATAACTGGTATCTTTCTGATTCCCCGGGCATATTCCTCGGACATATATTTTGCTTTCGCCCTGTGATCATTCCTCGTTCCAAAACCGTATTCCCCTACTCCACTGCCATCTCTCCGTGAGCCTATCGTCGCGTTTCAATCCTCCATCACTATCAATTGTTAATACTTCTAGGAACACCCGTTACGGTTTCCTCTAACTGATTGTATACCCTCTCGACTACTTCCTCCCTGTGATTGCTTGATTACATGTAGATCTGATTAAATGTAGATCTGGTCAAGTTCGTTGGTTCTGAGTTTGCTTCTCCTAATAATATTCCATCACATATATACTCCATATTTGCTTCGCTTCTTCCTGCCGAATGCTTTATTCGATACCTCTCTGTATATTACTCTTTAACTATCGCTCAGGTAATCACCGCTATTCTTCCATCTCATTTCACTCAACCCTAAAATATCTACTTTTCCTCATTCTATCTCTCAGTTTCAGTTTTAAAGGTTTTTATTTCCGTAAAGAACAGCGTACAAGAATGAATATAAAATAGATAGTTGAAACATAACAACAACCATACGGAAACCCCGTTTTAGGATTTAACTCCTCTTCGGGGTGGAAACAACAGAATAGGAAAGGCTACAAAGAGGGTAGCGTTTACGGAATAGGGTCTATCTCTCGCTTTATATTTTCTAATATCCCTCTCCTGAGCATCGTCTTAACATTCCTAATCCCTATTTCAGCTGGTTCAGGCCTCTTTTCTGCTACGGTTATCGATTTCCTTTTGAAATCTGTGAGTCGGCGACAACAGAAGCCTTGCCTCTCCCTCTGCCGTGCACAACACACCATTCCGCCCTTCAGGAGCTATTGCTTTATTTCTTGAGTAAATCTTCTGGATCGTTTTTGAGAGATCTACCAAGCGTGATGTAAATAATGTTGTTACATCCAGACCACTGGAAAAACATGGAATCTGTACAATTTCAGAGAAATTGATTTTATTCTTTGTGCAAAAACTGAAGGGTTTATGATGTTGGTATGATTCCGTGAAGTAGGTTATAGGGTTACTTGAACTCCTCTGAATCGATGTAAGGATTGACTCGACACGTATAGTGATATAGGCAAAGGGAAATTATTCTGAACATTTTTAAATATACATGGTTAGTCTCAAAAATAGTATGACTGAGTCCATTAAAAACAATCACTGCCAAAATTGATAAATATATTCCAAATTCTTCGAATTATCACCCTCATGTGCCCACACACTGCTGCCAGCGGGGTTTCCACTCCTCATACGCCTTCTGGAGGGCGGCGCCCGGAATGCTGCTAAGCTCCCTCGTCACCAACTTCGCACACACCTTTCTCATGCCGATGTTTTCGGTCACAATTCGCTACACTTTCTAGGGATGCCAAGTTCATCAGAAACCATGCGAGCACTAAATCTACGATCCCTGTCCAACAAATCCTCTTGAAAGATTTTCGTCACTTTTTGAGGTCGAAGGGCGTCCTGTACGTTCGGCGTCTTCAACATCTTCTCTAACCTCCCGAAACAACTTGTACCACTCAAAAATACCCTATCTACTCATTGCATTATCACCATAAGCTGCCTTGGCCATGTAATGAGTCTCTTTCCCAGTTTTGTACAGTTTCACACAACATTTGAAGGCACTTCCAATGACCAGTTCACGACGGAGCGTGACGAGGTCACGTTATAGAGGTTTCCCAAACGAACTTTCCGCACTCCTCAAAGGTTGGGAGCCAACTACTATCTGCCTCCAGCCTTTCCTGAGACTGCCCTCCCTCGAACCCAGCCAGAGAAACCGCCGCCCGTCCGTCCATCCAACCGGGAAAAAATAAGTCATATTACTCTTGGAACAGACTTTATATAAATATATTACTACCTTTACACCACTCTTTACTTCTGGGAGGATGATTCTCTCACGTTTCGTTTGCCCATGTAATCTTATGAACGTTCTGTGAGATTTAGACGCCTAAAATATGAGAACAGCGTTTACAATCATCTTCACCCCCTCCTATTGCTCAGCTGCTTACTAACCCAGCGCTCAAAGTACTTCAGGTATAGGTAGTGTGTGCCACGGCCTTTGCTAAGAAAAGTATATCTTTTTGATATGGAAGCTCAACATTTAAAATTTGATATATGTCACTCTCGTTGTCCAAAACAAAGACCTATACTATATAGTAAAAATGCTCACGCGCTAAAACAGTGGAATATCAGCCAGAGGAGTTGGAAAGGGCATGACACGGAGTATGAATGCGATGCGCTGTGGAGTATAAATGTGATGCGTAAAACTTACTTGTTTGGGGTGAGCTAGTTCGCATTTAGAGAGGATTGCATACCGTAAACAAAAGTTATCTTTATTTTTATCATTTATGCATGCCTTCCTATCATGAAGTATTTATGGTAGCGGTAGGAATGACCGACTTTTAGGGGTTTCGGAGTAATAAATATTTGAATCTGTGCAGAGTCCACCCACTCTTAAATATATACACATTTGATTCACAAAAACAAAATTTTTAGATAAAATCTTATATGAAAAGTCATTTTAACTGTGGTATTGAAAATGAACAAATTCATAGGTTTTCATGTCCGTTCATTTTTTTATCCTGTATCTTTGCATATGCCTTAATTCTCTGTGTTTTTTGCGTAATAATAAACTTTTCTTCCGTTTAAAAATGTCTACATATTCTTTTCCCAAGAATATTTATTTACAAACGGGAATATCTGGAGACTTGACTGAAAGGCGGACTCCAATCA
Source organism: Hetaerina americana (assembly GCF_022747635.1). Classification (NCBI taxonomy): domain Eukaryota; kingdom Metazoa; phylum Arthropoda; class Insecta; order Odonata; family Calopterygidae; genus Hetaerina; species Hetaerina americana. The sequence continues at coordinate 6,432,267 of NW_027286069.1, read as the reverse complement.
ATTCCTAATATACGTAGGTTCATCATCGAATCTACATTCACTGATTCGAACTCTGAATTTGTATCACTTACATACTCCGCCTCTATTATCTCTATCCACCATTATTATTAATGGGGTTTACCCAATCCCAAAATGGTATATTAGCCTCTTTCAACTCATTCCTATATGACTGATTGCTCCCCTCTGCGCTTTCCTCAACCCACGTGATCATGATCTTATCCTACAGAAGTGCTGTATCCCCCTGCCAGTTGACCCCTCGGCCACCCACCCCACCCCCTAAAGCCGTCGAAGCCGCAAGGGCCACGAAATAATTTTGATGGGCACTGAAAAAACGGCATTCCAAAGAACGCTTCTCCCACCCTTCGTCCATACCCTCCTCCCGTCAACTCCTTCTAATCATATCCCTATATCATTCCCCTTCCTCCTTGCCTCCGCAATAATTGATTTTCGAGGTGTCAAAGACTAGGTTCCCAGTCTGTAACGACAGTACCTCGCCATGATACAATTATCAAACGATCTGACGCAAGGAAAAGTGAAAATTGAGAATCTTCGAGATATTGCAAACGATTATTTCAGCTCTTTTGCCCATTATTACGAGGATTAGGTTTTTACAGAATACGCTGAAAACCTCAAAACTAGTGATTATTTTTTAAGACAGTGGATGCCCTCTAGCTAAAACTCTACAAAGGAGAAGTCGAACCAAGTGCAAGAATAATGCCCGTGACACATCCGCTCGTTCACGGGCAAACACGTTGGCAGAATGTTACATCGACAACCGAGATGGACTGGACTTGTAGTAGGCCGAAATACAAATGAAGAGTTTAACCGAGTGGGTGTACAGAAGCCATACTCTTGAATATCTAGCGAGTTCTGTTTTTTTCATATTGCCGGCACATTAGATACAATAGTCTGCGTTTGCTACAGTGTCTGTGTGCTCATGATGTCATACCACGTATCATTCATTTCAGAAAAAATAAATCGTCCTGAGCGCTCGGGGGTGGTGACGATATTGGTGTGCACACGATTTAAGTTAAGGTTGTGAACTAGTAAGGTTGCCATTGTTCAGGTGCCTAAGGCTCAAACATGGAACGGAAAAAATATCATTCCAAGTGTAACAATTTTATAAACGTTCATTGCTACTAATGGTTTTTTTCTTCCCTCTCGATGCTCAAAACTGTAAATAAATTGCGTATTTTGTTTCACAATGATTTATTCCCTAATATCCTCATACGAATTTCGTTTCATCCGCTCGCTTCTATTGCAGTAACATCTTGTTTAGCAGAATCTATGCCACCTATAGGTACCCTTTCAACTTCTACAACTCTTCTACTCAGTAGAAATTCAGGAGATATGACAACATATGAAGGCTGGGATGTGTTATATATAGTATTGTATAATTCCAGAATATATATATATATATATATTATCCGGAGTATATAACCCTTATCGAAATCTGAGTTCATGGCATCAAAGAGGTATGAATTCCTATGAAGCAGAAGAATGTAAAAATCAAAATTGCCCATTACTCATCCATTGAGGATTGTCAACAATTTTCTAAATCATCATGCTTTGTTGCCAGAAAAATCTTCTGTACCCCAATAGAAATTTCAGAGATGACTGCAAATATAGGAACTATATTCTTGTCATCTTCACCTGTTATAAATCACCTCTAGGCCTTTTAAGTAGTGTAAGAGTTCGGGTTGGGGAGTTAGATATCTGAAGCCTTTAAGGTAAATTACATATTTTTCAAACTTCTCATAGCAGAACTAGTGAATTCCATGGAAGTTTAAGTCATCTAGATTGATAATATGCATCTTTTTTATTTGATGCCAACCTTGGGAGCTCCTAATCTGCGTCTTGTCTTGCGGCAGTGTCCATAAAATTTGCATACATTATATCATGCCACCAGCAATACAAATCAAGCTTATTGATTTAGATCTTTCCCCCAATGGATGCTCACTCAGTTTTGTCCCTGGCACACAGAATTTGTAACCTGCTAAGTTTAATTCCAGCTCTAAATTATCCATCATTTTTTAAAATTTGTTGTCTCAGGTGTAACTTTGTGGAATTTGCATAACATATTGAAATGTAATGAAATAATTGACTGTAATTCCACACACTTTATTTAAAAACACGACCCAGGTTTCGACGTTGAATGTCATCATCAGGTGGTCCTCATAGAAGCATGCTGGCTATATATACCTTCTGATCATAGGAGGGGGGGGTTGGTCAGAGAGTGTGTGGAATTACTAAGTCAATTATTTCATTACATATCAATATATCCATCATTTGGTTAATAAGGCTGCTTCATAAGCGTTTTGCAACATACTGAACAGTAATGAAATGGCTGAGATATATGCACAATTAGATACCCTATAGTCATCCACTCATCATCTGGCGATGATGATGTGGTGATGTAGATTGTTGGCCAAAGGCCATTGACATTTCAAAATTGCCATCCGATGATGATGGCATGAGACACAGTGAAAGACCCACGACCGGCCCACTCCTACCAGAGTATATCAGATGCATCATTTTTAGCTCTTCATCTTCTACAAAAACTGATGCAATTTGTCACCGCATCTTAATAAAGATTAACATTTAGGATTTAGATGAAATCAGGATTACATAAAAGTTGATGAGTAGGGTGATAATGGGCATTCCTGTCTGACTCCTCTTCCTAAAACTGCCTATTCTTACCCTCCATCCTCTGTATATGTGTGAGCAGTTCGATAGATGCACAGTTTAGAGATAAGTCCCCTATCGCTCCAGTCTACTCCAAACTTCGGTATTCATTCATTACCATTCATCAGTTTGCCCAATTCATACTGTCAAATCATTTCTTGAAATCTGCAAAACAAAGACATCCTGATTGTTCTGTCCATGCCCATTTCTGTCTCTGCTAAATGCATACCTCCCCTTTCTTAACCAAAACTGATCCCCCTTCAAATAACCATTTACCCTCTTTCTCCACTTATTGATGATCCTAAGTACCACTTTTGTTGTGCTTGGCAGTATCAAACTTATTGTTCTTTAGTCCACGTATAATATATGGCTGTCTTACCTTCTTTTCGGATGGAAACTGATACTGATCAGATGAAATCTTCAGGTCATATTAATTTCTTATAAATGCTTCAAATTAGTCCATTGGAACTCTTAATTCCACACTTTCCTGAACCCATTAGTGGTTCCACAAGAATGTTTTCTATCCCCTGGGCCTTATATGATTTCAATTCTCTTAATGCCCTTTCTATTGCACAAGCAGGTATTCCTGGTCCTAAGCTATCCCCATCTACTTCATATTATCTTTCTAGGTCTAAATTTTCTAGCCTAATATCTTTATGCTATAGATTCTATATTTATTCTTTCCATCTCTGTTGAATCTTTTCTGGTTCTACTAGTAATTTTCCTACAGCATCTTTAACAATGTGCAAAGGTTGTCACTTCTTACTTCTTGATAGATCTTTGGGTAGATAGATTGACCTTCCTCTAAAAGGCACTCATTCCTCCCTTCTTATATAAACTCTCTTTGTTCTGGCATTGGACCCTCCACCATGCTTCATTTTCTTTGTTACTTTCACAACTCAGTTTGTTATTTATCTTCTTGTACTTCATTCTACATAATGCTGTGTTTACATCCTTCCATTCCTTCTCTCATCTATCTTCCTAATCATATCTTCTATTATTTATGGCTACTTTTCTTGTTCCTAGTAACTGTTCCAATAGTTTAGCTTTCAGCTTTTAGTATCCCTTTTTTGGTATGCTTCCAGCTTTCTTTTTTGCACTTGTCTTCCTTTTATGACGAGTAACTTTCTCTACACCTGTCTCTATCTTTCTTTTCATCCTGGTTAATGCTTCTACATTCTATTCTTTGAACTGTTTTTCCTGTTTTATCCTCTTGAATCTGATGTTACACTTAATTAGTATTGAATTATGGTCTGAATCCCCTCATGAGTTACTGTGAGAATTGATGTCCCTGTTTCTAAATCTCTGTCTGAGCATATTATTATCTAGTTGATATCTACATAAATTTCAAGGCATTTTTATGTAGATTTGTGTATACCTTGGTGTTTAAAATGGGAGTTCATTATGACTGAGCCATTTATTCTACAGATATCTATTGCTTTCTACCAGTGGTCATACCTGGTTCCTTAACAGTAGTCCCCTCCCTACCTCACTGCCATATTTTCCTTTGCCTGCCATTGTGTTTCAATCCTTCATCACTATCAGATGTTTCCCTCCAGGAACACCCACATTCATGTCCTCAAACTGATCATACACCCTGTTGACTTCTTTATTCCTATGATTGCTTGATGGCATGTATACCTGAACATTGACTAAGTTTGTTGGCTCAGGAATACTTCTACTAATAATGTTCTGTCTTTCACTTGCTCTACATTTACGATATTTTTTGTACCATTTTGTTCAATATTATTGCCACTCCCTCCTGGCTTTTTTTCCACTCTTGTATATTACTCTGTTACTATTGCCACAGTGATCCCCACTATCCTTCCATTTCACCTTGCATAGCCCTAAGATATCCTATATTCTCTCTCTCCATCTCCTTCACTAATAATTTTCCTTTCTCAACATCCTTATATCATTCCTAGTCTCTACTGGAAGTACATTTGGCCTCTTCTGTGTCATTTTCTCTGCTGCTAAAATCAGTTGTGCTTAACGAGGATCTTGTGTGATGATCACCAAAGAAGTCATACCTCTTCTCCTGCCAGCCACAACATATGACCTAAGAGCCAGGATTCCATAATTGGGTAGTCTCATTTCTATGCTCTAATCCAACATCATATTTTTGGATGAATTATTGAGCTGGTTTCCCATTACACCCCACTATAGTGTTTTAACAGGATATCATCACTTTTGCAATAGTTAAACACAGCAATTAAACCTAAGGTTGATTTGATAGGTGAGAATAGAACTCACCTATTGCTAAGTTCCCAGGAAGGTTTTGGTTCTCAAAAAAATGGCATAGCTTGGGTGAAGCTGAGGATGCCGCAAAGAATGCCTGAGATTCGAACCCAGGCCCTCTGTGGCCCAATACTCTAATACTGGACTACCACATCCTCAGTCGATTATTAAGCAAATTAATTTTTTTAATTCGAAGATTGATGCTATTCTCTGTTTGGCAGGGAACAGATGACAGAGAGGAGGAAGATTCAACAGATCCAGGTGATCAGGAGGGAAACAAAGAACTGCAGCAGTCAGACTACGTTCCAAGGATCTCTTCTGTTGTACATCCTGAAGCAAAAGAGATGTTCAAGGAGAGCGAAGTTAAAGAGAGTGCAAAGGTGGTGAACAAAAGGAAGTATCATGACGATTCTGTGTACAGGGCCATCAAGGCATTGAAGGCCATTTCCCGTTCCACATTGCTTGAAGAACATGAATTCGACACCTTTGGGAAATCAATAGCCGCTCAGCTTAAACAGCTTCCCCTGCAGCAGGCTTTAGAGTTGCAGTCAAAGTTTCAGGTTATGATCGTGGAGTCTCGACTGTCACTACTTTCACCACGAAATCTTGTTCCGGACGCTAGTCCATCAAAGGAAGTGGCATCGTCAAGCTCAACATGGACTCAGAAGGAATCTCCTTACTACTGATATTCTGGCCATTCGTGTGCAAATTGTACTGTGTATTTTTTCATGACCCACTTGGGTTCTTTTCATGAATCATTCCCCAATTTTCATCTTCACATGGGTGTACTTGTGCAAGTTTTTAATACAATTATTTGTGTCGACATTCAACAAAACCTTCAGTGTAGACCAGGGTTTTTTGAGCTATAAGATCATGATACTTGATGCTCAGTTATAGTAACACTAGTTGGTGTGATGTCACTTTGGACTCCATTTCACCATATGGTTCAAGTCAATTTCACTAAATGAAAACATTCACACCATAATTTTTACAAATATCGTTGGTACAATATGTTTATCAGGGACTCCATTCACATACTTTTTTGTTCTCTGGGACCCTTCAAAAAACTAGTACACACCAATTTAATTCTTGTTGGCTAGGCTAGATCACTCTACTATCAAGATTACCCCACAATGCAGATGGATTTGATGGTTATCTGATTCTTTAATAAAAAATTTCAAAAAATCATTGTGATTAAGTAACTATATCTATGCTGTGATTTCACGATGTAGTTTTCAAGTGGTGCTACATATACAGATATACATTTCTGTACATGTAGCAACATATCTACTGTATATGTAGTACTACATATACAGTAGATAGAGCATCAATTATGCGCTAAGATCCAGGCCACTCGAGATCCAGCCATTCAAGCCATTAAATTCGCTCACATTGCAGTGGGCATCTTCAGGGGTGAAAACCACTTCTGCAGATGATTGATACCTTACATGAAGTATTAATTGAAGGCCATCTTGGTGTCTGTAGCTACTGTATTAATTATTATAGCAGCTACTGTGTTATCAAAATTAATTAATAAAAGATGTTTACCAATGTGGACCGTTAAACAGTATGAAACTTGGCATCTTTGGGAATGTTACACAAAATAATCCATTTACGACGAAATAAAAACTATATTAGAGATTTCTGTGCTCTGGTGCTTTTACAATACCAGCTCCACAATTTCTAGTTTGAGTGAGAAGATCCACTCTGGAGCCTTTCAGAAAGACTTTAAGGATTTTATTTGTGAATTTTACTTTGATTGGTGTAGCTGATTTTGATATGAAATAATTATGAAATTGTTACGAAATTATGTTATTTCCTAATTTTTATGATTGAATAAGGCTGGCCATCTTTCATAATAGTGGGTGTAAATCACGAAATCAAACAAATAATCCTTGCTTTCATTTTCCCATCTAGTACTACTATAACAGCTTTGAATGCTTTGTTACCTCTCAATTTGCTTTATCTCTCTTATTTCAAATTTCTTGTCAACCCATTCCCGATGTAACACTTTCTTTCCATTCCTCTAAGTGAATTTTTTTTATCTTGTGTCCAATATTTGTTGAATCATAAAAATTATATCCATTCTCAGATATCATAGAAGTGAAAAGCTTCCCTGTGTTTTTGAAAATTGTTCTTTCAATACAGAACTTCTGATCTGAAATCCTATAATTATTATTACTTTTAATTTAATTTAGTTTATTTTTGGTATATATCCACAATCAAAATTTGAGATCTATTTTTGATTCGCTTCCCTCCTCCATTCATTTGACTTGAAACTTGAAAAGCTTGCTTATTCCTGATATAATCAGCATATGGTAACCAATTTGAGTCAATACATTGCTGCTCTTGTGATTCCTGGTTTGTCATATCATCAGAGAGCTGTAGCAATATGAAAAAGTTTGAATGGAAGCTGGGTGAGTCTCGTCAGTCATTCCTTGTAGGTATGTATACTTGAATAAAGATGAATTTTGCTGGCTTAACTTTTATGTTTACTAATAATATTCTATTGTTCACTCACCTGCCTTATGTTGACTACTCCTCTTCATAACTTTTTGTTCAATATTCTTGCCACCTCACACTGGCTCTCCTACCCTTCTCTTTATAATACTCTATAACTATCACTCCAGAAATCCCTGAAAGACTATCATCAACTTTGTCCTAACATACCAAGTCTCTTTTCTAACTGGTTTAATTGTTTCTAACTGATGATGACCACAGAAGCCTCGCTTCTCCTGCTGTCAAGCTCAACACACTCCCGAATAGATTAAGTTCCAAAGTTACCAAGGCATACTCAAACATATTTCCATCTGTAAGATAATTAAATGAGATGATTTACTTTTGTCTTCCTCAATAGTGGTTTTAACATGATACAATCACTCCACTTGATTAAGTTTCCTTTTGCAGCCACCTCATGAAGAAACAGATTTTGTGAGGACTACCTTTTGCCTGGGCGGGTCAAAAAGTACGTCATGCACCGAACTGAACGAAGTCCAATTATTAGAGTTAATTGGTCTGTCACACGCGAAAAAGCATGCATACGATGTTTTTCAAGAACCGGCTTACGCTTCAAAAAAGAGTCGCTCCATTGACGGCCAACCGCTCACTAGCCGTCTCGGAGTACCGTGAGGCCCAAGAAAAGGTGCTAAGTCTCCCCGAGAAAATATGCGTGCATTCAAGTCCCGAGTCGAACCAGCGAAAAATCCAGAGCCCCTCGCCAGGCGAGAGAGGCGTCGAGACAGGCAGATGCCTCGGATTCGTCAGGTGAGAGCCTTGCTGAGTTCATAGAGTTAATTTTGAGGAAAAATCGGCCAAGTCCGTAGTTTTTCAGAACAAATAATAGTTCCTAACCCACAATTTCCAAGAAACCCGCTGGTCTGTGGGATTACGGAGGGGAGGCGATAGAATACAGGTATGCTGCTCCAACTCGCTTTTGGTGCCAAATTTTATTTTTGCAAATTGTTTTCGATTCGCTAATATGCGCAAAATGTTCAACACAGATTTTGACGGCAGGTTAAGGATGCTGCGGGAGATGGATCAAACCACCTATGGAATGGAACCACCGATGGAATCCTACCGGTCCACATTCATTTTATCTCCCTTCATTCCACCAAACATCCCAAGCATATTCCTACAGTCACCTGTGTTGACTAACGTTCTCTCCTTTAAATTACTCAATACCAGGTTTGATTGCGTGCAATTTATTTTTGAATGAAAGGAGAATGAGATTTCCCAGAAAACTTATTTGCTAGATCTCATTTCAACACACAGGCGTCATCTTAAGGTACCCAAGGATTATGACTTTGCATTGAAGCTAGTTGTCGTGAATGTTAAGCTTTATGGAAAACCCACAGTAATCTTTTATTCCCGGTTATAATATAATGTCAACGTTTACACTATTCCTATTTGCTAAGACAAAAAATAAATGATTCATCATCGTACTTGAATGAAAATATTTAGCAAATTGTCTCTGTTGACCCAGAGCAACCTTAAGTTATAAGATTTTACCCATATTTTATCCTCTCGGCAGCAGGTGGACATTTTTTCAGGTGAATTTCCTGCAATAGGGCTAAAATAAAATGGCGAAAGAAGCTTGACATGTTTCAGCCTGGGAGTAACCTCATCTGTAGCGTATCTGCAAAGAAAGGAATTACAAAATAGTATTTTTTTAGACTGAAAAAACTACGTAAATGGTGGCTAATTTCACCGAGCTTCAACGCGCCGGGACGGTTGCTTTGTTTTCCTTATAAGGATTCCTGGAAAGTACATTCCAGTCGCTCGCAAACCCGACGCTGGATTGGTCCCTTCATTCCACCAAACATCCCTAGCATTTTCCTTCAGTCACCTGTCTTGACTAACGTTCTCTCCTTTAAAACACTCAATACCAGGTTTGATTGCGTGAAATTTATTTTTGAATGAAAGGAGAATGAGATTTCCCAGAAAACTTATTTGCCACATCTCATTTCAACACACAGGCGTTATCTTAAGGCACCCAAGGATTACGACTTTGCATTGAAACTAGTGGTCGCAAATGTAAAGTAGTGTCGAAATCGCACTGTGTCAACGTTTACACCATTTCTACTTGCTAAGAAAAAATATAAATGATTCATCATCGTACTTTTAATACTTGGGAAGTGAGTAAATATATTTGGCAAATTGTCTCAGTAGAGCCAGAGATCCTGGATTTCTTTCATTTTACCCATATTTTTTCCTCTCGACAGCAGGTGGACATTTTTTCTGGCGATATTCCTGCAAGAGGCCTCTATTTCATATTTCAGCCTGGGGGTGACTTCATCTTAAGCATATCTGCAGAGGAAGCAATATCCAAGTAGTGTTTTTTTAGACTGATAAAATTAAGGAATTGGTGGCTAATTTCACCAAGCTCCAACGCGCCGGAACGGTTGCTTTGTTTTCGTTATTAGGATTCCTGTGAAACACATTCAAGTCACTCACAAAGCCGATGCTAGATTTGAGCTCACAGCCTCTCTGCTTGAATGGCGAGCGCGATACTAATTAGGGTGCCACCGTCGCGTGCGAATGAATGAACTACAAAATTCAGGTTTAATTTTAATCCATTTAACAAGCGATCGAATCTGCCGTCCCTACCCATTTCGAATCACGTGCCAAAGTGAGGGGTACACCAGAAGGTAATCCGATTATAAATTATTGTGGAGCATCCACAATGACGAAGAATAGGGCGTCGCAAATCGAAATTTCAATGCGAGTGCACTAGAGAATTGGAGGCTGTCGCGGCCGTGATTGCAGCCTCAGTATGCAGAGGAACGACAACATTGGTAACTTTAGGGAAGGTGGCCGAAAGCAGAGGCCATTAACGCCATTAGGGGTGGATGAGAAAGGAGGAAGGGTGGAGAAAAACCGGACGTCGGCGGTAGTCCACTCTTAACGAGAGGCGCTAAGGGGTCAGCAGTTTTACGTCCCAAACTACGGACGGTGTACTCACTCAGTGTTCTTCACAAAGCACCTTCATCGTAGGAATGGCGACACCACTGAAAAATACCTGCCGTCTCTAGGATTCAAACTATGACCTTCTGGGTGGGAAGCCAGTACGTATAATCCACTGCACCATCCCGATCCCCAGTGATGACAGTTACGGGACCATCATTAATACGTTCCCAGTACAATAACCAACGACCATTTTGCCAAGCTGAAGATCGGATTTACCGCGTACTTCAATCCTTTGCTCAGTGTATATACATGGGTGGTCTGAAAAGTTTCCGACCACCCTTGTATATACGGATGCCAGCAAGAGAAAGCACATTTCAAAACAATTGTTGCTGGCTGACTACACACGGAGAAACATGCAACGGTATATTTTGGTAAGTAGCCCTAAGATCTAGTTAATCGAAACCAGACAATTAGAAATTTGATACTGAACACGTTTATGAAGAAGCCTAATTACCACTGTATGTTTGACGTGGGCTTGTATTAAATCGCCACTCACCAATGATAAACAGGTGCCCGTGATTTTGACCACTTAAGTCTTCTCCAGAATACCTCGACGATATGCCCTCGCGGGTCACGCTAACTCCGGGATAGCGATGAGTCCATCCGCTTCAATCGGTTAGCCCATCCCGGCTCTCAAAGCAAACTAGCGAGCCCTAAAGCCCGTCGGCAAGTAAGGTGGCGACTTTGGAGGGAAGGCGGGGGAGGCTAAGGAGGGTTTGTTGAGTGGTAGACATCGCACAAGAGAGATTGAAATCGAATTGGGACGATGGAAAAGGAGGCGGAGGGAATTGTTCGCCCATTTCAATTATGAAAGTGCGCATTTCGTGTATCTTCGCAGGGCGCACTGGATTCATATAGTTAACCGCTCCCTATTTCGCATCGAGGGCACGTATAGCTGCCTCCAAGACCATCAGCCAGCAATGCAGTTGCGTGCCCCTTCGGAAATGCGTGCGCGTCATCAAACGAGCCATCGTGTGACCATTCGGTGAATCTAGAATTGGGTCTCATTGTTAGTCCATGACTATACAAATACATGCCGTAAATACACATGTAAGTAGATGAGAACAATGATGATGCTAATGCCTTGCGACCCGGGAAATAGTTTGCAAGTTCCAATTAAATTCTTCGGTAAGCAGTAGGGACCTGAACATTTTCCTTAGTTTTCTTTGAGTTTATTACGTAAGGGCATGGGAACTTGTACATAACGAGGAGTGTGGGTTTGATGAATGGTCAGAGGAGAGGGGGAGGGAGGGTTGAGGCACATGTGAAGCAGCATTGCCAATCCCTCCACGGAAGTGCGATGAGTCAAATGCGTCCCATCCGACGGACTGTGTGGTGCACTGGGATATCTTGTGTAGCATTCAATTCCTCTTTCGCGGTGACTCAATCATCTCCTTGGTTATCTCAATCCCCCGACCCTAATGTGGGTGTCGAGGGCCTATCCACTCCCAGTCAATTGCGATTCGACACTTTAAATATATTTTGAAATAAGATTGGAAGCGGGACCTCTTTTTTCCGAAATTCTTTCACTTGGTCCTCCAAAGCCATCGCTTCAAAAACCGAGCATGGCGTTTCTGTGCATTTCAATGCATGATACGAAGAACGGAATGAAAATAATCGTGCTTTGCCCATTAGAAAGCAGTCAAAATCAGAGTTTACAGTGTATTATACAAGTACAAGTGAGAGCATACTGGAATGATTGAGACCATTAATGCTCTCGCATGTCCATTGTCCGCCGATTGAAATATATGGAAACAATTAATGCATTTAATTATGGTTTGCTATTCAAAATGCGGATCGACCGTAGTTCAGCGTGACACTTCATGTCGTATTAAAAGCGGGAGAGTTGAGGTCAGAATATTTCTAGTCATTTTCGGTGAAACTTTGTGCTTGAAACTGCGCGAGGAGTATGTGTCGGCGCCATAACACAGTGCATCTGGGATCAATATTTAGGTTGCCGCGAAGGACTTCGAGAGAACCGCATATTTATGGTTGCCATTTCCATCGGGATTCTCCAGAAATGTGGCCATCGAAGCCATTCCCTTCCGGTGAGAGGTTCAATTAGGCATTGTAGGCTTATTTCAATGTTTAGCTGTGCCGGTAAATTCAATCCAAATATCAAAGTATATTGAATTATGTATAAAATCTAATTCCTCGATGGCACTAAACTATATTCCTAACTAGAGATAATTGATGGCATTCGGTAATTACCTTAATTTATTAATCTACTTTTTAGCTCAAAATTTAATATATTTAATTTGTTTTGTTTAATTTAAACAAAATTTAATATGTTTAATCTGTTAAGGTTACCGAAGGCTCTCGAATATCCCTACAGGTTTATCACCTTTTAATTTATCGAGGAGGTCTAAATTTATTCTGCGGAGGAGGAAATACTATGTTTATTATTAAAGTCGTCATTTGTTTACCCAAGAGGCGCCCAGCCATCTCGAAGGCTGTCGGCACATACTTTACAGCCTAGGAGCAAGAATTACGTAAACCTGAATGCTACGAGGGTCATCCGGAAAGTAGTACCCGTTCGTGCCGCATGAAGTGCTGACGACGCGAGTAGCCGCTGGACGAGGTCAGATAGCTTCAGTGGCTTGTCTGCCTTCTCTGAGCCAAGTTGCGTGACGCTAGCATTGCCTGTGTTGTTTCTGTGATTGTTTACAATGTTTAAAAAAATTGAGAACGCCGCCAGTTGTGAAGTGAGGGCAGTGATTAAATTCCTCAATGCAAGAAACGTTCGCCCATGTGATATTCATCGCCAATTAAAGGAGGTGTATGGAGACAATGTAATGGACGAGTCGTCTGTTCGGCGGTGGTGTCGCAACTTCAACATGGGGAGGGGGAACACACACGACGATGAGCGTTCGGAGAGACCGTCTGTCATTACAGACCAACTGGTGAGCTCAGTTGACGAATTCGTGAGGAACGATCGGCGCGTCACAATTGATGACATCTGTGAGCATTTTCCCAATGTTTCTCGAACAATTGTTCATGAAATTGTTAAACACCATCTGCATTATGCAAAAATTTGTGCAAGATGGGTCCCTCGCGTATCTCAATGAGCTGGCGGCGAAGGACTATGCAGCAGGAATACAGAAACTTGTCACACGTTATGACAAATGCCTTAATTTGCTTGGAGATTATGTTGAGAAGTAGTTTAAAGTATCCTCTTTCAAATAAAATTTTTTATGTTTGTTAATATTTACTTTTGTGTCTTTATTTCACGAACGGGTACTACTTTCCGGATGACCCTCGTAGTATTGACGAAGAAATGGCACTGATGTCGGACAATGTTATTCTGATCCCTTATCGTTTGTGGAAAATATGACATCTTAAATCCATCCATTCTACACTTGATCTCTCTAATTTCATTAACATGGTTTCTCCTACCGAAGTCCGATGGGAGTAATAAGCCTATTCCAACATCATTGCTAAAGAGGCATCCTTCCCGTTTATGCAAGAGCTTCAATCTGCAATTTAACCTTCGCTCCGTGAGTGATTTCCAGCCTAGCTGCTCTAATATTTTGGATACGCTGCCAAGCTTATCACAACATTGTTTTACATATGTAGCTTCTCTACGCTGCTCGCGATCCAATCCGGGAATTAATCCAACTTCGTGAGGATCCCATATACTTGCAGCATAATCTAAATGGGGCCGAACCAGCGAAAGATAACGTTTCTCTTTGACCATTCCATCACATTGACCTAGAACTCTTCCGATAAAGCCAAGGAAATGGAATTGACACGCATTTACTGGATTGACAAGAAAGGAATATCAGCGGGCTGAATTTAAGAAATTTCTAGAGAATATTATATCTAATCTGCTGACCTTCTACTGAAGCTGAAGGGGATCGAGATGGTGCGGGGGCTAACGTACTGGCTTCCCACCAGAGGGCCCGGGTTCAAATCCCGGTGGTGTTGAATATTTTTCAGAGGTATCTCGATCCCTACTTGACGTGCTTTGTGGAGGGCACTTTGAGTGAGTACGCCGTCCGTCGGATGGGACGTTAAGCTGCGGACCCCTTGGCGCCTTTCGTAAAGAGTAGGCTAATGCCGACGCTGGGTTTCACTCCACCCTTCATCATTTCCTGTCCCTATGACGCAAATGACCTCAGCCGTCGGTCGCCTCCCCTCAATACTACTATTACTACTGAAGCTGAAGAGACGTCCTTCAAATCAATGCAGGAGATTTAATTTGTAATCTAACCTTCGCTCCCCGAATGATTCCCAGCCTAGTTGCTCAAATATTTTGGATATGATACTAAGGTTATAGAGAATTATTTTCTCCCCCTGTTGCAAGAAACTCGGCAAGATTGCCGGTGACTCCTCCCGTAGAGGAAGATAATTCCGCTGGATAATTTCCTTCGTCGACATAAAGTCGCGGAGGAAATCCGCTCGACGGTGACCCTTCCTCGTCACCTGCACCACCGGAAACGCAGAGTTATTAGTAGACATCCGGAGATGGTCTCGTTCGCTCCTCTTGCATTGAGCGTTTTACTAGAGCTGGGATCGTGGAGTAAATATACAGAGAAGAAGGATGGAAATCAATTAAAATCCACTGGATGGCAGTGAACTATTCAATTGGAGACAGCTATTTTAGGAGAGATGATGACAAGAATATTAACGACAGCATCTGAGTGCAAAGGTTTTCTGGAGATGGAGAAAGAACAAGTGAGAGCATCTCATTCCTCGTCATTCAAAAGTTTGGATCAAGTAGTGTTGAGAATCATTCTCAGCCAATAGTTTCCCCTCCCCATTGACCCATAATATTGACTCGGCAATCCAAGCCCTAATCACCTTTAACATGACTTAGGTAAAAGCCAGAACCTGAGATGGAAAACGAAAGAATGCTCTAAGCCAAATTTATTTAATTCATATGTACTCATTCAAACTGACCTACTAATGGAACAACTTGACAATTTGTCATGCCAGGCGTAAAAGTATGAAATGCGGATTTCAGACAACAGATGATACACCAATGCAGTTTGTGGTATAAAGATTTGACAGTTATGCCATTTCGTTGTGCCATCAACAAATGCCAGACGTGCACGAGTAATAAATTGAAAAAGTGTTTGCTCAATATTTCGAAATTTAAACCAAACTAAGAGCATTAATTTTATGTTTTCATTTGAAGAAAACTGCCGCTGAGTCATACTGATTACTTTGAGAAGCTTATGGTGAACATGCTACATCAAAAGATACATGTGAAGGATGGTGTCAGCATTTCAAAAGTAGTGACTTCGAAGTTGCAGACAGACATGGAACACGGAAAACTGCCATAAAGTTATGAGGATGTGGTATTGCAAGTATTGCTGGAGAAAGATGACTCACAAACACAGCTCTCAGAACTATTCAACGTTAGTCAACAAGCTGTTTCCAATCCCTTGCGAGAGATGGGAAAGATTGAGAAGACCAGCAAATGTAGAGGCACAAAAAGGCATCTGACATTTCGCTTGCATTATACAAAAGAAGCCATTTTTGCATTGTATCATTAATGGGGATGCTAAGTGGATTACTCTTAAGAATCCCACATGCAAAAAATGATTGGTGGACCAGGCGCCACAGGAGACCAAATCGACCGCAAGACCGAATCGCTTTGGAAGAAAGATGCTCTGTGTTTCCAGGGAGGAGAAGGGTGTGGTCTATTATGAACTATTGAAACCTAGTGAAACTGTCAATACTGAACACTACCAACAAAAATTGTTTATTTGAGATGTTTGCTGCTTGAAAAAAGAGCTGAATACCAAAAGAGGCAACACATGGTCAATTTTTTCATGACAATGCTCTATCAAATATGGCAAAACTAGTCGCGTGACATGTTGTAAGCACTCAGCTGGGAAGTTCTACCCCACGCAGCTTACTCACCAGACTTGGTTCCTTCCTATTACCACTTTGCATCGACGGGTCACGCACTTGCTGAGCAGCACTTCAGTTCGTACAAAGATGTGAAAAAATGGCTCGATGAATGGTTCGCAGGAAAGGAAAAGATATTAATTCGCATGGTATGTACAACGTCCCCAAAAGATGGGAATTATGTCTAACTAGCAATGTAGCATGCTTTGAATAAAGCTCTTTCTATCATTCTTTCAATTTTTTTGGGAAAAAAATCCACATTTCACACTTGTAAACTTAGTATTGCTGAAGAGAAATTCTTTGGAAAATACAGTTGTTTAAAAATATCAACCTGGGTTCCAGGAAGTGTGCACTGAATGGTAGCAGATTAAGAACATTATAACTGCGTTGGTATAGCAGTGGTTTAATGAAACATTTCTACAATGATTACCTATCAATCAATTTCCCTTCATGCAGACATTTCTAGTGATGCCTATCTTGAAACCAGAAGTCTATTCCATTCACTTCCAGCTCGCAGATTGAGCTACATATTTGGTCAAGTAGATTTCTATTAAAATGCTCTCCCCAAAAACAAAGCCTGCCTGTTATAGAGTTCAACCCACGCAAGGTCAAAATTTTCTTTTTCCGATGCCTTAAGGCATCATGATTCTTCAATGATTTCGTCTTTCAATTCAATCTCTTGACGTTCACAAGAAATATATCAGTACCAACAACAGCAAATTAGCTAAATAATCCTTATACTGAGAAATTAGACACAAATAATAAAACAACTTCCTTTACTGATGAGCTTGCTTCATAACATTTCACATAAAGACTCAATTTTAATTATAAAAAATTCTCATAGACACATGAGATCAAATTTATCATTTTATAAAAGAATATCATAGAAAGAGATTTTTACCTCAACTCCAGAGCTTAGAGCTTAACTCATCCAGAAAAGGTTTTGTTGGCTGTAAAACGGTTTATTAAGTCCATTGCCCACTTTGGCTGGTCCGTGGGAACCATATGGCCAGCATTTCTCACCAGAATTTCTGTGAGTGGGCCGGCCACCTTGGAGTAACCAGCTATCTTACCATCAACATGCCAAATATTTCTTGTGGCATTTTTGTATGCACTTATACCATTCCACTCCAAAGAATTTAAAAACGACACAGTCAATGGGTATGCCACAATTATGTCCAACTGTCCATTGTAAATAACAATTCTATACAATCCAGAATCCAACAAGGCTTCGACCCATGGCTTGACAGACTGCATGACATCCAGCTTCAGGTGTTGCTCAACCACGGTACCCCCATTGAAGGGTTTATTTCCAACATGAATGGCCTCACGGACCTTACATTCCTGGATAAATTTTCCAAGGTCACCAAATTTACTTTCTTCCTTAGCGTGCAAGTAATTGTAGTAGAATGTGAATCCCGTTGCATTGTAGAAGTATGATGGATAGGGTGTGAGATCTCCATTAAGAAGCTCATCAAATATCTGCCAGATTAATTGAAAAAAAGAAGAATCTCATTAAAACTATTTACATTCACTAGTTTAAAAGCTTTGAAGAACATTGTGATATGCAAAATACTAGTTTTCAACCTCTAATAAAGTAATTTAATACACAACACAGTATTCAACCCGAAGGTCAGTTTGGTAATTGACGATCGAGTTCACCCAGTACTAAGCTGAACAGTGTGTGAAATTCACACATCAGGGTAAGGGGGGGCCAGTTCCTTTCCCTGTGCCGGTTATGGTTTCCAAGGAATATCTGGTGCCTGAAAATTCACATAGCTCTGGGTGGAGCTGGAGATGCCCAGAGAGGCTTGCCTGGGAACCAAATCCGAGCCCTCCGGTCAGTAGCCCAATGCTCTACCCCTGGACTAATGCGACCCACAACCTTTTAAAACTCTAATATGGTCTACCATTGACTATATCATATTCAGTTTTACGAATTTCAATTTCAGTGCACTTCAAAAAGCATGAAACAAGATCACAATCATTAATTGTTTACGCTACGCCATAACCATATGTAAGATGAAATCACTAATTAGTGTTAACGTGGAAAAACACACTAAACCAACTAAACTAAAACACATTAAAGAAATAATTCAGGCAAGGGAGAGAGTAAGAGAAATTGTGGAAATATGAATGAAAAGCAGAGTAATTTTAATAATTAAAAAATAAATTAAATGTGCCCACCCTGGACAACCGCAACCCACTAATTTTATGCACCACACATATCATTTCCATTCTAAGAAATGAAATTTTTAACAAAATATTTATCTAATTTATGGTACAGCATTTTTATGGTTTTATTTTTTTTTAACTACCTGGGCATCTCTCATTGAATGCACTAAGATGCACTTCCCTCTGAAAAATTCTACTCACTTCAGTTTGTACCATTTCCCCACCATTGATATTGTGAATAAATCTCATAAAATTCATTTGATATTATCAAGGGTGAACGTCAAAAATCCACTAAAAATAAAATAACCTTAATAATAATGAAAGAAGATTAATAAAAAGAATTGTTATTCATTAATCATTATCCACCACTGAAGATATTCCTAAGGGATTGAACTTTGTGTCCAGGCAATTTTGTTTTAATTTGGTTTCAGACACATAAAGGATAGAATGTGGAAAGATTGAGTTCTGTGGATAAAAATTCACAAGAGCTTCTTGTTTAAGAATCATGAAAATATCAAAGACATTTTTTGTTCCTGGAAATTGAAAACATTTCTCCAATTTAAATAGGATGTGTACATTCCTCCAATCTTTCTAAGATATATGTATACACTGAAATATCAATGGAATGCAGAAGACAATATATCACTATGCAATAAGAAAAATTAATAAAATTAAGAGGGAAAAAGGTCTTGTTGTCCATAGCTTTTTCAGTCTAGTGAACATGACTGTGCGACGAAAAAAGGTTTGTGGTATCAACAAGAATGTTTGGTAACTATATTTTGAACCTGATATCATGCCAAATTACATTATCGAAATATTCAAAGGAAAGCAGAAAAGTGGTATCAAATGATTTAAATCTTGGATGGAAATACAAATGCTCTAATTTTCCCAAGAGCAATTATGTTCCCATTCAAAACTGTTAATTCTATCACTTTCATATAAACACAATATTGAACAGAGCATCTTTTATCATTGGTGACTTTCAGCACCTGCTATGTCTCCAGAAATGTTTTCATCCAAACTTCAACGGCCATTGCAGGTGCAATGACAAACTAGCAGCTCCTAAAAATCACCAATAAACACACATTTCATTTACTCACATAACAATTGCACAATAAAGTCTTGCTTTACAGCTATGTAAAAGTAAATAGGAATTAAATACAAAGTGTTCCAAATCATTTTGATACATTCAGTGTAATCACACAAGAATTGGCGAATAAATCAATCAGAATCGTAATGTATTGGACCTTTTATACTACAAGAACTGCAGAAAAAAAACTAAAAATGCTTGATACCAATCAGACTTTATCAAATCGTCACAAAACAAAAATGTAAATGTATTAACTGACCTTAAAAGCATCCTCATATTTTTTTTCCTGTATAAACTTCACTCCTTCAGCTTCCTTTGCTTGGAAGATATCTCTGGTATGGGTGTCAATCAGACCAATTTGATACAAATAACTTGAATATTTGAGCATATGTTCAGGATCACACAGACCATTCCCAATGGCCAAACCTAGGTGGAGGGGAAGGAGCAGTCAGTTAAAGGAGTATTTTCGTGGACAGGGGTGGTTTCCCAGGAAGAACTGGTACCCAAAAAATCACACAGCTTGAGTGAAGCTGAGGGTGCCCAGATTCCAGGGTATGCCACCCAGCCCCTCAGGTCAGTAATCCAAGCCCTAATCCACTTAAGTACCATGTCACCAGTAGCAACATTTTAAGGGCAGTGAAAGAGGAACGAACCATAGGGTGGCCAATAATATTTCTGATCCTAGGTTTTTTAAGACAACAGCTAATATTTCAAGGTTTTGTGCGCACAATTGTACTACCTCATATCCCTGATGCAATCCAATAGGAACTGCCAAATTTACATGCACTCACATAAACACAACTCCAGTTTAAGGCAGAGAGATAACCCCAATGGTTTTGGGTTCTAACACTTTTAGTTTATTATAACCAACAAGGATGAATACTAACTATGTCATGACACCTTTCTGCAGTTTTTATTGCTAGCATTCATGGGATACAAATAGTTGAACAATTGACATTACATCAGTAAAGTTAATGACAATATCCTCCTCCTTATTATGGAGTAGTTGCCCTTACTTATGAATATAAAACATTGAAAGCCACCAGGTCAAAAAAAATCCTTAGATTAGTTGTACATATTGAATTTAAAAAAAAGTCATTTTCACTTCTACTATCCACTATGCATATTTCTGGAAAGATAACATGTATTCTGTCAAATTCTAGGTTTCACTGCTAAATTATAAGTTTTTTCAAGAGTTTTCTCACTCTTGTGTCCCAAGGATAGCTGGCCACCTTGCAGATGTTATCCTGTAAGCTCTATCCTCCCTTATCAAACCAACCTCAGGGTTGATTACTGCTACGGGTAGTTAATAGTAAGTGAGCTAAGTTGCACATACATGGAAAGAAAAATTGTACTACCAAAAGAAGCTATTACATGAAGGTAATAGATGACTGGGACTGTTAAGTAAAGATTTATAGAAAAGATTGGTGAAAACTTTAATAAGTCACAAAAACTTGGTCATTGAGGCAAGAGGATGAAGAGTTCCTTGGAGGATTTTGATATGGTTGTGAAGAAGAATGGAAAGGTTGGAAAATAAGACAACTTGTAGGCAGGGTGGGAAAGAAGAGATGACTTATGAGACATTTAAATAAGTCAAGAAAATGGATACAGAGCATACTGCAGAGCTGTAGCATGTTTAAGACAATGAAAGAGGGGAGAGACACAATAATATTGGGAATGTGAAGCAGAGGCAGAAAAAGTACATTGAGGAGGGGTTTACTACAATGCAGGGAGTTAACATAACCCCTAATCTAACACTGAAAGGGACACTGCTCCTTAGATAATTTATATGTTTCTTAAAACTAATGGATGAGAAAACATTTTTCTAATCAAATAAATTTATATCAAGCTAATAATTGATTATAAGATATAACTAAGATAGTTAACCATCTGAATTAAAATACCTTTGAGGTTAATGTGCAGTGCTGCTTTTGGATTTTCCTGGTGAATAGTATACGAAATAGCGGGGACATACTTCCCTGTAAAATATAATTGAATGGAAAATTACACTTGATTTCAACATGACATAAGCACTAGTAGGCCCAATATTAAGGGCATACACAGCATTTAATGAAACATACCAGCATATGACTCCCCGGTTACAAAAAAATCATTGCTCTGGAGATTAGGGAATAACTGAAAAAACTGTAAGAGTGCAGAGTAAAGATTTTCCCCAACTTCTGTTTCATTCTTAGAATAACCAAGATTATTTTCCGTGAAACTGTATCCTGAAAATTTAAATGAAGAATATTATTTCATTAATAGAAATGTAACATTAGGATAGTGACTACTAGAAATAAATTCCATCATAAACCTACGAAATTATGCATGAAAGTTTCAAATCAAATGGCTTAACATTTCAATTTTAACCATCCAGCATGGTTAGTATCTTTTTATTTACATAATGAATAAGTAATTCGAAATGGAAAGAATAAAAATTTAGGAAACGTGATATCCTGCATGTTTAGCGAAGATGGGAAATAGGAAATAATATGATTTTGGCAGGTGATACCTGGCCATAGTTTTACACTGAAAAATACATATTCCAGCACAATACATGATTATACTATACATTTCATGGGTGATACTTTCACTGCTTTTATTATCTTGAGACCACGAATGCAAAGAACTCACGGTAGAACCCGTCCATGCTAAGTTGAAATTGAGCGGAAGAGCCAGTTAAAACAGGGCATTAAATAGGAGTGGCTCTATGAACACTATTGAGTAGGTGATTCCAAATAATTCCTTTATTGGCATTTCCATTTTGGTTTTATATCGCCGATTTTAATGTTTTGTGTACCAGTTTGGAATGAGTTTTATCCTGCAGGAAGACATTCAATGAAAACAATAAAACGCATTCCATTGGTTACCTGTTCCCACAGGGTTGTCAATGTATAAAACACTATGCGTTCTGGTCCACGAGTATTTCCTAGTTTTTAGGGACAATTTTTTGTCCACATAAAATGGCCCATGCTCCGTAAAAAGACCGAACAGCGATGTAGCTCCTGGACCACCTTGCAACCAAAGAACTACGGGTGCGGTTTCATAATTGTGCTATAACAGAAAATTATGAGAATCAATGAGACATAACCACATCTATCTTATCAGGAAATTTCTCACTCGCTTGAAGTTTAATCCCACTTCCTTTAAACTCACCATGGCGGGAAAAAACCAAATGAAAAGGTTGGAATTATACTCCTTGTTTACAGTAAGGTAGCCAGAAAAACTGTGTATTTTGGAAATTCCGGGTAACGGTCCAACACGAGCCAACTTCTGAGCCTGTTCGATGTTTCCATTTTCTATTAAAGGCGTGAGATACAAGGGTTTCCCCGGATCACCTTTAATAGGGTATTGCTCAAATTTTGGGTAAACGTTTATAAACCCATTAACGCAGCAAACCCCAAATAAATAAAGAATGATATGTGCCAACATTTTCGTTAGTAAAGCTTGACAGAATGATGACTTGCACTGTGGCTCACTAGGCACGTGAATTCGCCGCACTGAGATCTGTGATAAATTACAAGGCAAAAATCAAGAGGAAGTCGAACTTTGAACCTATGGTATTGGAGACAGGATGACTGTTTACCACAAGCCCTTTCCGGAAGAGTCACATCCGTCTCACTAAGTAACCGGTTCAGCGAGATAGTTCAAATCTACGCTGTCAACATCACTGTCACGTGCGATGAAGTTATAGCGATACGAGCCAAGAGAGTGATAGTCACGACGATAAATGAACTGAAAGAATTACTCTTTCTCAGAATCGGTTCAAAGAGTGAACAGGTCATTTAAATCGAACAGTTGAGTATAAGCCCGCAATCGCTCATAATTCAAACTAGTTCAAAAGAAAACCAGAAATAAAAGTACGTCCATTTGGAAAGCTTCCCCGTCTTGTTTAAATTATAAAATAAGGATTAATAAATATAGGTATTTTAAATTAGGAAAAATATTATTTCAAAAAATCTTTTGCTAAGAGTCAACCTTAATTCTATATCTTTCTCAACTAAAAAGTTAACTGAACTTGGCCTTGTGGGACAGGGGATGCAAAATCACGTCAATAACACATACATCCCAAAAGAAGGTGGAAGAACACTGTTTATTTAAATAACAACAGTATGTACATCCTGCTAGAAAATAGCACAGGAGCTAATCCCTTAGATAGTAGCGGGAGGCGCTCCCTTAATAATAAAGGGAAAGAACGAGCGGTTTCTCATATGTCTCCTGGAAATCTCTTTTTCGCTGGTTCCTCGTCCAATAACAAAGAGAAATGCATCCAGCGAGTAAGCTCTTCGGGTGATGTGAAATAACTTGCAGGTATAATAAAAACGTAAAGTATCAATGAATACTAATAATACAGTAAAAACAAAAAAGGTTATCCATGCATACCATGTACAAACCTCCCATCAAATACTCTTTTTACACCTTCAGAAAAAGAAAATGGAAAGCAGTGAAGGGCCCGCGGAAACTGCGGCAAAGAGGAAACTGTAGGCAGGATATGGTGCGAAAATGATAACAAAACAAGCTCTAAGTAATTAGTACTGAAACTAATGGATTTAGAAGGGTACATTTCATGAAAACAAATCTCTACTGTGCTATGTACGAGGAGAAAGAGGGGGTCGCATTAGAGACAATAAACATCATATACTAGAAGTAACTTGAAAAGTAAGTGTCATCATTAGCCAATTTCAGTGTAGTTTTGTAGTCACATTAGGTGGGCCCTGGATCCTAAACTAGACAATGAGCATAGGGTAACCGTGCTCCTGATAATAAAGGGAGTAGTGCTAAGTGTTTATGCTAACTTTCAAGAAAAAAATGTTCTAGTTTAGGATATATTGTCTAGTACTTGCTGATTTTTGGCTGAAAGGTCAACTCATGACGATTAATAGACCCAGGATTCTAAAATAGGCAATGAACATAGGATGACCATATATCTGCTAATAGAGGAAGAAGTGATTAGTATTTAGGCTAAATTTTAAGAAAAAAATGTTTGTCATGATCCCATTTTGAAAATTAGATTCCTCCAGGCCTGCAAAATACCCATCTACTTAGGCTGTTATTCCTTTGTTTGAATATAGATTTCCTAAATCTATATTTTGAATGAGGAAAGAGGGTTTTCATGGAAGTTGCCCAAAAAAGTATTAAATAATATCGATTCAGGCACCATACCATACAGTTTGTAAAAAAAATGGAAACTAAATAATTCTGTAAAATAGTTTTCCTCTATTAGTTGTTGGAGATTTAGTTATATTTTATTTAGGAGATATTTAATTTTCGGTTGATTAGAAAGCAAAATCATGTTTGTGATAAAAACGTAGCACCTCCGACTGAAGGCATCAGGTTACACAGGCAGAATATAATTATAGCTGGATATAGCCCCATGATTTAATTAATTTTATAATTAATACTGGTCCACAAGACAAGGCTGTACATTTTTCAACAAATATTTCCTTCACTCTCACTATCCACCATTCCATTCCAAATCAGTATGCTCTGAATACATACTTAGTTCCTAATTGGCACATTAATATCTAACTAGCACTTTTGTTTGTTTTTCTATCAATTATGAATTTGCCATTATTATCCTTACCCTACTCTCAAGAGCCTATATAAACAAAATAGGCGCACATTTGACCATACTTCATTAAGCAAATGGTTGCATCCATCTTTAGCAATGATATTGGGAATGTCTTATTTGCTCCATGTGGGATGTTTAAGACTGTGATAGAGGAGGAGACATTAGGCAAATGAGGAAGGGGTAGGACAGAGCAGTTGGATGGAATGAAGGGAGGAAGTACATGGAGATGAGGAGGGTCTTTTTGTAGAGGCACCTCTTCCAAATAACTTCCAAATAAGGAGAGATTAAAAAATTTGTCCCTCAACATTACTGTTTATTTGAGCCGTCCTACTTCCATAGATTCACTCTACTGTCAATTCCTCAAGATTAATTCTTATCATAAACAGACACTGACTCTGTTTTGTGTTAAGCAATAATTGTAGCCTGTTGGCAGACTGGCTAACTAAAACTAGATCATCCACAAATCTAACTGATTTGAGGAGTTCCCCGCTTACTTTCACATCAGCATCAGCTGATCTGAGTACCACTTATGGCACCTAAATATTGAAAAGATCAGCCTATGTTGGCCATCCCTTACTCCCTCCCCTTCCACCTATTCTCTCCATTCTCAGTCTATACTTCATTCACTATATTCTTCTAATGGGTTGCTGATAAGTTGTGTATCCCTATAGTTTACTCCTATCTTCATTCGTAATTGTACCCAGTTTACTTGATTGTCAAAGTATAAGGGGCATAAAAATACATTCTCACTATGACTGTATGCTCAATTTTACTTGGTACCCCATCAAAGTTATCGCATCACACACACCCTTTCCCTTTTCCAGAGTCAAACTGATCATTGTTCATATATTCATTTGCTCTCTTCCCCATCCATCAGTACCCCGACTAACCTCTCACCTCAAGTAATGCATCAGTGGATAGCTTTTATATAAGTAAATATTGTTACCCCATTTTGTGCGTGTGAAATCAAACTTCCCATTGTCCCTTAGTCTTTTTGCACTGCTAATGCTCTTTTGGAATGTAATCCACATTGATTTCATAGTCTTCCGACCAAACCTGCCTCATAAATGCTCTGAATAAGCCCATCAAAACTATTTGGTCCTTATTTTCCTCAGTTTTTAATTAGTTCAGCATGGATGCTATCTATTCCTTCCTCCTCTGATTTCACGCTCTTTAATGACTTTTTTTTATATCACAGAGAAGTATTTCTGGTCCTAAGCCATCTTTATCACTATCATATTCCCTAACACTATATAAACTTACTGAACTATCATTGTGGTCATAATGTTTTGTTGTAAATTTTATCTCTGATAATGTGGATGGATTATTTTATTTTACATCCTAAAGCTCCTTTACCTTTCTGCATGTAATGGCCGTTACACTCTGTCTCTGTCAATTCTCTATATCCTTGCACTGCACTTTTCTCCATTCTTCCTTTGACTGGTAAGTTTCTAGCCATGGAAAAGAGTAAGAGGTTTACTGTTGCTCTATTGAATGTACATAATGGGCATGTGTATTTGTTTTATTGGAGGTTAAGGAAATTAATATAAGTAGTGAAACAAGTCATCAGTGTGTTAAGGCAAATATATTCCTCATCCTCACCTTTATTGAATATGGAATGCAAATTTGTGATTAATCAACACTCAAACACCTCAGAATAATGGATGGTATGCTCCCAATGGCATGTCCAAGATCTAAATCAAAACCAGTATTTTCAAATTTAGGTAGCTAAAATGAGTGATCTATTTTTCTGCCACCCTTGCAAACCCTTGGCTGACTGACAAACTAAAGCTTGATCATCTGTAAATCTGATTCTATGAATACCCTACTGACTTCACTCTTACCTACGTATGTGTGATGAAGAGCACAGGTGATAATGGACAGGGTTTCCTTACTCTTCTTCTTAAAGATGCCCACTCAGACTCTACCACCTGCAGCTGAGCATCTCAGACATGTACAGAATATGGATTAGTTTCATGTTTCCAATCTACTCCTATTTTCTGGAATATATTCATCAATTTTTTCCAATTAACTCTACCAAATGCCTTTTCAAAATCTGCAAATAAGACATACATCGCGATTGTATTCTCTGTTCCTCTCTATTGGTGACCTCATTACTGGAATGGCATCACATGTGCCTCTCCCCTTCCTGAACCCAAACTGGTCATCCCCTGAGTAATCAATTGCCTTGATTCACATCCACTTGTTTATGATACTGAGAACCACTTTAGCTGCATGCAAAATCAGACTTATTGCTCTGTATTCCTAACATATTGCTGCCTTTTCTATTTTTGGAATAGGAACTAACACTGAATTAACAAAGTCTTCTGGCCAAAATACTCCTTCATAAATGCCACAAAATAGTTCATAAAAACTTTGCCTCCCACACTTTAATTATCTTTTTAGTGTTTCCACAGGAATGTTGTCAATCCTCATGGTCTCCTTTGATTTCAATTCCCTAAATGCTCTTTCTATCTCACCACCAATCAGGGCTTGACATAAACTATTCTATCTATGTCATATTCTATTTTGTCATAATGTTGCTGGTTTCATTTCTTTATTATACTGATAAAAGTTTTTCCTCCATATTCCTTCCACCTCTCTTTGATCTTTTCTGGTTCAACTAATATTTTATTGGCTTATCTTTGATTATTTGCTACAATTTTCCCCCCTTACTTCCTAACAGAGTTTTCAACTTCCTTTATGGTGCACCAATTTCATCCTTCCTCTGCAAATTTTCCATTTCCTTGCACTGCATTTTCCAGCATGCTTCGTTTGTTCCATTTATTACTGGGCTTAGTTAGCAATTTAATTCTTAATACTTCCTTCTACCTTACTAATTGTTTATATTCTTTCATTTACTTCTTTTTTCTATCTTTCTAATCATTTTGTCCATAATCCATGGGTTTCTTGTCCTTTTCCCAACAACACTTCCTATACTTTTGCTCGAGGCTTATGATATATTCTCATTTCTTCTCGATAGTTCTCAGCTTCTTTACCTCACTCATGATTTTTTCTGCCACCTGATGATACTTTTTCCTCATCAATCCGCTTAATGCTTAAACACTTCAATTTTTACACTACATTCCCTGCCTTATCTTTGTGAATTGGACACGAAATACAACTCTTCATAATTACTTAATTGTTATCTGAGTCTGCATCATCTCCCCGGAAATACAGGTAGTATTACTTTATCATGCTCTTTCTCAATACATACCTAACAATCTAACTGATACCTTTCTGAGTAACCTTTCATCTATACCTATGGATTTTGTGGTGTCAAACCAAGATTTGGTAATTATTAATCCCTATCTCCTGCAGAATCAATTGCTTTTTCCCAGTGGTCATTTCTTGGTAGAATTAGTTGTTGATCTGGTTTGAACACCAACCTCTGGGCTGATACCAAGGCATCTCATGGCGGCTGAGGGTTGACACTCTTGCAGCAGACAAATGTAATTATCATGTAAAATGTTGGCTGTCTTAGGCAGAGATGTGTTATTTTTACTCTTCAAGAGGATCTAAATATCACATTTGAATGAGATTCTCCATCTCTCACCCTATTTCAACAGCCCATCAATCCTCCTCAAAACTTTCCATTCATACACAAAGCATTCCCATAAGTAAGCATTCCCCCCTGGTATAGTTCATTCTTCTGAGGTAATGTCTGGCCTAATGGGTATGTAGTTTTATTTTCAAAACATGGATAGGAGGGTCGATCACTTTGCACAGACTTGTACCATGTCACACAATTTATGGGCTAAAAACTCCATCGTCATTGAAAAGGTAAAGTGATCATAGCAGTTACAGCCTGGAGTTCTCTACTTCCATATTTCTGCTGTTGACTTAAATTGAAGACCGAAAAAGATATAAATCCAAAAACTAAATCATCATTAAATGCGTCATATTTTAGGGTAACTTAACACAATGAAACCTGATTTTTTTAGACATAGTGGTGACATCACATTCATCCCGCCTGTGTAAATTTTCAAAGTTAATAAAGAGGAAATCCTATAGCATTTACTATTCATTAGTAGTTTAAGCGTAATCATTCGTCCAGTATGTAAGTAGACCAATGTTAAACCTTATTCCCAAAGTCAAACGCCCAAATGACTCCTTGCCATCTTGTGTCGCGATAAACTCGAGGAAGTCATTCGACGCATAGATTTGAATAACAAATCTACCCCGCTAAAAGATATCGAGGACCGTACCTTAAATGTGGATATATGTTATCAAATGTACGGCGTATTAAAAGATTTTTTCTATGGACCGTTTATTTTGTGGGATCGCGGTGGGTAACTTATGGAGATATTTTTCAATAGTAACCCTATCCCTACTTGAGCTGCATTGTGGAGAGCACTTTGGGTGAGTACGCCGTCCGTCGGATGGGACGTTAAGCTTTGGACCCCTTGGCGTCTTTCCCCAAGAGTAAGCTAATGATGGTTTCTCTCCTCCCTTCTTCCTTTGCTAGGGGATGAACCATATGGCGCAAATGACCTTAGCTGTCGGTCGCCTACCCTGAAACTACTACTAATACCCATATGATTACTGGTCTTTTGTTTCGAAGTAAGGCTTCGTTGATTGCTTGAATACTTCTCAAAAATTACTAACTTTTTCCCTGAAATTACTTTTTTAATTATTTGGCAGATTTATCGGCCTGTCTAATTAATCCAATCACTTGCCTGTTATTCGAAGTTGGATGAAAATTTGCTTCGCTGCAAAATTCTTTTCCTTCTATTTCTTCCTATTACTATTGAATATTTTGTTTTAAAATTTTGGCATCCTTGTTTTTTGAGCATGAAGACGACTACACGAGTATTTCATGGGTCAATAAAAAGTTATTTCATGCCATTTACCTCGCATATAATTCCGCATATTTAACAATGTATAATATCTGCATTCATCGTTATTAATATTGGATATTTTGTGCCACAATTTTTGCATCCCTGATTTTGTGCATGAGAAAGACTACAAGAGTCTTCGAAAATTAAGTAGCAATGACAAGTAAAATCCGTAAATGATCGAAGAAAATATATTTTTCTTTGCGACGTGATTACTTCGGAAATTATTTGTGAAAGTCTTCCCTCTTGGAGAACATATGGAAATGTTATGTTGTATTAAGTGTGTACTGTATTAAGTGTTTCTCTTATGAGTTATGGTAACTTTTGGAGCCAGTTGAATGTAATTTACGTAATTTTAATCCAACGTTTAAAAAAACTGTGCCTTTTAAAAGCGATGCCAATGCATTTAAGTCCTTCTCATCAAAAGATATTTTTATATTAGTTCTTGTTTTTAGATGAAATGGTGACAATTAGTGTGGTATTGTTAAATCGGATTAATATCTTTGTAATTTAACCTTGTATTGGTTTAAACTGTCTGTTTACCCTCAGAATTTGTAACTTTAATCGTATAATCTTTTGTTACTGTTTATGGTCGTGTTTTTTGTTGGAATGTCATTATTTTTGCACTCACGTAATTCCTACGTTTGCGGAAACGAGGAACTTCTTTGTGTTAAGAAGATGCGTCAACCTTTGCCACACTGATTAAGGGAAACAGATCTTTAGTTGCATACTGTCCATACAATGCTAAATGCATTCGCAGTCATGCGCGTAAACGCTTGAGTTTAAAACGTTGGCTTTAACTTCTTGAATTCTAGAGCTACGCGCACGACTACGAATACCTGTGAAACTGCATACAGGGTTCGTCCGGAAAATAAGTGTACTGAGCTCAGGAAAAAAAATGTATTACACTTTTACATATCTTAAGCTAATATTCCTCAAAATAGGACCCTTGTGAGTCGATACACTTGTTCCAGCGGCGTTCCCATTCCTGGAACGCTCCCGCGAAGGCATCATCGGGAACCTCTCGAAGACTCGTCGTCGACCTCTTCTCTGCCCTCCACGAACATCTTGTGCCACCGAAAGATCATGTTTCTGGACATGGCTGACTCCCCGTAAGCCTGGTTAATCATACCGACAGAGGTCGGTAGACGATTTCCCAAGCTTTACTGCAAATTTGATGGAATAACGCTGCTCCAAAAACTTCGGCATTCGCCTGGAGCGGTGCGCCCAGCCCAGGAGTCAGTACACTTATTTTCCGGACGAACCCTGTATACGGTATTTCGTCGTAACATCTTGTTCCTTAAAAAACCCCAATATTTCGGAGTGTAAGAGGACGCCTCGGTATATGTGGATAAGTGGTGAATAGCACGTGGTATAATTTTAACTGATTTGACTCCACTCTGGCATTATGTGGCACCGGTGTAATTTGAAATATTCTCGGTCCGCTTACGTCAGCGATAGAGATAACATTGAACGCTGCATTGAAATTTTGCTTTCGACTAAACGAACAATCAGCCGAAATCTACCTTCAGCAGTTCCTATAAACAGTCGATACATATCCCTTGCGCTGTTTTAAACGGTTTTTAATGTTTGAAAAGGGAAAAAACCAGTTGAAAGGGAGGTGCTTGCGGAGCCATCACTGCTCTAACTGCTGTTGCCATTGGGAGCAAAGATCGACAATGATGTAAATGCATCATCAGATACGTAATTACAAATGCCATTGGGTGCCACTCCCACGTTGCGGTAGAGTGTGGAATTCCACAGAAGATCGATTCCTTCCCGAACTCCTATTGCATCGGGAACATCGAAATGAAATGCGCAGATTTGATTAAATACTTGAGGTGTTACCCTCACTCACAACCTCTCTTAGGTGAAATACATACGGGGAGTATGTGGACAAGCTAACAAAAAATTAGGATTTATCAGAAGAGTAATGGGTAAAGGCGATGAAAAGTTTAAAGAGAAATGTTATCTTTCGCTGGCTAGGCCACATTGAAAATATCCCGTTTGTATATTGAATCCTCATTAGGTTGGATTGAGTACCGAATTGGATCGCGTGCAGCGTAGTGGAACCAGATTCGTAAAACGTTATAATGACAAACTTACGAGCGTATCCAAAATATTAAAGGAGCTGGGCCGGGAATCACTCACGGAGCGAAGGTTATATTACTCTTGCATAAATTGGAGGGCTGTCTCTTTAGTAGTGGTGTATAGAATGCATTTTTACCCCCGTTGTACTGCGGTAGGAGAGATCATGTCCATAAAGTTCGAGAGATTAGATGTAAACAGATGGTTTCAAGAAGTCATTTTTTCCACGAATGATAAGGGATCAGAATAATATTATCAGATCGAGGTAGGGGTAAAATTAGTCGGGTCAAAATTATTGTGGCTATAATTAGCCACGCACACACCATAAGTGGCTACGGGATACCAAAAATTACAAGGTGCATGGGTTGAGTGCGCGTTGGTGTAAGCTGCTTGTGTGTTTTCTGTGTTGATCCCTAGCAATGGAATAATTCTTCCCGTATACTATCACCAACCGGCATTAAGTTTAACTTTTCCTTTACTTGTACGTTTGGTGTCAAACTCTTTACAGCCTAATAAGGGTTTGCTTGCCTTATTTTAAGTAATTAAGGCTGTGGGAACACATATAGTTTTTAAATAAGAACTATAATTTAACTGGTAGCGCAAAAAATGAGAGGCCGACAAAGAGTAAACAAATTATCTATGCTGAATATTGAAAGAGGAAGATATAGCAAATGTTTGCGAAGGATTTGGGACCATATTAAGTCAAGAAAGCCACCTTGAAGACCCTAAGATTGGTCCCACAAGCAAACTAAAGTAATCATTTCTCAGGATTCCGTGAAAGCGTCGACGACACGAGGAAGAACAAAATTGTTCACGACCTCCGGGCGGACTCCTTTGGTACGTGTTTCAACCTCAGTTCAACTGTTTTTTGTTTGAACACCTTCTATATACCTACCTCAGTTTTTCAGTGCAAATTGTTCGTAAGAATAAGGCGTTTGAACTTCCAGCAGCAGCCAGCACGACCAATTAATGCTTACGGTTCGGCGCGTGACTGAAAAATGTGGACAAAATATCTCCTCGAACGAAGAAACAATGAAAAGGGAAGTCTAAAATATGGAATGAGAAGAAACCGACCCCCTTCAGAGAAGTGGAATCGTCCCCGGAAGCAAGCAAGGAATGCGAAGGTTATTTCAAATGACCAACCAAATTCGACTGGACGCGGGAAGTTAAACGGTTGCTTCTGACTCTTTTATAATTTCTCACGATTAAAGCCTGATTTTTAAAAAAAAATGTCCGTTTGTGCTATCTAAAGCAAACAGCTCAGAAAATGGAAACTAATCCGATCATCTTGTCTCGATGATTAGATGTGCTTCGGCTTTCTGTTGGGAGGGGGCGGAGGGGAGAGAACACTCATGCAAAGTCCTCTTAGTAGGCCTTTGCATGAGTAGGCATGAGTTTACAATAGTAGTAGTAATATTTAGGGTAGGCGACCAACAGCTGAGGTCATTTGCGCCATTAGGGATGGACAGGAAAGGATGAAGGGTGGAGAGAAACCTGGGATCGGCATTAGCCCACTCTTTACAAAAGGCGCCAAGGGGTCCGCAGCTTAACGTCCCGTCCGACGGACGGCGTACTCACTCAAAGTGCCCTCCACAAAGCACCTCAAGTAGGGATCGAGATACCTCTGAAAAATATTCAACACCGCCGGGATTTGAACCCGGGCCCTCTGGGTGGGAAGTCAGTACGTTAGCACCCGCACCATCTCGAACACCATGTGAGTTTACATTCTGGTAGTGTGAGGCGTAATATGAGAATGAAAAATCTTAATAAGGTATTTCGATGCTATTAAAGAAAGAGGTACCTAGTGTAGCGTTAGATTGCCCCACTATTATCTGTGACTAGAATTAATGTTAATTGTGATAAATTAAAATATCTGGGTGAATTTAATTCAGTACGATTCAGCACATAGCGGTGGGTTGTAGGGTAGCAAGGAGAATTATACTATATGGTGATTTTCATATAAGTAATTAAAAATCCAGCCATGCACACGCCACATCGACATACCTATGATTATTACGTATAAGTTGTATACTTGTCGCGCGACGCAACCAATTTTAACAGGTAGATCCTTCGAACAACCCCTGCCACACACCCTAGCGGTGACTTGCAGGCTACTGAAAAATACAAAAACCTTTAATATTTCCACTAAATAAATGACGCCATTTCTGATATTGGTGAAAAGCGAGCCACTGAGTAGATAGTGATAGAGTAGCGGAAAAGAACAGGGTCTGGGGGATGATGAAGTGGATGAATACCCTTTAGGATATCCTTTGGGGTTAAATGAGCGAAGAAGCGGATTGAGAAAAATGTTTGAATTCATGATCCATTCATCCTTCACCTCAAGTGATATGATTTGACCACTAAAGTGATCTAATCAGTGGAATAGTGACCTAAATAGGTGACTTGAAACGAACCCTTAAGGATTAGAACCAGAGACTCATAGGCTTTTGAGGACTGGTTGACCGCGTGGTAAGATCGAATTTGCCCAGCCCAGGTGAATGAGAATTCCGATGGAATGGTCTTCATCCATCCAGAGACTGGTTTGGTGGCTTCTCGCATCGACATCGTCTGGTTGGCGAATTGACCCTGGCATAGTCACGGGAAGTAGCGCGCTCCACACTCTGGAATTGATTGAACCAGCGCGTTAGTCTAGCGGATTTCATTTAAGACCACGCCAAGGAAAACCACCTTGTTTTACTCCAAGTGCTCCTCAATCACATCGCTATTTGAATTTCGCTTTCGCATCACATCGCTATTCAGAGTCGCGTCAGTGAAATGGAGACTATTGGGTACCCTGTTTATTTGGTCATCTCTAAATATCAAAGAGGGCAGAAACACGACATTTCAAGTAGTTACCATTAGATAAATATTTCTGAGAACACAGAAAGTAAATGAAGGAAGGAAACCAGAACGTGCTAAATTTTTGAAAGCATGTGGAACTAGTAGAACAGCTAGTACAACCATTTTGGAAAGACGGGGAATCTTCCAGTTTCAGAGAGTCAAGCAGGAAAGAACTAACTTATTAAGGAAGCATTAAGTCTTGTATGTTTCCAATTTTATTTTTCACCAATCGCGGCTTCAAAGTACTTGTTTAATTATCATGGTACATCGAGTGTACCGAAGTGGTTGTCAAGATAGATTGTCACATGCGAAAAAATTGTAAAAAGCACTGTATATGGTGGCTGCAAAATTGTTGCTGAAAAATGATGACTAACCAGCTTAAAGTAACTCTGTTAAATTTAAAAAATATCTCCTTTCCTAGATTTTAAAAGTCTCGTGTTTTAGCAGCAATATTGGCCGAAAATTTCCTCATTCTTTTACAAATCAATGTATTTAAAAAAGTTACTTCGTTTCGGCAGTTGATTGTTCGGCTATTGTCAAAAAGCACTCACTTTTTTAAGTAACTAATTTGTGTAAAGTGTTCACCTTGAAGAGGAGAGATATGTGAAAATACAATAACCGATGGGTAATTTCCACTCATGTTCAGGATA
Source organism: Hetaerina americana (assembly GCF_022747635.1). Taxonomy (NCBI): domain Eukaryota; kingdom Metazoa; phylum Arthropoda; class Insecta; order Odonata; family Calopterygidae; genus Hetaerina; species Hetaerina americana. The sequence continues at coordinate 6,396,765 of NW_027286069.1, read as the reverse complement.
TGTAACATCGGCTACACGATAGGACTAATTTTACGGTGAAAGAGCAAAGAGAAAATACATTCACAATTAAATGTGAAGAAATGGACTTCTTTCCCGTAAACCTCTTCAAATATCGACAAAGAGCCGCAGGGGATAGTTTAGAAATGCATCCTATTTATTATGTTATCTGAAAGAGGATAATTTTGTGATTCAGAATATTTGCACGACACGTACATAAATAACAAAATAAAATATTCTATTTTAGAAATAGTGAAAATATTATCCCAGAAATTACGAAATTTACTTGTTCATCAATCATAAGAAAGTTTCTTTTGAGGAAGAGGCGATTTAAAATCCCCGAAATATTAGTTCTCAGACCTCCTTCATTTATCCAAGAGCTAGTTAATACATTAATGTGCGAGGGACTATTAAATAATTGCAGAAAACATATGAGGAAATTGAAAGAAGCGCCTCTTCCACTATTGGCTGCGATAAGTTTCTCAGGGCGGAGCATTTCCGTGTGAATGCCCGTGTGTCTTGGTCCAATGAAGTGACATGGCTTCCGAGAGAGGCGCTGCTGGCGCGAGTAGTCAACCTGTCGTCCGCATCCCAGGATGGCGTCCAGTTGTTCCATCTAACACGCCCCCTTTCCCAGAAGCGCCAGACCAAGCCGCTCGAAATCGCAGCACGACGCCATTTCGCTTATGGACTGATCGGGTCTCCTCTTAGGATTTGACATATAATAAAAGGAAAACCCATTCTCTTCTTTCCCGGCTAAGAGTTAACGTCTACAAGAGGTTATTGTATGAAGGAGTTTTAACTTATTATTTGCGTTTAAAAAGTACCACAGGACATTGTAAGTGGGGAAACAACTTTCAAATGATTGCATCGTTAAACCCGCATTTTCTCTCTTCAAAGAAATTCCAGGTATGTTTTTTGCATTCCGAGTCGAAGATATCTTGAAATTATTTGTAATATTAATGGATATCATCATGTAAAATAGCTAGAAATACAATGGGTCAAATTGACGCATTTGTGGTATTTTTTTAGCGATTGAATCATAGTAAGAACGAAATTATTACACCTCTTATAATTTTTTTCACCGTCGGAATTCATAGAAGGTCCAATGATACCGTGCAATGCCGTGGAATAATTGAGTTAAGAAAAGTAGCATGTTGATAAAAAATGATGGGATTGCTTCGCATAGGATGGCCCATCGACCCAAGCTAGCCTAAAACTTTAACTGTAGTGTGCCCGACTCAAAATTATGGGTGCGTGTCATTATTCTCAATATTACCAAGGAGAAATTCGTGATTGCTTTACATTCATTTAAACTGTTAAGCAAGTTAAACAATATCGATTGAAATCAAAGAACCCTACCACGATTTTAATAAGATGTCCGTAACATAAGATATATTTGGGTAAAGCGTCAAGAACTTTTGGGTAGAGTAAAACGAAATATAAACAGATTATTAACCATATCCTAATTCATACATTTCCTATAATCTGAAATGCTGCATGATTTTGATAGCGAAAAATAACTTTTTAAATTACAATTTTAACTTTGTTCATGAGATAAAGTGAGGGTGAATATCTCAATATGTTCACTGGTTTTTAGTCACTGGTAAATGACAGCACCCTTTGTTACTCTTCACTTCCCACGCTGAATCTCGGTGAGCTTGATACCAAATGCGAAGTATAAATTAGTTACTTTGTTCGCGCAAATGAAATCCGATAAAGAATGATAACTAATTAAAACACCAGAAAGTATTCAATATTTAACTAATTACAGCTCCAACGTATTTCAGTGTCCGAAAAAGAACCGAAAATAATGTACTTTGTTGATAAGATTAAATTCATGCTCGTCGTTTATCTTATCTTTTCATATTTTAAAGTGTTTACATGAATTATTATGTAACAATTTTTGTTCGAAAAAGAAATCATTTGCAAAAGTTTGATATTATAAACCTTCAAAGAACTGTTCAGTATTTAGATGAACTTTTATATCCATCAGCCGAATTATCCAAATTAATGTTATGTCGAAAGTTTCTTTAATTTTATCCTTGGTCTCATGAGGGGCCAGTCTAGCCGTGGGTCTGCCTTCCCTCACTCCAAACTGTGCCTTATGGCGCATGGGGTGTTAGGACACCACCCGGGAAATAGAACGTAAGCGCTTGGAAAACATACAAAAATAATGCCAGTTCACAACCACACAGACCAATAGTTTCACACATAACCCATTCTAACGTACACGCATGCAAATACTGCTGCTGATTCTACTGGAAACTACCATACACATACACCAACGAATGTACCAGAAGTCTACCCAGTTTTTAATCTTGCTCTCGCTTGTGATTCTAATGTATTTACTATTTCTGTTTCGACTTTGAATGCTAACATTTTTGATTCCCGATTGCTAGAGCGAATATTTATATCCTGGAAGGGTATAACATGCCGGTCTAAATAATGTGGGGCTCTAATAATTCCCTCACAGCGACTCCCAGTCTTATTCCCCTAAAAGACCTCTCACACTCGTCTTCTTACCGTAACAATTTTTAACGAATCTGACGGATTTTCTCTGAGCTACTGAACTTACTAGGGCTATCCAGAGGTCAGCTTCCGCTTTCGTGGAGCGTTAGTGGAGGGAGCCGATTGGTCGCTGTATTGACTCACACAGTAGGTCAGTACACCTCGAGCAGCAGTGGTTGGAAGGTCGTGCCGCTTGTCGTTTGTTTACAATAGCGAGTCAAAACGAACAATGCAATTGAAGATCTCGCCAAATGTGAAGTTCGCTCAGTGGTAAGTTTTTTACTGATAAAAAACTTCGAAGCCGTTGCCATTCATAAGGAAATTTATGCTCTGTGCGGACTAAATGTGACGAGCGACAAGAGCTGGGCGTGAGTTTTGTTGTTTATTTAAGAGTGAACATAAATGCCCATGATGACGACAGGAGTGGCCACCCGTCTTCCGTGAACAATGAAGATTGAAGACAAGAACACCTGAAAATTGAAGAAAAGTTCGTGAAAACCAGCGTCTTATGATATCTGAAATCTTTAGAAAGTTTTCCACAGATTTCCACGACTCTATTGCATGGAAACACGACTGAAAAGTTAGGCTACTACATGTATAGTGCTCATCTCGACGAGTAACTTCAAGATGCCGTCATCGGTTGGCTGGAAACTCAGGTGGCAGATTTTATGCTATGGGAATTTGAAAACTAGTTCATAGATATTACAAATGTTTCAACCTGTTTGGCGAATATATAATAAAATAGTAGTGATATATAGTTTTGAGATGAAAAAAATAAATGTTCTGTATCTATTCCTGTGTGTTGTTTATAGCAAAACGGTGGTGACGATTCCCTTTCCCTAAACGCCGTCCCTTCCACAACTGATTCCAGAGCGTTTCCTGCACGGGTGTTCGTTCACCCGGGCGGCGAAGCTCTCCCTGGGTCGCTGGACGGCGGACACCCAAATCATTGGTTCCTCCTCGACTTCATTCCTCTCCGAATCGCCCATCTTTTGAGTTCCATAAGTTTTAAGTAAAGATAACGTAATTGAAAAAATAAAAGGAGAATTCCCACAATATTCATATGTTATGAGGGGTAGACTCAAGCTAAGTTTGGTGTGAATTACCTAATCGAAATGGAAAGAATGCTCCATGGAGTGGGGTATCAAACAAGAATGGGACCAACGCTGGATCTTTCTTGTACACTATTAGGTCTAGGTCCTATAAATAGCTTGCATAAAGGTAGTTGTAATTTTATAAAAAGCAGATATTAATAAAGTATTAGGTGAAGGAAACACCTTTACATTCAGTTGTTATTGCGGCCATACAGATACACATAATTAAAGCAGGAGCAAATCCAAGTGCAGCACGTGATCGTAAAAGTACCGCTTTACACTGGGCTGCTTACAAGGGATGTAAAAATATAGTTAACATTTTAACAAAAGCAAGAGCAAATCTTGACGCGTTAAATGATGGACCACAAGGAAATATCCTCTCTCTCTCTCTATTCTCAGCGGAAACGGAAGGTCAGGGGGGAGGAGCCAAGAGTGGCTGATTCATCGAAGGAACGCCAAGGGTATGAACAGTACAAACAATCAGAGGTAAACAGAATAGGTCCCGTTGACGCAAAATATCCATGATACATAAAATACCTCAAAATCTTTGGTCATCCTGCGATAGTTACTAACTTGGAGTGTATCTAGGAAATCAAATATGTAGCGATCATGCCCAAATATATCTAAAAGGATTTCGGAAAATGTCTTCATGGGAAAACATAGAAATAAGGAGGAGCGGTTGATATTTTCCGTAATAATAAGGGTAGCATCGGTGATAGAGATAAAACGTTGCCATGCTGAATAAGAAAAATTATTATTATAGGTAATCTATCGGTTAAGGTAGGTTTTCGATAGACACAAGCTACCAAACAATTCTCTTGTCTCTCTAAACAAAACACAGCCCAACATTCGACTCTACAATACGTCCTTTAACATCCTGTTCTCCAATTCCATATGTTTCCTTCCTCCCTGTATTACTAGAGCAAAATAAATGGAGCAAAGGATATTGAAAATGGATAATGGGTAGTAAACATCAAAGTTTATTATAGCATACAAAAATGGATAACTTCTCCATGCCTATACATAATTTAAATATAGTGCAAACAAAAACAAATGACGAAGAGAAAATATTTGAAATTATGAGGTTTGATTCACTGATAATGCGGCAAAAAGCGGAAATAATACAAATGGGAACAATATTAATTTATATTCGAGTAAGAGGTCCTTCCATCTAGTAGTGCTTGGAAGAACTTACAGTATATAAATATTTCATTACCGACATCTCCCATTACCGTCATGACTTTAGTAGACCTCTTCACCCAAACTTCTCTTACCATTATTGATTAGTAACAACCTGAGATTGGTTGAGGTCGGAATGGTTTCATGGGGGATTTTTCACGGGTTTCATTTCACGGAATTACACTCGTACGAGGGTAGGCTGAAAACTAATGCACACATGCTTGTAGATAACAAACAAAATAACCTTTAGAAGCACTCTTGGGGTATGTGGAAGGAACATTTCCCCTTAACACGAATGCGCAGGTTTGAGGGCGTTACATTCATCCAGTGTATTTCGAGAAACGGAAGTATGCAGACGTGTTCTAGTGCTATGTCAACGCGAGTTAAACAGCGTGCAGTTATTAACAGCTGCCTTCACCTCATCGTCGGAGGTGTAATGATTTGAGGGGAAAAGTTGAGGGGAAAAATTAAAACCGCAAGGTGCAAGATCGGGAGAATAAGGAGGGTTTGGGATCGGTTCGAATTTCAGGTTTCGCAGAGCCTCTCCAGTTGCGCGCGAGATGTGTGGACGAGCATTGTCATGTTGCAAGATTATTGGCGCCTTGGTTCCTTGGATATTACAATGTGGTTTGCTACAGGCTTTTTGAATGATTTGCCGGTAATTTTGAATCAAATCTTCGACGAGTTTGCGATGTTTATCGCCTGTGGCAGTGATCGGACGTCCGCGGCGTTTTTTATAAACAATTATAGCTTTTCCAGGCTCGCAACTACGAAATTTTACCACCTATTGATTTACAGTAGACCTATCAACAGCATCGCCATCATAACAGCCTTTTAACTACGATGTCTCTCAGTAGGAGTCACTTTTTCAGCAGTTAAAAATTTGGTAACCGCACGCTGTTTGTCTCACGTTGACATAGCACTAGAACACGTCTCCATACTCCTGCTTCTCGAAATACACTGGTAATGGGGAGTGCACCGGGAATGCAACGCCCTCAAACCTGCGCATGCGTGTTGAGGGGACATATTACTTCCACATACCACCAAGAGTGCATCTGAAGGTCATTTTGTTCGTGGTCTACAAGCGTGTGTGCATTAATTCTCAGCCTACCCCAGTATATCTCTCCTCAGACGATGAAAAAAATGGATAAAGGAATAAAGTCACTGCAAATAAACAATTCAAGAATGACGTTAACAATTTTTCTTGGCCGTTACATATAAGTATAATAAAGCAGTCAGCAGTTGCGGCTTTGTGTTAACTCCCATTATGTCCGTAGTTAACTCAATTCAAAGTGTGCAAATAACAAAGCGGTAGTTTTAGCCAGCTGAGCAAAGTGGAAAAAAATTACATAATTTGACTATGATTTCGTTTGAATAAGAAATCGGTGAAAGAATAATTAAATTTTACACTTCAAAATTAATGTAACAGCGATGTTTTACGTCGGAGCAGCTCGGCCCCGTGGCTATTCGGCTCACCCCACTGGTCCACGCATTTTATACTGCGGATATTTTCCCACGATGTCCAATGCCTCATACATCGGCGAGGTAACAACTAGAAACACAAGGTCGCAAGAGGATGAATCTCTTGATATGGTGGCCCCATCGAAGGCATTCTCGAACGATAAACCAGTCTGCAGTGTGCGGAGCAATAAATAACATGGATGAAGCAGGAGAATAAGAGGAAAAACGAGTGACGCAAAGAAAAGGGAGAACGGAATAAGAAGGGAAGATGCCATCTTAATAACCTGACATTTTAAATACTTACCAGTCGAGAGTTGGAGGTTCGCTGGAAGTGCTTAAGTGAGATACGACGGCGGAAGGGTGTCGAATGCATAAGCAGACGGGCGGGTGTGTGTGTTTGTACGAGTGTGTGTGAGTGTGGGAGAAGAGGGGTCGGGGAGGGAGGTTGGAGGAGGCAGCAGCCAGCCATACCATGTAAATTACGGAGTGGATGAAAGGAAGATTGACGAAGAAGGCCTTCGGCGAGGTTTTGCACCGCTTCGAGACGCCGCCGCTCTTGGGTGACTACACGTGCGCGTCGCCGAGGCGATCCGAGTGAGACGGGGAAGGGTGGCGCGCGACAAGCCGGGAACTATGAAGCTGAATTCAGCGGAAAAGGGCGTCCACACCCTCCCGAACCCCCTCCAAAACATTGGAGACCTCACCGACCCTGCCAAGAGGAACAAGAGTTGTTATTCGCGGAGAAATTGATTGGGCTGACTGTTGGAATTGGAATTCACGCTTTCGTTATCCACAGTACCGACAAAAAACTAAGTTGTAAAATTTTGATTGGATTCATAGAAAAAATAAATTGAGAGAAAAAAATTCAAGGTGCCCAAATTACGTGGGATTTCGCCTGTGATCTCATTTTAATTCTATTTAAAGAGGTGGCAGAGCTGAATTAGTTAAGAAGATTCCTGTAGACCGACGTGGCTTTAGGAAATGGAAGTGCATCTTTAGCTCCTCGAGAGAAAGTGGTTTGAAAAATATCAGAAATATCTCTTGCTTCATCAAATTACGTCAAACTGATAAAAATCAACACCATATCATCATGGTATTTATGGGTTCATAGTCTCCGTGCGCATTTTCTATTCGGGTTTTCATAAATTTCATTTAATTTTTTGACTTAAGCTCGGTTTAGGAGCACAAGGAAACGGATCTTGAAAATGGATACGCAGTCAAGGGCATGATGGTAATCAATGGATCTAATAAAGTATCTATTTACATTATTATTTATTTTTACCACCAAGGAAAACTTAGCATTAATTGTAGATCAATACGCAACAGATGCCTAAGCATGGTGTCGAAAAAAGTAATTGCTTGTGCTGCCGCAAAAAAACATATTGACAACAGTTTCAAAGTGTCTCCTAAACTTGCAGACGAAAAAGAAAAGTGTTTCAGAATTGGTGTGGTGGACCTCCTTCAAATTAAAGGGAAAATCCAATGCGGTTTTCTACACCAACATTTTTTTCAACCTTTTTCGGATTTTCTACACCATTACATAATCGTTCATGTAAGTGTAAGGTTCGAAACTGGTTGAAAGAACTCAATTTCAGGGAAAAACCGCGATAATTCCTTACATTACGGTGAGCAACCGAGAAAACAAAATTTAAATGCTACTAATGGCAACCAAGAAAGTAAGGATATAATAGCCCTGTGGATATTTTTAGCTATATCCACCGACTGATAATTCAGCGAATATTCAGGAGGATCATGATTCTGCCATTCACGATTAAGCCTCGTACCTACTACAATTCGCATATCACAATATTTCTGTTGAATTATTCATGTGAGACCTTCGTGGCTGCGTTATACGTAGCCAAGCAGTTCGTTGAGGCACATGATTTTTAGGTGAATGATGAACCTTAGTCTTGAATAACTTGTTTGCCCGGACTAGAATTTACCTCGAAGAATCGAAAAACCGAACGAATCAATTTCCCCCCGGGGAGCAACTTCCTCACGGCGAGCGTCGGCGGTCAGAGTGGCTGGCGGGGGAAGGCTGCCCACGGGAGCCTCAAGACGGGCAGGAACCCTCCGATCGCGTTTGGGTGCGGGGAAAGGGGGGAGGGATAAGGGAAGGCGGCGGACAGAGTTATGAAGGAGACCCCGCGCTGCGAGGGAGACCGCACATAAAGAGGGAGGCGGGCACCGCGAATATGTATGCATGTGAAGAGAGAGAGAGGTATGTGACAACAGACCTGGAGAAGGAAACGAGGGTGGAACTTTATATGCATTCTGCTCATGCACACACACACGTGACGTACGAGTAGGTATATATCTCTCTCTCCCTCGGCGAGGCCAGCATCTCGGGCATCAAGCAAACCCCCCTCCCTATCCCCCCCGACCAGCTCAGGATGGCCGCCGCCTGTGCACCCCCCTCTCTCCCGCGACCCCCCCCTCCTTTCCCCTCTCTCCCCGTCCCGTCACCGGTCTCTCTAAAAAGATGGGAAGAGGGAGGGGGCAAGGCAGACAGCGAAAGGGTTCTTTCTACCGTCAAGGAGGAGACTCAATCACCATTCCTATTCATACGTACAAGTCGCTTCCTCCCACTTAAATGGCCATCGGTTGGAAGATTTCCCTTTTCCTTTCGTCTCCATTTTAATTATATCCATGAGAAAGTTTGGTCGTTTTAATAATGCGTAGGTACGTATGGATTCATATAGGGGTACTTGCACATACATGCGTAGGTGTTCGTGCGTTCGCGTGTACGAACACAATATGTCATCATTGGTCGTTCAATCCTAAGATTGGTTGACTGCAGCCTTCCATCTCACCCTACCTGATGATAATTTGCTTACTTCCTGGTATTTTTTGCAATGTACTCTCTTCTTTATTTGTCCCACGTATTTATCCCTAGGCCTTCCTCTTGGGACTATTCCCTCTATTTTTCCTTCTATTATACGGAATCCATTGTGCCTCAGGGTGTGGCCAATCCATCTGGTCCTTCTTTTCTCTATGGTGTTTCATAAGATCCGTTCGTCTATTCTTCTGCATACTTCTTCATTTCTTATTTTATCCATCCATTTGCTCTTAGACATCCTCCTCCAGCACCAGCTTTCGAAGGCTTCTAGTATTTTCTTGTCAAATTTTCCAATGGTCCATGCTTCTGATCCATAGAGTGCCACGCTCCATACGAATGTTTTCACGTAACATTTCCTCGTCTGTAGTTCTATCTTCTTTGAACACAGCAGTTGTCTTTTCATTGTTAATGCTCGCTTGGCTTGAGCTGTTCTTCGCTTGATGTCAGTAGTACTTCTTCCGTCCCATGTGATGGTACTTCCGAGATAGGCGAAGGAATCCACTTGCTCTAATTTTTGTCCTTTCAATGCGATTACTGTATTCCGCTTCTCTCTTCCACATACTTGGATTTTATTCTCCATCTTTTTTATGTTCATGTTGTATCTTATATCCTAGAACTTGATCCAATACGTTTAGCGTCCTTTGAAGATCTTCCTGGTTTTCTGCTATCATTGCAATATCGTCGGCGAAGCGTAGCATGTTTATATCTTCTACATTGATCCTAATTCCGTTTAATCCGATGCCTTGTGCTTCTCTTATTGCCTCTTCCAGGTACATGTTGAGCAATGCAGGAGAGAGGTTTCATCTTTGTCTAACTCCTTTGTTGATTTAGCCTTTATATGGCTTCCATCTCTCATTCGCATTGTGGCTACTTGCTTCTTGTATAGCTGATGGATTATTCTTCCGTCGTTATAATCTATTTCAAGTTTTTTCGACAGTCCAAACATCTTTTTTCCATTCCACATTGTCGAAGGCTCTCTCCAAGTCCACGAATGCCACATACAATTGCTTGTTCACATATATTGTTTTCTCTATCATGATTCTCAGACAGAGTATGACTTCCCTGGCTCCTCCATTCTTCCTAAAGCCAAATTGGTTTTCCGAAAGGTCGTCTTCAATTTTCCTTTCCATCCTTCGACTCATTACTAAGTATTTTTGATGCATGTGACTTATGACTAAAGGTGCGGAGTTCCTCACATTTCTCTGTCCTCGTCTTCTTTGGTAACGTGATCATCACACTCCTTTGAAAGTCTTCAGGAAGGCTTCCGTCTGTGTAGCTATCTTTGATTATTACACAGAGATTGTCCTTGGCTTTGTTTCCGAGTGCCTTGATGATGTCTCCGTCGATTTTGTCTTCTGCAGGAGTTTTGTTTTTCTTAAGGTCTTTTACTGCTCTATCGAACTCGCTCCTCAGTATGTATAGGCCCTGATTTTCGTCGTCCGTTTCACTCTCGTCCTTCATCACACAATGTGATCCCTATTAATTATTAGGTATGCGTTTCCTTACAGTGAGTGCCTACTTCATTGAGTTTTCACTACCGTCCCATGCCTTTCAGTTGGTACCTGGGAGTGCAGTCATGCAGCCGAGACGGGACTGGATGTGGCGTCGGCTTGATCACTATTTTAAGTAAAGGGGATGTGAGCCCATGTCATTCGAGGAGACAGGAACGAAGTTGCAGAGACCCTAAATTCATGATGAGTTACCCACATTTTGTGACACAAGCATAACCAGGGATTGTGCATCTTCAAGTACTCCCCGTTAAAAGATGCATATCAGCTCAGTGATAACTCCTTTTTTGGAAGGGAAAAGGAATATTAATAAAGCATTTATTAAATGAAATTGGTTGATCATTTGGAATACCCACTTTCTTTTCAATTATTTTAGCTTTCATCATATTTTCTTCAGTAAAATATTTTTCTGTTTCAAATGAAACGCATTAAATCAAATTAGAAATTTGAAAATAACAATGTCGTCACTTGACTAAGATTGTTCTATATATTGACATAAGAATGGTCACTAGACTCGTTGTGCTCATCGAGCGAATGTATGAAGCTATTCTGATCCCTTATCGTTAGTGGGATAAATTACATCTTAAATCTATCATTCTAAACTACCGTAGCCAAGCTGAGGCTAATAACACATTTTCAACATCATTACTAAAGAGATATCCAATCTAAGCAAGAGATTTACTCCGTAATTTAACCTTCTCTCCGTGAGCGAATCGCAGCCTAGCTCCTCTAATAATTTTGGTACGCTGTCGAGTTTGTCATGACAATGTTTTACAAAACTAGACCCTCTACGGAAACATAATCATGGTTATAAAGCGAGTAATATATTGTTATTTTTGCCTTTGTAATAAGTAAAAAATACCTATTATTATTAGAGTAGTACTGAGTAGTACTAACTCAAACGAGCACTAGTAATTTTTCCCAACCCATTCAAGTATTCCTTTTCCATACTAAAGAGCATCCACCACATCTGCGGTATTAAACATACTTATAGTTCCTTAAGGATATTGGTAATTTGCCAACGAAAATTTGATCCAAAAAATTCAAAATAACGAGCATCCCTCTCTTTGATTGAGTCGTCTTTCTTCGAAAAAAGACGAACTAAATGACAAGGAAAGGAATCGGGAAAACGTTGTGGCTCAGATTCCGAACAAGACTTGCGCGGCCCTCGTATCCAGGCAGAGTGGAGCCTCATTCACAGTGATCCGAACACTGCGTACTTGAACGTCGAGACGACTGCAAAGAGTAGCGAGAATCTTTGATCGGATCAGAATTTGCTACCTGTACCTACTAGTATACTAGATCTTGGTTCGTATCGTTAAGGGTAGGCCAAATTCGACACCAGGTTTTTCTTCACCCTTCTTCCCCCGCAACCTAAAACCTAGAAGCCTTCCACTCTAAACCATCCAAATATCCCCAATGTATCAATCAAATATCCCCCCAATGGCGCAATGACCTCTTCAGTCCCTCCGATAAACTTCAACAGCAACAATGAACAAATCTTAAGTCTTCTCCCCGGCTATCTCGAAGCCCTCTCGCTACTCTTACTTCCCCCACTCCATCCCATCCCTCTCTATCCGCACGAAATAGGCCCACGGGGTTGGGGGGCGGAGTGGAGTGGCTCTCGGCCCCCCTCCGCCCCTCCCTCCTCTCACAGATGGTACACCTGCTGCCATCAGCGAGGGGTACAAAGGGGGGAGGGGCAGGGGCTGGGTGGCAGGATTGCAGATAATGACGTCGCGATTGGGGGAGAGGGTCAAGAGAAGCCCACCCCCCCCTAACTGTATGCGTATGTGCACGGAGACGATGTTTGGGGCCCCGGGAGGAATAATTCGTGGATGGCGGGCGACGTGGGAAGGGGGTGGGAACCGGGCACGGCACTTCCCCCTCCTCCCTTCCAGCCCTCCCCCCCGCTTCTCAGAGGCACCCGCCCCCTGCACGCCGAGTCACTCCATCATCCCCTCCCTCCTCGCCCTCGAAACGGCAGGGGTCCTCCTCGGGGCGGACATCCACTCCCATCTCCTCGCCCACCACCCCATCCTCTTATCTCACCCCCCCCATCCCTGCCCTCTCTTCCTTCCACGCCCAGTGAGAGAAGGGCCAAGGTATCATCTCTCTCCCCCCCCTTTCCCCTCCCTCCTTCACCTCAAAGAAAACCTACGACTCCATCTTGTTCCAGGTTCTTGCCCGAATCTCTTCTTTCTTTACTCTTCCGATGGTTAAATGAGGCTCTTTCCCGTTTTTAAGTATCAATACCAACGTCCGATTCACTGTACTCCCAATGTAGTCAGTCAAAATGCCTGTTCAAGTGTGGTTTCTGACACTTCACACAGCTTTCCTATTGCTTTGTCGATAGCACGAGATGTGCGAAAGGGGAGGAAAATCTCAATCTACTTGAAATTTAAAATGTAATTGAAGAAGATGACATGTAATGTGCGTAAGTACGTTTTTTGATATTTAGGAGCTGTTGGACGAACCCCGTTTGCGTCGCTTTTTCCACACGGTGACCGCAGGAGGCTCATTATTAACAAGAATACAGATTTTGTACCCAAATCACCTCTGATTCAATTGACTCGTGTTCAAGAACATCACAGACTCGGAAAAGGAAAGTTACGTAACTGAGGACATTCCGACTCCCAACTCACGAGTAGAAGGCTAGGATGACTCCAGACGCTGACTTCCTCTCCATCCTTCCTTCCGTTTCGAATATACCTCGTGTAAAAGCACCATCTAGATCTTCGTGATCTGGCAAGGTTTGTGACCGAGGGCTCAGATCAGGCGGACGCGGAGAGTTGCATTCATGTACTGTACACGGAAGACTGGCGGTTAAAAAAAAACTCATTCACATTAGGCAATGAAATTAAGCCAACGAACCATCTCCATTAGTAGTAATAATCATGCATATAAGGAAACATTCCCAATAAGCATTTCCAATGTATCAATTAAATACTCAACAAAAACATTGTAAACGAGCAGATATTTGAGTATATCCTATCCACCCATTTGAGTTTTGGAAACTGCATACCAGTTTTTCCTTATTTCTTCTCTTCATAACAGAGTAATCCTGCCAAATCAAAGGTCGTAAGCAAATTGAAGTTCAATTGGTTTTAAAAAAATAAAACTTGTCGTCACAGAGAATATACTACCTTGATCAAAAATTTCCCGGAATTTATTCAGAAAATTAAAAATACAAGTTTATTCATCTAAATCTATATTGTCCCCTTCAAAGTAATCCCCATCGACTGCAACACACTTATGCCAGCGCTTGATCCAATCCTCGAAACATTTTTTATATTCGGTTTTCGGTATGTCCATCAGTGCTTCCTGCGATTTTTCCATTACTTCCTCTCGGCTGCTAAAACGCGTTCCCCGTAATGGTTTTTTAACTCGATTGAACAGAAAGAAGTCACAGGGAGCCAAATCAGGTGAATTCGGTGGCTGTTGGATGGTATTTGTTGCATTTTTCGTCAAAAAATTACGAATAATGATAGCACTGTGCGACGGTGCGTTATCATGGTGCAAAATCCACGAGTTTTCTGCCCACATTTCTGGTCTCTTTCGGCGAATTGCTTCACGCAAACGTCTCATAACGCCCAAATAATACTCTTTGTTTACTGTCTGGCCTTCTGGCAAAAATTCATGATGCACTACACCGTTGTAATCCATGAAAACCGTCAGCATTGCCTTCTTTTTTGACTGAAAACGACGTGGTTTTTTTGGTCTCGGCTCATTTGGTGAACGCCATTCACTTGCCTGATGTCTGGATTGCGTGTCGTACTCATAAACCCACGTCTCGTCTCCAGTAATGATCCTTTTGATGAATGTGGGATCGGATTCAGCCTCGCAAATCATGTCTTTTGCGACGTCAACACGGTCTCTTTTTTGCATGAAATTGAGGTCTTTTGGCACCAACTTTGCTGCTACACGACGGAAACCCAAATCATTAACCACAATGTCTTGGGCGGATCCATAGGCAATGTTCAAGTCCTCCGCTATTTCTCTGATGGTTAATTTGCGGTTATTGACCAACATTTCTTTTACTTTATCAATTTTTTCACCGACTTTCGATGTCGATGGTCTGCCACTGCGTTCATCATCTTCGATTGACTCACGACCACTTCTGAACCGCTCGTGCCACTGGTAAACGACCGTTTTTTTTAGAGAATCGTTGCCGAAACACTTTTCCAACATTTCCAACGTCCGTGCGCCACTAAATCCGTTTTTTACGCAAAATTTAATACAAGTTCGTTGTTGCAAATTTAAATCCATTTCTGAAATTGTAAAAAATCGCCAACACACACAGAGATAGATGTACTCTTGGCTACGTAACTTTTGCAAATGTCAAGTTATGACACTAAGATTTAAAGGGAATATCAACAACAGATGTACCAATTTAACAAAAAAAAACAGAACTCAAATCGGAACGATGGGAGCGGCACACGGTGGTTATTCCGGGAACTTTTTGATCAAGGTAGTATTTCAGAGAATGATTGACGTAAGAGATGTCGGGTAGCCGCTTGGGAGAGCTAAATTCCACGCTCTCGGTCGCATAGAGGTGGAACTTCGGCTCCGTTGGTCCCCACGCGCAAGACAGCCAGGGGCCGAAGGTCCGTGTCTAACCCTTTCTTCCCCATCCCACTCCCTCGCAGGGCCCCGTATTCGTATTCTCGACGCATTATCCATGCAAGCTCCTTTCGAAGACTCCCTCACTCACCGATTGGCACCGGTCGAAATCAATTCATGGGTTATCCCACCAGAAAGGCAGAAAGGAGATGGGTGAGGAAGTTGGGCGAGACCATAGAAAACGAGTATATCTACAAGAACATACGTACATTTATATCTAAATCCATATAGATATAAACGTACACACACACACACACTCTCTCTCTCTCTCACTCACTGAAGGGAGTCAAATGAAAACCGAACACCCATCATAACACAAGAATTTCGCTAAAAGCTAGAAGCTAGCTTTAGCTGTGTGTGTATACACATTCAAACACGAAAACCCACCATATGGCGAAGAAATATTCATTCACGTGGAAATAGATGTAAAGAAAATGGATAGGAACACACGTAAAGGACGAACACAGGAGAGGTGGTAGGGAAGGTGGAAACGAACAAATCACAAGCGCAAAAATATTTCCTTGACCGGGACTTGAACACCGCATCTTTCGCCTTGCCGGGCCGATGCTCTAACTATATATATATATATATATATATATTAGAACACAAATAAAATAGTAACACATAAAAGGACACTCACATTGTTGATTGAACTAAGTAAGAATTGAAGAAGGCCTCAGAGGAGGCCGAAAGCTCGAATAATCAACAATGTGAGTATCCTTTTAAGTGTTACTATTTTATTTGTGTTCTATTGTGCCGTCCAAATATTATACTGCTCGTGTGAGTGTTTCTATATACGATATATATATATATAGTATATACACACACACTCACACTTTTACATGTATATGTACGTATGCGTGTGTATTAAAATTTTTTCTCCCGTCCACTGGCCGTCTCTCAGCCAATGGAGTCGTTCTGATTCGGTACGCGATGCGTCTTCCAAGGGGCACACCATCTAATTGAGGATTCCGGTCACAGGCCAGAGGACATGTTACTCCGGGGCGAAGTGAGTCGGGAGTGTTAACGTCGTTTCTCCCAGAAGAAGGGAAAAAACGGCGCGGTAGGAGTAAAAAAGGAACTGGTCCTTCTTTCGTTTATGTGACGCTAATGTAAAATTCCTGCCGCGCCTAATATATGACGATCGGATATAATGATGTTAGTTCCAAATCAAGAGTGTCTTTCCTTGTAACAAATTACTTTCGTATTTAACGCACGATGTATCCAAGGGCAATTATTTCTGGGTTTTTTATACAAAACTCGTACGCAACATAAATAATACAATGGGCATGATCGGATAGGTACCCTTGTCAATAAGTAAAGAGATAACTGTGCATGAAATTCATACGATTTGAACTCGAATGCTCTCCCTGATGATTCCAATTGAGGGGTAGTAATTGATAGCGGTAGCAGGGAGCAATTAGTTGAATATTTTCCAAGTTTTTACGTAGCGAGGAGGTAATTGTACATTTATAATCAGACTTTGGTACATAACTATGACTGCAGTCAATAAATAGGTCCCTTCAGTCTTCAAGGGAGTTAGGGTTTTAAGTTAATCTGCCGGAGGCATGGCCACCAACGTGTCTATTCAATTAGAAGTATACCTCTTTAGATGCGTTAAGTTTTAGACTTTATTTCACAGGAAAGTAGCAAAAATGGGAGGCCGTGCTTGTTAATCGGCCTCGAAGGACTCATTTACAGCTACATAATAACCTGCTAGCCGTCGCAAGGACGTGTGGCAGGGGGTGGTAGGTCACCAACCATTCTATATGTACTTCCTCTATTTTCTCATGCACATGGCACCCCACGTTCCTCCCGAAAGCCGCGCGGGAAGGGGGCGACCGAACACCATTCATGCGACATACCTACACGTATTGCGGGTATTATATGGTTAGCAGCTGTTTCTATACCTACAAAAAGAGGTCAAGAAAAGCATTAAAAAAGGGCAGGCATAATTGAGAAACTTATTACCGGCTCGTATTCTGCACATTCCGGAGGGACAATTCATAACTACGACGGATTTTAACTACATTCATCTACACTTCACCCGGCACAAGGGCGCACGACGTCACGATATGGACCATTCTACATTTACATCTCCTTAATACCCCGCAAGCCGCCGAAAGGGCGTGTGGCGGGGAGTGTTATGGCACCGCCCGTTAATTAAGAAAAAAACCGCATGCAAATGCCACAAATCTATACAATCCACGAACGAAACATGGTATACATTCATGCAAAAAACCTAACAACCCATACACATGCAAACACACAAACTACCAACTAACATACACATGCACCTACAGATGTACCTGATGTCTTTGTAATGCTTAATTTTGTTCCGACTTGTAAATTAAATGCCCTCAATATTTCCAAAGTGACTTTGGCTTCCTACTACAATGACTTCCGACTGTTCGGGGAAAGATTGAATACTTTTATCCTTCTGTACTAGAATCCATCCCCTCCCCCACACCTTATCTTTCCGCTTTTGCAGTTTCCCGGCACAGGGCGCGCGATGGCGATCGCGCAGAGACGAAATTTCCGAAGCGACGCGAACAATCGAAGCGCCAAAATGCCCGTTTCGATGATTTGCCTAACAAAGTCATCATATGGTGCGGATTTCGACACTCAAGGTTGTGCAGCCCCGCAATTAAGAGGGAGGAGACCCCAGGGCGAGCACGCCACGGTGCGGGCGAAGGACGCATCTAGACGTGCGAAGGGGGAGGGGTGGTGTTTTTTTTTTTTTAAGCCTTCGCTTCCGTTTGACACGTGGACGTGCCGCGGGTGGGAGGGTCACGCATGGGAGCATCCGGCATGAAATTATTATGAACAAAATGAAATCGGTTGCAAAGGATCCTCAAGTGGGATCCCCTGATTCAGTTTCAGCAGGATGCGCTGGACTGTTTTGGGAACTCATTCGGTTTGATACACGCAAATGATTCTAGTGAAAAAAGTATATCCCTCCAGGTGAATTACAGGAAAAGAAGAATTATTTTATAGACGAAGAAAACTTTAGCGTGGAAGAACGGGAGATGGATCCATCTATTTCCCAACCCCACTGGTAATGGACCCCTCTTATTGCTGGTGAGCCCCAATTGGTCTTAATATTTCATCATGGAATAATGTGGAGTATTAAGCAGAATGAGAGAGGGGAAAGTTTTCCGGAAGACCTTCTATTTGCAGTTTGTGACGCCCTTTGTTCGAAATTTTGGATGAGGAGAAAGGGAGGGATGCTTTTAACGCTGAATGAATGGATTTTAAAACAAAGAAATTCACAATTAGTGCCATGAAATGCCAATTCAAAAATTTAATTTAATTCAGCTTGTGAAAGAAATTAATTAAACCTTTTTTCTTCTCTCCAAACACATTCTGGAATCCATTCATTGTTTTTTGTCATTCAAAATCACAACAGTAGCTTTCACCACTGCTTCTGATTATGAAGAACGAAACTGTTTCTTTACATTTGATAACAGGAAAAAGTCAGACGACGCTAGCGTATAGATTATGCAGTAGGAAGGATGAGATTCCTTGTAGAAAGGATGAGAAACTCAATTTTCATTGATTTTCGCGAGGTAATCGCGATTTTGCGATTGATTTAGCGGACTCCACCGTGCTCAAACACGCAGCATATGTACGTATTTTTCCATCAACAACGAGGGGTGGACCTCAATGAATCTGTAAAATATTCTAATTAAGTTATAAACGCTTATCAACGATCTCCTTTCACTATGGCAACGGCACGGGCAAGAGCAATGGTGTGGTAATGGTGGTCCGGTCCAACTTCCTTTGTAATTGATTGCTTCCTATCTTTAAACATTATATACAATCTTCGAGCTGCTTGGTAGGGAAGAAGAAAATCTTTATAAGTCCCATGTAGCATTACAAAGGCCTCGGCTGGCAATAATATTCAGACGAAAGCGAAATTTCCACGCAGAGTGGCGTGTTTCCACCATCACCGTGGTAGGCGAGCCAAACATGTTTCACCATGCAACGGCAGCCACTGACGCAAAAGTACGAATCAAATATGGAATCGATGAAACCAGTGCCACTAATACATTATATAATAAGCTAGCAAAGTTACATGAAATTAAATGCATGCACAAAATATTACGTGAAAAAGAAATTCTTTGCCAATAGGTCTCATACAAAAAAGTTAAATGTTTCGCTGGAAGAATTATCAACAATTCCCTTGTTAACACAAAATTCTTATTTCCAAAATCAATTATTCCTTAAACTACACACGCTGCGGTAATCTACCTAGAACAATTTACATCTTCCAGAAAAATAGAAAATATTGAAAAAAAAGAAACGAAACAAAATATCTGTCCCGCACAAGAATATGAGTAATTAGAAGTAAATTTACTTTTTATCATAGGAGATACAATTTGTTTGTCTTTTTATAAGTATTGTACGTGTGTATACTACTATCCACGCAGATATGAGACCTTCGAGACGATGACTGAAACGTAGTAAACAGTACAAATTCGGAAAAATTGAGGTTTTCGAGAAATAGAAAGTAAAATTTCTAAACAAAAGTAGAAAAAAATCAGTGATGTGTTTTGGACAAGTTTTGAAAAAAGTATTAGAGAGGAATTGCTTTGGCAAAAAAGCCTTCAACAGTAGGCTGAATTGCATTGTGTAATTATGTTAAAAAAATATTAGTAGAAAGTTTTATATGGATCGTAGATTCGGGCAGGGCACAGACTTGGTCGTTTGGTCGGTCGGAACGTCGTGAAGGGAGGCAGAAAATATATGAAATTGAATATTTTTTTGTAGTATTGGATGCCATGCTATGTCTTTGTCAGTGAGGGGTAAAGATTTTTTATGTGTCCGTTCAAAATCTTGAATGGTAGAAAACACCAATAATAATAATGTATCCTCTAGGTCAACTAATGAACATTGCACTTCCTTTCGCATATCCATGTTTGGCTCGCCTATTTGCCGAAGAGCTTACAGATGATGCGGAATTTATCTCCCCACCATAAACCAGGTTGCACTCCTCAGATTTTGCTCCAATAATTGGAAGGTAACACTTCCATACTGTTTCAATCACGGTCATCATCGAACATTTCCTTGAAAGGTGCATTGCACTATAATTCTTATATTCCATTTTACTTCCCTTCCCTTTTATTCAGATGTACTACCGTCGAATTAGTTTTCGGCTTTCGCTTTGGCACAATTTAAGTTCACAAAAATAAATTAAGCAATTTGCAATTATAATTGTGACTATAAATAAAAATTTTGTATGAGATGCTATCAACATTCTCTGCTTTTCCCTTTTGCAAAATCGTAACTTCTGTTGCAACGTTAATTTTACGTTAGTCATTTTCCTCAAGTCTACGTACATAGCTGGCAGAGTAACATAATATCTGCCGCTATTGTATAAATTCTCAAAGTACTCCCTCCAACAATCATTAGGTCAGCACACATCCAAGATCTCTCCCATTCTATTAATTTCAATTTTCCCCCATTTCGCTCCTCTTGTTCGGTTCATTCCCAAAATAGTTTCCCATTTGCTTGAAAATTATTTCTTATAAATTTCCTGCCGCTCACATTTGTATTCTTTCCTCGATTTCTTTCGCAATATATTATTATTCATTCCTTTTCTCATTTTAAATATCATGAGCTCTCTTCCACGTTTACTCGCGCTTAGGTCTATTCATCTTTTTATGCGTTTTCCCATTCCTTTCCAACGACAAAGAGAATCTTTCATTTCTTCATTCCCCAAGGCATCGCCCTCCATACTTTCGACCAAAGGAGGTTCCCAACTCCACTCTCGGTGAATTCACGGATTACAGCCTTCAAATTCACTCAAGCCTAATTAGAGAGAAGTTTATTCTTAAATCTTGCATTCACATTGCACATCTTCTTATTTTACTGTATTCCGGCTTTTATTCATTGACTCTAATTTAGTATTCGGAGTAGATGTATGGATCTGTCATTCTATACGCCGGCGATCCATTGCTGTCTGTGAGTCCAGGAGATTTTCAGAGAGGCCTGAATGGCTTCCGTTAGGCAACAGCGGTAGTTGAAATCGAAGGTGAAAGTGTTTCAATCAAAAAAAGCAGTTTCTTAAAGAAAATGGGTAGAATGGTGAGTTTCCATTGCAAAATAATTTGACGAGTTACTGCTTTTGCGAAATCAAGCATTGATAGAAAGACGAGAAATTAGATAAAGAATTTTAAGGCTGGACTATGCGTTATGGATAAACGTAAGAAAAAAGTTTGCTACCCTGGTTTGGCCATGCTAAGCTGTTATGGGAATGGGTGATGGGAATCGATTTAACAAACAGAGGCATGAGGTAAACAGTAAATGTAAAATAGTAGGGAATAATAAGGGCACAGAGATTAACTCATGGGTCAATGTTGTCCAAGAATGACTATATGAAATAATTTTTCCTCAAGCCGTAAAGGGTTTTGAACACCACTTTAAAAGGAAAAAGGATGGTAATATAATTAGTTAGCTAAATGACTTACAGGGAAAGTCAATCCATCGCCATTGGTCAGACACACATTCAAGATTGTAAGACATGCACACGATTGGAAACGTACAAATACAATCTCAAGTCACGCTGGTGAACCCAAAGTGGGTTATGGAGAGATACGTATTCCCAACGCCGGGGGCCGGCTCTGGGCTACCTTAACACCTTACGCGATCACTAGAAATAGACCGACTACGTTTGTGATGAAGTTACCCAGACGCCAGGGACGGACTGCGGGGGAATAATAAACTCATTCACTCAATCACTCAGGTATTACAGAAAAGTAGAACCAACACAAGGGATGACAAAACATTTGACGGCCTAATTGCGATGTCAACAAAGGGAAATAGCAGGGAATTAAGCCCATCGGTCAAAAGAAAGAAACGAATAGTATATACAATGGAAGAGGGCAAAATGACATGAACACACACGCTTTAAGTGAAAACGCCTTTACGCCATAAGTAAAAACTATTTCATGAATTCATTCATAAAAAGGCCGTAAGAAGCTCAATTTCACCAAAATTTAATATTCACGTAATCAACAGCGCTATCTCTGGATAAAAACATGAGTCAAATAATAATACACAGAGTTATATACCGTTAAATTTTCAAACCACTAACGTAGCCGTTTGATTGTTAATGCGGTATGACGGTAGGTACTTTCTGAGGTGGAACATTTGCGTCGTATCTACAACTACATTTAAACATTACCCCACAAGCCGCCGGAAGGGCGTGTGGCGGGGGTGGTGCTAGGACACCACCCGTAAATTCTCACACCACTCGTAAATCCTCAATGTCTCTTCAATACAGTTTTATTTTTGCTTTTGATTCCAATTGATGGAAGCCTGAGTTGATAATGACATGGGCATGCTGACAGTATTAGGCCGCCTAGCATCAGCATGTATCGCTCAACTTGCTTCCGTCATAGTTGTGTTTCTGACTTGACGATCACTGGAAAAATGAGCCCCAAACCAATTGATGAAACAACTTAAAGATAAATTAATTAAAATACCAAATTTATCTTATCCCATTTGTGTCCCATTAATTTGTGATTTTTTAGTTAATTAAATCGAGGATTAGGAGGAGAGCAATACTTTTGGAACAATATCAGAATGAGGTTATGATCAATAGCGCGCCCATTTTGTCAGCTGTTCACAAGCCGGTCAGTGTAGAGTAAACGTAGTATGTAAATGAAACGCGTCTTTTCTTTGTTGAAGGCATGTTAAAAGCACAACCATTTTGTATGAAGAACACTGCAAATATGATTGAATCAAACGAATCTGCCGTTTAATTTCAACGGGGTACATTTTAATACATAGAGTCATCGGGTATTGTTTGACGTAATTATCCTAGATGTGTAGATATGAATAGGATTAATCGGAGTGCCGAGAAGATAATTCACGGCCAGGTCCGTCAGCAACATTTATAACTGAAGATAACTTTTAAAAAGTGGTCGAAGCTCTTCGAAATGACTGTAGCGCATCTACCAGGCTTATCAAGGGATAACTAATACTCCTAAAATACACTGCCCATGCGACTTTAACTCAAATTTTGGTCAAACGGTAGGTTTGCGCTCGCATTTTGGCGCACACACTTAAATGAGTTTACCATGACGTGCGTGTGGCTTTGCGCCGCTATGGACGTCTTTTCAGGGAATGTGAGGGGACGTTCTTTTACTTTTCCTAACCATTTGTAACACCCGTACCCCATACCCTTCCCACCTGGTGCTTGCACTCCCTGCCACACACATTTTTGGTAGATGGCAGGGTATATACGTATGCAGATTATGTGTAAGTAAAGAAAATTCCGTTCCTGATATACGCCATCTTGTTTATTTGGAATTCTATATTTGTTGACATTGTTGCCGTGGATATAAAGTGGGAGCAATCATAACAAAGTAAACAAAAGGTTTTATTATTGGAGAAACAGCTCTAATTTCATAAATTAAACAAGGGAACTGATTTTTTGGGTTTTTTTATAATTTTTTGTTACATAATTTAACATATTTAATTTATAATTTCACATCCCTCGATAATTTAAATATATACGTGTGCGAAACGCGTAATTACTGAAGGAGGCATGGTGCTTTCCTCATGTGCCACTCATCATGAACCAGAGTATTTATTGAATTTAAGGGTGTGAATGGTGGGAAAACAAAAAAAAGCCGAATCAAGACTCTGCTCAAAGTTGCCTTTGATTGGGAATGAATTTTCTTTAAGGTATAAGCGTCTCACAGGAGGTCAAACGGTGAATGTTGCAAGCTACTTGAGTCAGTTATGGGTCAGGGTTCTTCGATTTCGACCCGAATGCCGCGATCAATTCGTCTTTCATGCATGACAATTCACCGGCGGACACATTGCCGGCGGGCAAAATTGCACGTGGTATCTCGGATAAATAAAATATCGCGGTACCCCATTACTCCCATATTCGTTTGATTTTGCTCCATGCGGCTTCTGGCCGCTTCACAAAATGGAATTGGCGATGAAAGGAAAGCGTGTCGATAAATGAGTGGCAGGAGTACTTCAAAGAAATTGTGCCACCGCTTCCAGGGTTGTAGTGATTCACTAGGAATCTATTTTGAATGAAAGACAATGTGATCTGAAAAAATAGATAAAATATTTTATAAAATTATGCCTCAGTTAATTTGTCAATTGGGCAGATTGAGTATGAGGAAGCAGTATGGAAGAAATTAATGATAGTAAAAATTACCCGAGGATTTGTTAACTTGTCCACACTCATGAAGGTGTGAATGGACTAAGTCTGTAAATTAAGTAATGAGACTGATTTTTTTTATTAATTCATTCAAATAGAATTACAATTTTATATTGTCACCCTTAATATAACTTCCTTCTGAAGCCACGCAGGGCTGGAGACGGTTCTTCCACTCCTCATAGCAGTGCTGGAACTCCGATCCTGGAATCGCCTTCAGCTGGTCGGTTTCAGCCATTTGAGTATTTTCGAATGCCCAAAAGTGAGTTCCCTTGAGGTGATTTTTCAACTTCGGGAAGAGAAAAAAGTCACAAGGACTCAAGTCAGGCGAATAAGAAGGCTGAGAAGCCACAGGAATGTTTTTACTGGCCAAAAACTACTGGTCCTTTTGGTCTGGCGAAAGGTTTTTTGGAACCATTTTTGCGCAGAATTTTTTCAACCCCAATTCATTGGTCAAAATCTGATGAACGGTGGTGTGAGTCAAATTCAATTCTTCCACGATCATTCTTAATGTCAACCGACAATCTGAACGTACAAGATCACGGATTCTCTCGACATTTTCATCGGTTCTTGAAGATTAAAGCCTTCGGCTTCCAGTTTCATCATCAATCGCCTCTCTTCCTTCTGAAAATTCCTTAAGCCACCGAAAAACCTGGGCTCTTGACAAAACAGCGCCGTGTTGCTTCAGAAGGAAGCTATTTGAGGGTGACAATATAAAATTGTAATTCTATTTTAATGAAAATATTATTAAAAAATCAGTCTATAAATTACTTAATTTACCGACCTCGCATATATCCACGCGGAATAGTGAGATAAACATTTGTGAAATGCCCTGCTAAAAATATGTTGTACGACAACATATTATTGTTTCCATTGCGCTTGTTCGCTAAATTATGAGACACCTCATCTGAATGCACAGTGAAATGCAGAAGTCAGATAGGGACCGAGCCAAGGGTGCAGGATATGTCGCGGCAACAATAATTTCAATTCCGAGAATAAGAATCACTTTCAATTATTAAATCAAAATAGCGATTTATTTCATCAATGAAAGCGGTTCAAATAAAACAATCAAAGTCACCAATATGAATTGTTTGCTTGGAACTGTTACGCTGGGAGTTCATAGAGGGATTACAATGCAGCGAAATATTCAAATGCTCAGTCCTAAATCTTTAAAGGGAATCAAAAGCTATCAAAACAAAAAGCTAAGAGAATCTCTTTTCGTAGATAAGTTCGATCTTTTAAATAATGGGCTAGTTGAATTTGGTTGGATTGTTTTCCTAATTTCACAATATTTTGTTGTTTAATATAAGGCAAAGTATATAAAAACAAGTACAATTTTCCAAAGAACTTATGGCTCATGTCGTTTAAGACACAGAATATTTAATCAAACAAACTTTATAAGTTATCTCACTATAGTTTCTCCGGGTCATATCCTTCCATATTGGCGTCAGCGTATTTGCTAACCAACGCAAACCTGATATACCCTACTAAACGTTCACTGTAACCCTTCCCATGCCTCAAATACAATTTCCTCTGCATACAAATTGAAAAGAACAGGTTATATTGGACATTCCTGCTTTGCTCTCCTGCCTAGCGCTGCCCATTCCGACTCTTCACTGCCCGCACCAGAGCAATCGAGACATTTACAGGTTTCGGATATGTTGTCTATCCCTTCAGTCTACTCCTATCCTGTGAAAAATAATCGTTTCTAGTTTGCGTGGTCGAATGCCTTCCCAGAGTAAGTGAAGCATTCAATTACGTATTTGTCGCACTCCTACGTTTAGCAACATCATGATTGTTTTGGCATTTCACCCATTCCGCTCCCTTTTAAACCCAAATTGATCTTCGCCTGAGTACTTATCTTCTCTCTTCTCCCTCTTCGTGGTGGAACTAAGTAATATCTTACCCGCGCGAGAAATAATACTAACAATCCTACTTCTGCTTCCCCTTCTTCTGAGAAGGGTAGGCACCAATCTCATCTCTATCAAAACCTTCCGGCCCAATTCTTCCCTCATTGATGCTTTCAATGGGCCTAAAACAGCCCTTCCTTCCCCGTAATACTGATGACGTTAGAACACACACAATCGCGGGACCCCATCGAAACATCCATTTTAGCTCGGTCGTATATTCAGAATCCATGCCACTGATACATCTTGAGGGTACTAATTGTTCCTTTATTACTTTATGACTCATTTATTTCCACTCATTCTTCTGGCTTCCAGCCTTCGTGCTTGGGAGTCTAGCATAATTTGCTCATTTATTTTCGTCTAAAGAGGACATTTCTTTGCTATCGATTGCGCTGCCTCAGATATTTCACTGGATCCCAGAAAACAGCCCAGCAACACATTATTTTTAGCACAAACGAAGTGCATGTAGAATGTTACTTGATCTCGTGATTATTTCTCGAAAAATATAAGCATTAGTGTTGCTATGGAGAAGAGGTAATGATAGCTAAGACAAAAGGCAAGAGAAGATGGCAGTGTGGGCGCATATGCTCAAGGGCTAAAGATGAATGATGAAAAGATGAAAGGAACCGGCCCTTCAAATACACTTAACGTAGATAGGACGTGTTTCCCCACCGATCGCCGTCAAGGTGGTCTACTTCGAGTCCTCACGCCGTGAAAATG
Organism: Hetaerina americana; assembly: GCF_022747635.1. Lineage (NCBI taxonomy): Eukaryota > Metazoa > Arthropoda > Insecta > Odonata > Calopterygidae > Hetaerina > Hetaerina americana. The sequence continues at coordinate 6,369,739 of NW_027286069.1, read as the reverse complement.
CTTTGCTTCGGAGAAACTCCCTTGCGTGGAATGGGATCGGGCTGCAAGGCGACTTATTTGGATCACAACACAAAATGCCAAGCCGCAATCACGGAACGAAACCTTTTTTTCCCCCCACAATGACTTTTTATAGCGCTTTCAGTTTTATTATATACGGGCGTAATTGGATGTTTACCCGAGTTTCGGAAATAATGAGACTGACCTAGAGTCATTCGTTGCGGCTACATACTGGAGACTGGTAGGCAATAGCCGTATAGCTGGATTCCACGGAGAAAAACAGAGTGACCCCGTCATTCCAACCATTTTTAACCGGCTTAAGTCTCAAATAAGATCAATTGCTCTAACGAAAGATTAATGCCGCTGTCCTTGGATAAGGAGCGAAGCAAATTGCCAGGTTGTTATGTTCGGGGCTGAAATGGGCATGCAAAAAGATTCATTAAGATAGTGTAGGTCTCTTTTTTAAAATTTATTTTAGCACAACTGCATCGGGCAGGGAGCGGAACGACGAAAGCGCATCCTAAATTTAGATCAAGTAGTTGAAGCGAATGTGCCCTTCCTCGGACGCCACAGTTGTAATGCACAATTAGAAGCAACATTTTGAGTGATAGGAAAGCAAGCGCGTCACTTTCATTACATATGAGGTTAAATATATTCGTTTATATATTCAACGGTAGAGAGTAATTGAATAATTATATTTAACGTGTATTAGTATGGGCTTGAAGGATATTTTGTGCCACGTTATTTACGTGTTACAAGATCATTATATATATATATATATATATATATATATATATATATATATATATATATATATATATATATATATATATACATATATATATATATATATCATATATACAGAAACATATATAAGGAAAAGGGATAGGAACACGTATAAAGGACGAACACAATAGAGGTGGGGAAGGCGGAATCGAACGGATCACAAGAGTAAAAATATTTCCTCAACCGGGACTCGAACACCGGTCTTTCCACTTGCCGGGCGGATGCTCTTAACCACTTGAGCTATCGAGGATATGTAATTTACCCTGAGATCCGTGGGTCTTATATGTCGCCAAGCGCCCCGATTCTTTAGCCAAGAGATGGCGTCAGGGGGCTGTTTCACCCACCAAAGGAATATATATATATATATATATATATACAAATATATATTTATTTATTTATATATTTATATACATGGGTCGTGGTATTCCAGGGGGTAGAGCGTTAGACTACTTACCAGAGGGGCCCGGGTTCGTTTCCCGGGCAAGTCTCTGGGCACCTGCAGCTCCATCCAAGCTATGTGGTTTTTCGGGTACCGGATCTTCCTGGGAAAGATAACCGGCACAGGGAAAGGAACTGGCACTGGTTTAGCACTGGGTGAACTCAACCATCACCAACCAAACCGACCATCGGGTTGATTACTATGTTGATGGTTACGAAATAGAAAATAATTGGACACAAATTTGGCTCGTTTATCAATATACAACAATATTTTCCTCTAAGGCCAATATGCAGTGATATGAAAAGATTTTACAAACCATTTCCACAAAAAAATATTAAACCTGGGATTTATTCGTGAATATTTGTTCTAATTTTCAGATAAAGAAAATTAAATGAAAATATTTAATCCTATTGGAGATAATTGAGATCTCTCCTTCATTAGTTCCTAATTTGACGCGCAGGATTTCACATTGGGGCATTCGCCGTGTCGAGCGCTCCGCCACCTAGGCGAGGCGCGCAGTGACGCCACCGAGTTGTCGGGGGAAGGGTTGGGGGGGGGGGGGCTAAAGGCAAACCGAGGTGGGTGGAGGGGGTGGGAATGCATCGAGGGAGAATAAAGAGCCGCCGGCCGACAGCCGACACCGTGACGGACGTAGCTGTAGGCCGTCTCGTGTCCCCGTGGCCTTTTCGAGGGATGCCGGCGAAAGGGAAGGGGAGCGTCGGGGGGGGGGGGGTTGGGAGGGAGTGGCGCATGTGCCAGAGAAGAATGATGGGAAGCTGGTATGAAGAGGAGGGAAAGTGGAAGCGGGGGAATCTCAAGTGAAAGGAGCTAGGGCGGAAGGCACGAACTGGGGACCCTGGAATGGGAGAAGGAGGTGGAGATGTCGCGAGAGATAATTTCAATTCGCCGCCGTCTTTGAAGTGCGTCACAGCGGTGCAGGCGTGACGCACGGATGGGCGGAGGGAGGGGAGCGCTCCTTCCGCGGAATCGGACCCGGATCGGGCCGCGGTGACTCGGAGCGCGGGACTAAAACACAATCGGCCGCGAATCCGGGAGGCGTCGGAAGGTGGTGCCCGAGGAGGGCGCCAACATTTCCCCGCGATCTCGACGAGTCCCACAATTTGTCGAGAGGCGCCTTTGGCTTCGTTTAGTACGCAATATGTTTCCCGGAATATGCTAGCCCACACTCGTTCCAATAAGGAGTATGACCAATCACAGAAGCAAATAATCATACACACACAATTTAAGAAGTTTTGTATAAAAAGTATCGGGAACAACTTTTTCCTCACGTCTGCGTTGAATGCTGAATTCAGATCTTCGGTGCGCATAATGGTGGCAGATCTTATTGGCATTGATAAGATTACAGTGCGCACCATTATCACCGAAAATTTGGCGATGCGAAAGGTCTGCGGTGAACTTGTCCCGAAAGTCTTAACGGACGACCAAGAGCAGAGTTAAGTGATGCTTACTGCTTGCGAAGACCTTCTGCAACGGTAACGCGACGATTCCACAGCCTCCTTATAGTCCCGACTTGGCACCAGCGGACTACTTCTTATTCCTTAAAGTGAAATCCTCCGTCAAAGGACACCACAATGGGACCCTAAGTGCTGTCAAAAAAGCTTGCACCCGTAACTTTAAGGACCTTTATCAACTATATTTTCCTTACACTTAATATCAATTATTAATTAATTGGTACAAATATATTTCAAATATCTATTTATTATTAATCAAACAATCCGCTCATTAAATCCCCGCCCCATCCCCTAGCCATTCCTATGTAGTTCAATTGACCAAGATTTAAAACATATCCCATTTTCAACACTCGAATCCCATTCCTCTACCACCTGCTCTTTAACTCTCTCCCATCAATTCTCTACTCCTCATGCGCACCCAATAATGTATATTACCTTATGAAGTGCCAAATATGCCCAGCCTTCTTTATGGGACAGTATACTATACCCCTGCATATTAGAATCAATGACCACCGTGCCTCGTGCAAGAATTCTTCCCTAATTTGGATGCTCCCAATTCCAAAGCCTAACACTCCCTTTGATAAATGCCATATTGTCTCAATTCTAGCATCCATCTCATTCTCTGACCCTCCACTCAGAACAGTCATACATTTCGCTCCTCATTTCCTGGAATGAGCCAGGAAACTATATCAGACATTAACTACCCCAATATCCAGATATTTTCATCCCCTCTCCACTCCCAAAACCTTCCATATCAATGCCACACATTAAATGAAGAAAGTACTCAGAGATAAAGAGGGACCTGATGTAGAGTAGGATGCTGAATATTGTGTTTTTTAGGAGTCACAAAATATTTATTAAGGAGCTATGTCCATCCAAAAACCTACCTTAACCGGTAGATTACCTAATAATAATACACATACGAGGGTCATCCGGAAAGTAGTACCCGTTCGTGCCGCATGAAGTGCTGACGACGCGAGTAGCCGCTGGACGAGGTCAGATAGCTTCAGTGGCTTGTCTGCCTTCTCTGAGCCAAGTTGCGTGACGCTAGCATTGCCTGTGTTGTTTCTGTGATTGTTTACAATGTTTAAAAAAATTGAGAACGCCGCCAGTTGTGAAGTGAGGGCAGTGATTAAATTCCTCAATGCAAGAAACATTCGCCCATGTGATATCCATCGCCAATTAAAGGAGGTGTATGGAGACAATGTAATGGACGAGTCGTCTGTTCGGCGGTGGTGTCGCAACTTCAACATGGGGAGGGGGAACACACACGACGATGAGCGTTCGGAGAGACCGTCTGTCATTACAGACCAACTGGTGAGCTCAGTTGACGAATTCCTGAGGAACGATCGGCGCGTCACAATTGATGACATCTGTGAGCATTTTCCCAATGTTTCTCGAACAATTGTTCATGAAATTGTTAAACACCATCTGCATTATGCAAAAATTTGTGCAAGATGGGTCCCTCGCGTATCTCAATGAGCTGGCGGCGAAGGACTATGCAGCAGGAATACAGAAACTTGTCACACGTTATGACAAATGCCTTAATTTGCTTGGAGATTATGTTGAGAGGTAGTTTAAAGTATCCTCTTTCAAATAAAATTTTTTATGTTTGTTAATATTTACTTTTGTGTCTTTATTTCACGAACGGGTACTACTTTCCGGATGACCCTCGTACTTACATTTATACACATACATGCAGGGTTCGTCCGGAAAATAAGTGTACTGACTCCTGAGCTGGGCGCGCCGCTCCAGGCGCGCCCAGCACCGCTCTGACGGGCTGCGATTGGAGGGGGGTATGTTGGCAAGCGACGCTGAAAAAGGCAGTCGGCTCTGAGCTGTGGTGTAGTGAGGAGCTCTGTTAACGCGAACCTCCACGCTTTGACCCACGTCACGGAACGCGATGCCGAAGTTTTTGGAGCAGCGTTATTCCATCAAATTTGCGGTAAAGCTTGGGAAATCGTCTACCGAAACTGTCGGTATGATTAACCAGGCTTACGGGGAGTCAGCCATGTCCAGAAACATGATCTTTCGGTGGCACAAGA